>NC_060192.1:12709984-13039984 GCF_021184085.1 Oncorhynchus gorbuscha
TCTGGATTGACGTGCACCATAGCATGTTCCAGTTCCCACCAATTTCGCACAGCCATTGAAGAGGAGTGGGACAACATTCGACAGGCCACAGTCAACAGCCGCATGAGTTGCATGAGACAAATGGTGGTCACACCAGATACTGACTGGTTTTCTGATGTACTCCCCTACCCTTTTTTAAGGTATCTGTGACCAACAGATGCACATCTGTATTCCCAGTGAAGTGAAATCCATAGATTAGGGCATAATTTATTCATGTCAATTGACTGATTCCCTTATATGAACTCATATGTAACTATGTATGAATCTTAGAGAAATTGTTGCATGTTGCGTTTATATTTTTGTTCAGTATAGGTGTATGTAATATCCTGCATCACCATACCTACCAGGTGCGCTCAAGCAGTCCCAGCCCCCATTGCAGCAGTTGTACTTTAATGCAGTCAGGTTTTCGCTGCAACCTTCCCCTTTAGTTAATTCCTACTGGCATCTCCAACAGCACCTTATCCTGCTAGAGACACCAGTTCCCATTTGGACACGCGCCCCCACCCCCCCAGCTGGAATGTGGCGCAGGGAACGCAAGAAATATTCCTAAAAATATTTAACCTCCACACATTAACAAGTAAAATAGCTCAAATGAAAGATAAACACGTTGTTTATCTAGCCAGCAAGTCAGATTTCTAAAATGTTTTACAGCGAAAACATAGCACATATTTATGTCAAACCACCACCGCAGACATAGCTCATTAGCATAGCCAAGTAGGAAAAAATATGCAATCAACAAACGCAGGATTAAAAGAAAAATCATTTCACTAACCTTTTGAAATCTTCATCAGATGACAGTAATATAACATGTTACACAGTACATTCATTTTTTTTTCAATAATATGCTATATATATCCATAAATCTCTGTTTACAATGATGCATCGTTCAAAAAATGCTACCCAAATGTCCTGAGAAATGACAATAGCCCCGGCAGATAACGTCAGCTAACAAGGAATACACATCATAAACTTTGACTAAATATGCATGTTTTACATATGTATAGCAAGATACACTTCTAAATGCAATTGCATTGTTACATTTAATTTTAACGTTACATTTTGGATTCACTAGACTATAATATGGAATCGGCGCTCCATCAGTAGCATCATGACTCCTTTATCTTGGAGTCGACAGAAACCCAAAATTAATACATTAAATATTCCCTTACCTTTGTTGTTCTTCCATCAAACGACCTGGAAGGGATTATACTTACCAAACCAGCATTTAGTTTTCAAGTCTACATCTTTCGGTTCTCAAAATACGCACATTTCGGTCGAAATTTACGCAAAATTGATGTAGTTGCGCACCAAAACGTTGAAATTATATATTATATGTCTAGTTAACTTGTCAAACTAACTTCATAATCAAGCTTTACCATGTTATAAAGGTGTACAGCAATTTTGAGAACAAACAGAAACACAGGCACCGTTCAATCGAACTTGGAAGAAAGAGAGCACTTTACCAATGAGCAGAGAAAAGTGACAGCTGTTTTTGATTGACTGGGAGCATACCGCGTGCTCAAACTCTCTGTGATCGGGCGATTCTCACAATGACAAGCCCCATTGAAAGCTGAGATCATGCTGAACACGTGGAGACTGTTCTGGGAGCGGTAACTGTTTGTGGAGGGTGTCTGTGATGACGTCAAGGTGGCATAAGTTTTCTGATGAGAAGAGATAGTTTGGGAGAATGCATATTTTGAGAGTTATGCTTTACACAGAGACACAATTTAAACGGTTTTAAAAGCTTTAGAGTGTTTTCTATTTTTATTTGCATATATTAGCAACTTTTGACAAAAAATAATTATGTTTACCATGGGCACGCAATTACTCCAGCGGGGGCAGTAGACAGCCCTATCCCTAAGAGGTTAAATGAGGAGGTGAAGAGCTTTCACTCCCATGTTGCCACTGCTCCTGACTTATTACATTCCTGAGCCCGACACACACCCCCCACCACGCCTTTACACACATGCGCACACACACACACACACAAACACACACACAATGAGGAAATTAAATGTAGTGTGCCGGGCACCCATTTGGACCAGAATCAGTGCAGATGTTATGAGGGCCCGTTTGTTTAGATATAAAGGCCTGATTTAATGCATCACTGGGACGTCATGGATATTGCAGGGGCCATTGGTGGAGTTCTGAGCAGGCAAGAAGTAATGGTTTATTCTAAAGAGACATTTACCCCCAACGTACGGGATCATCATCACCCAGAGTGCACCTAGTTGCAGGGGGGGCCAGCGGTCCCCAGAGGGGGGGGGGGGGGCTCCTGAGACCCATTCACCAGACAGTCACCACCCCATCCAATCCTCACCTGAGCCAAGGGGGCTAATGACAAAATCGCAGTCTCCTAAGACTATGTGGGCATTTCTATTAATTCCTCCATAATCATACAGGCTTGTTTGACGTCATTAGTCCATTAAATCTATATGGATTTAGCCTTGTGCATTTTCCTCAGCCACACTTTTAGCGAGCCATTATTTCTCAAGAGCTGGCATAAGTACAATTCCTACAATATGCAATCAGTCATCGACAGAAATAATGTTTAACCTGTCAGAAGGAAAGGATTGGGGTAATGAAGACAGTAATGGGGGAAGCTAGAAGAGCAAACACTGTGCTTTATAGGCCTGACTCGGCTGCTCCCTGACATCGGGGATTGGCCAGAGTGGGGTCTTAGACAAACTTTAGACGGGCTTGGAGTGCACAAAATAATTAGCGCATTGGGAATGAAGCTAGTGGACTCATCGTTCAGAAAAGCATTCTAGAAAAATCATCCATTCTATTAGCGCCAAGCATACTTATCTTTTTCTCAGAGGTCGGTCCGGGACAATTATCCAGTGAAAGATGTCTAGAGCGCCGCTCCTCTGTATTGCCAAAGCCAGTGCAGCTGTCCATATGGACAGAAAGGAATAATAATCAAATAAGGTCTATTTTCAACACACAGACTTGGCAATGCAAGCTACAGTATTCCCAAGCTCCTGAGTCACGCAGTAAGAGAAAACCACAAGCAGATGCATATAATGAGCACCCAAAATCCTGTTTAGTCAGCTCATACATTCTGTATATAGTAATACACCTTTATTTCAGTGATTGATGCAATCATTGGCAGACAACCTGTTATTTTATAACCGCCTTCGATTTCCACTAGGAAAAATGTTTGGCGGAGAATGTCTTAACTGTTGTAATTAGACCATTGTGCATTAGTCGGTAAGAGTACAGAAAATAGAGTAAAATTAATAATTAGCTGTGCTGAAAAGGCAAATCATCGATAAAAACCTCTCAGTATATGCCATACGCCACAAAGCCCCATTGTACTGGGAATAAAGCAGACCGGCTGCAAAACATTGTTTGCTTCCAGCAGTATTAAACTGCTAAAGCTTTTTGTTAAAGGTCAGCAATATTTCCCCCTCAATTCAAATAATGACGCCAAGGAAAACTAAGGGGACATGCAATTTCAAGGAGTAAGTGAACAAAAGACAGAGTGGATGAATACAGTGCGTATAGTCAGAATGACAGTGAACGAATACAGTGCGTATAGTCAGAATGACAGTGGACGAATACAGTGCGTATAGTCAGAATGACAGTGGACGAATACAGTGCGTATAGTCAGAATGACAGTGGACAAATACCGTGCGTATAGTCAGAATGACAGTGGATGAATACAGTGCGTATAGTCAGAATGACAGTGGAAGGAATACAGTGCGTATAGTCAGAATGACAGTGCGTACAGTCAGAATGACAGTGGATGAATACAGTGCGTACAGTCAGAATGACAGTGGATGAATACAGTGCGTATAGTCAGAATGACAGTGTATGAATACAGTGCGTATAGTCAGAATGACAGTGGATGAATACAGAGCGTATAGTCAGAATGACAGTGGATGAATACAGAGCGTATAGTCAGAATGACAGTGGATGAATACAGTGCGTATAGTCAGAATGACAGTGGATGAATACAGAGCGTATAGTCAGAATGACAGTGGATGAATACAGTGCGTATAGTCAGAATGACAGTGGATGAATACAGTGCGTATAGTCAGAATGACTGTGGATGAATACAGTGCGTATAGTCAGAATGACAGTGGATGAATACAGTGAGTGCGTATAGTCAGAATGACAGTGGATGAATACAGTGCGTATAGTCAGAATGACAGTGGATGAATACAGTGTGTATAGTTAGAATGACAGTGGATAAATAGTGTACGTATATACTGTTGCTGCTGTGTGTGAGGCTGGGCCAGGGCCTCAGTGGGATGATGACACAGTAGAGCGTGACAGACACGGCCCCCAGCTCTGTCCCCTGCTTGGACACACAGATCTGGTCCGTCATCCCAGGGCTGGCACGATAAACCTGCTCAGATGCCTGTGTGTGTGAGAGAGAGACAGAAAGGAGTGTCCCTGTGCTCTGAACATGAGACTGCTCCCTTATTATTTATGCCCTGGTAACCACTGTATACCCGACTAACTGGACAGTCTGACCCGTTCTTCAGCCACCGACAGTAACCCGTTCTTCAGCCACCGACAGTCTAACCCGTTCTTCAGCCACTGACAGTCTAACCGTTCTTCAGCCACCGACAGTCTAACCCGTTCTTCAGCCACCGACAGTCTAACCCGTTCTTCAGCCACCGACAGTCTAACCCGTTCTTCAGCCACCGACAGTCTAACCCGTTCTTCAGCCACCGACAGTCTAACCCGTTCTTCAGCCACCGACAGTCTAACCCGTTCTTCAGCCACCGACAGTCTAACCCGTTCTTCAGCCACCGACAGTCTAACCGTTCTTCAGCCACCGACAGTCTAACCCATTCTTCAGCCACCGACAGTCTTACCCGTTCTCAGCCACCGACAGTCTAACCCGTTCTTCAACCACCGACAGTCTCAACCGTTCTTCAGCCATCGACAGTCTAACCGTTCTTCAGCCACCGACAGTCTAACCGTTCTTCAGCCACCGACAGTCTAACCGTTCTTCAGCCACCGACAGTCTAAACCGTTCTTCAGCCACCGACAGTCTAACCCGTTCTTCAGCCACCGACAGTCTAAACCGTTCTTCAGCCACCGACAGTCTAAACCGTTCTTCAGCCACCGACAGTCTAAACCGTTCTTCAGCCACCGACAGTCTAAACCGTTCTTCAGCCACCGACAGTCTAAACCAGAGGTGGGCAAACTTTTTGATTCGCGGGCCACAATGGGTTCTAAAATTTGACAGAGGGGCCGGGCCAGAAGCATTTGGAGGGAGTGTTTGGGCCGGATATACTAAAGCATTAAATGTAGTGTGAGCAAACCTCATAGCACAGTAAGAACACTACAACCCAATTTATTAACTGTCTTTCAAATGTGAAAAATAGCCCTTATCAGTTAATAAATTTGTCTCAAGGAATATGCAAGATATGGCATTTACATACTATTTCGCAGATACTGGGAGGAGGAAATGTAAATAGATTAAAATAACATACGCACTGTGATTTATCAAGATTGCGTCTGTTTTTAATAAGTTTCAATCGAAGGTGCAAAGTTAAAGAAATCAACATTTATTGAAAAATGCAATCACTTTCAACATTCAAAACATATTACACAACGAAATACTCAAGCTCAATAATATCTACTTGTGTTAAACTCCGCAAAATCATGGATGGATTGTCCTGACCGCGCGCTCTACAAACTCGCCACGGACGCCCTCGCCTTCACGCGCAAACAGTACACGTGTATCGTTGCCAAGCACACAGATATAGGCTGTATTAAATATCCTACCTGCAGCTGAAAATTAGCCTTTGCTAATTTGAATGCCAGCAAATAACTTGCCTTGGTACTTGACTCTTGAATTGCAGTTTGTCGGTGAAAAACGTTCTGTTGACTCTGTAAATTAGCTGCCAACCTCTGAGCAGTAGCCGCCCGTTCTTGTGTTGACTGCTTGCTAGCATAGTTTGCATGCTTCGTGGCAAAGTGACGGCTGACATTGTACTCTTTGAAAACCGCAACAGCTTCTTGGCATATCAGACATACAGCCGTTGATCGGACTTCAGTGAAGAAGTATTTTGTTGTCCACTCCTTATTAAACACTCGGCATTCGCTGTCCACTTTCCTTCTCTTTGGTCCGCTCATTTTCACAGAAGAGCTTAATGGTGACGTGAAACGAAGTGAAAATTAAAGTGAAATAAAGAGAAATACGCGCCACTCCAACAACGGTCAATGTGTTTTGAGTGCGCCATCTATTGGGGAAACGTGGGTATTGCAGGGAAAGGGGGAAAAAGGAGGTTTTTACTATAATTTGGACAAGTTCGGCGGGCCGGATTAAAAAGCCTAACGGGCCGTATGTGGCCAGCGGGCCGTAGTTTGCCCATGTCTGGTCTAAACCGTTCTTCAGCCACCGACAGTCTAAACCGTTCTTCAGCCACCGACAGTCTAAACCGTGGGCTTTAGCTTAAAAAGGTACTAAAGGAAAAGACACCATACCGAACATCGGCCATGCGCAGTAGCTAACATGCAGGGTGGCGACGAATGTGGCAATTCAACATTTAATCGTCAGGAAATAAACAGAAGGTAACGCTTGATGTTCTGTGATCAGAGGCGATAAGATGGCTCCCCGCTGGCTCCGCTGTTAACCGTTCGTCTGCATGGTCTGCTTTGTCCTTAAAAGAGGGAGCATTTGAGTGTATTTATTTCATCTATTTATGTTATGGCAGTATATGCTCATTCATTTATGACCAATAATTTATTATTGAGATGAATTGATTTAAAGTGAGTGGGAAGCTGACCCCTGGCCTTTCTGTACCAGCCAGTCTCCAACCATGAAGAACACAACACCGTGCTACATCATCCTTCACACTTTATTGATAGTTTGTGTTAGAAAGCAGACTCCCAATCAGCCCTGTACAAACTTAGAAACACAAATTGAAGACCACACACTGGAACTGAGTGACAACAGGGACTGACAACCAAAGACCCCAGCCTTAAAACTGACCTGGCAAAGTAAGAGAAAGAGCGATGGAGAGAAAGAGGAAAACAAAAGGAGATGGAGAGAGAAAGTGTGAGAAAGAAAGAAACGTAACAATCCTTCACAGAAGGATATGCTTTAGGCCCTCTGGCAGCTGAGCAATTATGTCGCAAAGATCTCCATCACTTTCCAGAAAATTATATATTTTTGTTGTTGTAAGATGCAAGGTTCTGCATGAATTATTTCCGCACTTTGATGCTCTGTTGTCTTTATTCGTGTGAATAACAGATGTCGGGAACAGAGGTGTCCAAACTTTCTCAGGCTACGTGACCATTGCTGTGATGCAGGCTCTCTCTCGACAGGTAGAACAGACCCATTTAGTTGTTTTAGGAGCTAATCTACACTGCTCTCAGTTGCAGAAAATCCTTTACATCTACTGCCGTTTACATCTACTGCCATACACTGTAGATAAACTCAACCAATTAAGTATCAAAGTCAAATAAAAAAAATTAGAGGAAGATAAAAGCTGAATAGGCAAAACGCGGTTCCGCGCAAAGACTCTGCCTGCTGATTGGCCGAGGGCCTTTAGCTGGAGGCTGTCGTCATGGAGAGGCAGACGTGGTAAAGCTCCACCCCTTTTCCAACCAGCTGCTAGAAAGCCACGCCTCTTCAGGGAGTGTTGGGCTGGGAGGTCTTCGAGGAAGCCAGCATGGCACGTACTTTGGCCATCAGATCCTGAAAAGGAGAAGGGGAGAGGGGGATGAGAGGAGAGAGAGAAACAGACACACAAGGAGAGGGAGGGGAAAGAGTGAGTGAGAGTGCCATATAAAAGACCAATAATGAGGACCAGAGGAAACGTCTTGATTAAAAAGCCTACAGTCATATAATCTGGATCAAATACTGATGCATGCAAAATTGTCTACTCTCTCAGAGAGCCTTCCCCCACCATCACAATTCAACACAAACACAAATCTTCCTCCCTGCCTCTCCCTGGGGTTATTTTTCAACTAGGACAGCTTAATGTATTCCTGACTATTTATGACAGTGGGCTGTGGGACGGCTTCTCTCCTCCCTGCAACAGAAGGCCCTCAGATCCACTTATTAGGTAAGCAGTCCCAACGTGAACACAATCCAACCCGGAGAATACACATCAAATAGGGGAGATAATCAAGCCGCTGAACAGGCCACTTGTCATAGATGCTTCTCCTTGCTCAGGGGTGACATGGGGCATGTATTGTCTAACGCTATGTCTCCTCCTCTTCTCCGGTTGTTCTCTCCCTCCTCCCTCTCCTGTGGCTGACGGAGATATTGAGCCACAAAGTCAAATAAAGCCCTGCTCCATATCAGTCGTAAAACAAACTCCCGAGTTAACAAGCAAGAGCACACGCACAGAGACGGAGGGACACATCAGAGTGAAAGCAGTGGTGGTGGTCTGGGTAGTTGAGGGGAGTACAACCTGGCCAGCCACTGTTAAAACAGCGGGAAGGAGGTGCAGGAATTTGAGACAGAGGGACAAACAAAAAGGCATTATGAATAATGGAGTTAACCTCTTGCTCCTACCTGGCACGCAGGCGTCCCATCTAGAGCTCTGGAAATGCAAATGCGCTACGCTAAATGCTAATAGTATTAGTTAAAACTCAAACGTTCATTAAAATACACATGCAGGGTATTGAATTAAAGCTATACTCGTTGTGAATCCAGGCAACAAGTCAGATTTTTAAAATGCTTTTCGGCGAAAGCATGAGAAGCTATTATCTGATAGCATGTAACACCCCAAAAGACCCGCAGGGGACGTAAACAAAATAATTAGCATAGTCGGCGCTACACAAACCGCACAAAAAAAATATAAAACATTCATTACCTTTG
Source organism: Oncorhynchus gorbuscha (assembly GCF_021184085.1). Taxonomy (NCBI): domain Eukaryota; kingdom Metazoa; phylum Chordata; class Actinopteri; order Salmoniformes; family Salmonidae; genus Oncorhynchus; species Oncorhynchus gorbuscha. Next base: position 12,718,824 of record NC_060192.1, read on the forward strand.
ACCATGTTCTTTGTTGGCACTCCTAGATGTCCCATAATCACTATTGGGTCTTTTTTAAAATTAAATCGGCCTAGATATCGATCTATGAAGACTGTGTTATAAACGGAAAAAAATAGCGTTTCATAACGTAACGTCATTTTTTTAAATTCAAAAAGTCGATGATAAACTTTCACAAAACACTTTGAAATACTTTTGTAATGCAACTTTAGGTACTAGTAAACGTTAATAAGCAATCAAATTAATCACGAGACGAAGTGTTTTCTATAGGGGTCCGTCTTGAAATACTGTCCGTGTATTTCTCAACCAAAATATCCGGTCGGAGACCTGAAGAAAAAGCCTGTCTCTTGTTCGTTTGACCAAGAAACAAAGAATTGGCAAATGACAAGACTGTTGACATCGTGTGGAAGCTGTAGGTACTGCAACCTCAGCCCTATTTAATGTCTTTCGCCCATAACAATGGGTTGAAGCGGCTGATGGATATATTTTTCCACTTTCAGTGATCAGATTTTCCTGCACTTTTCAATGAAACGCACGTTCTGTTATAGTCACAGCCGTGATTTAACCAGTTTTATAAACGTCTGAGTGTTTTCTATCCACACATACTAATCATATGCATATACTATATTCCTGGCATGAGTAGCAGGGTGCTGAAATGTTGCGCGATTTTTAACAGAATGTTCGGAAAAGTAGAGGGTCGACTGAAGAGGTTAATGTCGGAGGTAAATTATGTGAGAGTGGGGCTTTAGACAGGGCTGGTCCTGAAGCCTCTAAGTGTCTCTCTCTGAGGGACGTCTAGCACCTGACTCAGCGTACTGATGAGAGAGCTGTGTTTTAAGTATGTGTGAGTGTAAGAGAAGGCGGGAAAGTGTAAAAGACAAACGTGAGAGTCTGAGAGAACGAGTAAAGGGTGTGTAAAAGACAGCAGGAAAGAGGGAGCCTGGCAATGTTGTTGGAAGGGGTACATAGAGTCCTCCAGGGGGATGTTTCCGACTAGGAGCACCTTGATCTTTGGCATCAGGAAAAAGAGGAGGGCTAAGCGTGGATCAAGTCCTGCTAAGCCTGGATAATGTCCTACTCTGCCCTATACTACCCTGCTACTGGCTAGTCATCAGCTCTTCTGTCAGCGTACTGTAATTAACAGCCCTAATCACACCGCTGACAAGCTGCTGTCACAACATGTCATGTGCACGCGCACCCACAAGATCACGTCGGAATTAACATATGTGTTTTGGGGATGGAGTGGTTCGTGAACGCCGACTCACACATGCAAAGTAAACACACGAAGACAAAATACACACAGGAAAACAGAAGCACACACAACGGTCACCCATAGCTGAGCCTGGCACTGAGATTTCGGATGCAGACAAGGTCTAAAAGGAGCATAGAGAAACCCTTCTCTGTAGAGGACCGTATCACCAACCGGCACAGTCCCCAGAAGGAGAGCTCAGCCTCACACCAACCACCTCTCACCTCCAGCAGTGCTAGGAGAATGAATGGGCTCCATGAGCAGAGAGAGGGAGAAAGGTTCATCACGAGCCTGGAGATGAGTGAGAGGAGGCAGAGAGAGGAGGATCCCTCAGGAGTGGCAGAGAAAGCAGACAGAGCTGGCAGAGCAGGCAAGCCCTCGGAGGAGAATGAAAAGAAGAGAAGGAGACGAGGGGAGGCAGAGCACAAGAGCTCACATTACAGTATCAAGGACGAGAGGGGGACGAGTGGACTGGCTTCCAGAGCCTTGTGAACGAAAGAGAGAGGAAGGGACACTGACACTTTAATCAGTGTGAAGTGTAAGGGGAGTGAGTATGGGAGCGGTGAGGGATATTGTATGTGATAGAGGGATCACAGATTGTGTGCCAGGGGTAAAAAGTGTGTGCGGCAGCGAGAGGTCCATCTGGTCAGTTTGTAATGAGGAACAGCTCCTCTTACATACATCGGGGCCCGTGGCCAGACAGCAGAGTGGCTCCGCTCCAAATCCCAGCTCACTCACTGGCAACTGTAGGCTGTTCACAGAGATGGGCTATAGCTGCAGGCAGGACCCCTCTGCCTCCGCTGCAGCCAAAACCCACTCACTCCATTTACACCATCAGATTCCCTCATTCACTACCGTCAGTCCATTTGGAGATACTCCTACACCCTACAGTCATTCTCTTTGGACTGAATTCTACACATTAAGGTGCATTAATTCTACACATCAAGGTCCACTATGGAGGTGAGTTACTGTGGTGTTTTCTACAGCTTCAGTGGTCTCTATTCTTTGCCACGGTCACTGTATTGATTTTTACATGTCAAGGGTCGTTATCTATCCTTGGTCCATGTCCCATTCTCTCTACCGTTCCATTATTTGAATCTCTACAAGCCTGTATGTTAGTCTCTTCTAACTCTGTGTCCATCTCTGTCAATACGTTTATCGATCTCAACGACTGGCTGCCTCCACCAGCCAGTCAAGTCAGGCTGCCTCCACCAGCCAGTCAAGTCAGGCTGCCTCCACCAGCCAGTCAAGTCAGGCTGCCTCCACCAGCCAGTCAAGTCAGGCTGCCTCCACCAGCCAGTCAAGTCAGGCTGCCTCCACCAGCCAGTCAAGTCAGGCTGCCTCCACCAGCCAGTCAAGTCAGGCTGCCTCCACCAGCCAGTCAAGTCAGGCTGCCTCCACCAGCCAGTCAAGTCAGGCTGCCTCCACCAGCCAGTCAAGTCAGGCTGCCTCCACCAGCCAGTCAAAACTAATGTGGGTGTTCCAAACAGCAGTGCTGCTACTCTGGTATTTTCATTCAGAGATGGCTGGGTGATGTCAGCTTTACTTTCACTGTGTGCCTCAGATCCTCCTCCAGAAAACTTCCTCATATAGAGCAGGTCCAGGGAGAGGTTTCAACCACTCTCTCCCATGACCTCTTTTTCCTCCCCCCTCCCCTATCCCACTCATATGACCTATGCGTTTCGCTCTCTCTGTCCACAATACACAGGCCACTCTGACTCCATGAGGGCTGCGCTCCAGGTAAGGCTAATCCCTCTCTGACTCCCTATGGAGGTGCTCCTCCTGGGCCATCTGGCTGGCTCGATGAGGTGTTGGTGACAGCCTAGAGTCGACCTAGAGGCGTGATCCGGTCATCAGTAGAGAGAGAAGGGCTTCGTCTCGATAAAGTCCTACTCTACCCTACTCTGTCCTGGTCCTGGCTAGCCATCAGCTCCCCCCACGTAAATCACACCGCTGACATGTCGCTCAGCTCATACATCACCTTAAACACACACACAAAGACATCACACTTCTTTACACACCACATCATAATAATATAATATAATATAATAATATATAATTTACATTTACATTTAAGTCATTTAGCAGACGCTCTTATCCAGAGCGACTTACAAATTGGTGCATTCACCTTATGACATCCAGTGGAACAGCCACTTTACAATAGTGCATCTACATATTTTAAGGGGGGTGAGAAGGATTACTTTATCCTATCCTAGGTATTCCTTAAAGAGGTGGGGTTTCAGGTGTCTCCGGAAGGTGGTGATTGATTCCGCTGTCCTGGCGTCGTGAGGGAGTTTGTTCCACCATTGGGGAGCCAGAGCAGCGAACAGTTTTGACTGGGCTGAGCGGGAACTGTACTTCCTCAGTGGTAGGGAGGCGAGCAGGCCAGAGGTGGATGAACGCAGTGCCCTTATTTGGGTGTAGGGCCTGATCAGAGCCTGGAGGTACTGAGGTGCCGTTCCCCTCACAGCTCCGTAGGCAAGCACCATGGTCTTGTAGCGGATGCGAGCTTCAACTGGAAGCCAGTGGAGAGAGTGGAGGAGCGGGGTGACGTGAGAGAACTTGGGAAGGTTGAACACCAGACGGGCTGCGGCGTTCTGGATGAGTTGTAGGGGTTTAATGGCACAGGCAGGGAGCCCAGCCAACAGCGAGTTGCAGTAATCCAGACGGGAGATGACAAGTGCCTGGATTAGGACCTGTGCCGCTTCCTGTGTGAGGCAGGGTCGTACTCTGCGGATGTTGTAGAGCATGAACCTACAGGAACGGGCCACCGCCTTGATGTTAGTTGAGAACGACAGGGTGTTGTCCAGGATCACGCCAAGGTTCTTAGCGCTCTGGGAGGAGGACACAATGGAGTTGTCAACCGTGATGGCGAGATCATGGAACGGGCAGTCCTTCCCCGGGAGGAAGAGCAGCTCCGTCTTGCCGAAGTTCAGCTTGAGGTGGTGATCCGTCATCCACACTGATATGTCTGCCAGACATGCAGAGATGCGATTCGCCACCTGGTCATCAGAAGGGGGAAAGGAGAAGATTAATTGTGTGTCGTCTGCATAGCAATGATAGGAGAGACCATGTGAGGTTATGACAGAGCCAAGTGACTTGGTGTATAGCGAGAATAGGAGAGGGCCTAGAACAGAGCCCTGGGGGACACCAGTGGTGAGAGCGCATGGTGAGGAGACAGATTCTCGCCACGCCACCTGGTAGGAGCGACCTGTCAGGTAGGACGCAATCCAAGCGTGGGCCACGCCGGAGATGCCCAACTCGGAGAGGGTGGAGAGGAGGATCTGATGGTTCACAGTATCGAAGGCAGCCGATAGGTCTAGAAGGATGAGAGCAGAGGAGAGAGAGTTAGCTTTAGCGGTGCGGAGCGCCTCCGTGATACAGAGAAGAGCAGTCTCAGTTGAATGACTAGTCTTGAAACCTGACTGATTTGGATCAAGAAGGTCATTCTGAGAGAGATAGCGGGAGAGCTGACCAAGGACGGCACGTTCAAGAGTTTTGGAGAGAAAAGAAAGAAGGGATACTGGTCTGTAGTTGTTGACATCGGAGGGATCGAGTGTAGGTTTTTTCAGAAGGGGTGCAACTCTCGCTCTCTTGAAGACGGAAGGGACGTAGCCAGCGGTCAGGGATAATAATATAATAATATATAATAATAATATAATAATATATATGCCATTTAGCAGACGCATCAGAATTAACCGGGGGTGTTTTGGGGATGGAGTGATTAGTGACCGTCGACTCAAACATGCGAAGGAAAACATACAGGGAGGGGAAATCCACACAGGAAAACACACAGGAAGAGAAAATCCACACAGGAAAACACACAGGAAGAGAATATCTAAAAATCAAATCTAGAGTCGGCTTTCTATTCCGCAACAAAGCCTCCTTCACTCACTCCACCAAACTTACCCTAGTAAAACTGACTATCCTACCGATCAGACTTCGGCGATGTCATCTACAAAATAGCTTCCAATACTCTACTCAGCAAACTGGATGCAGTTTATCACAGTGCCATCCGTTTTGTTACTAAAGCACCTTATACTACCAACCACTGCGATCTGTATGCTCTAGTCGGCTGGCCCTCACTACATATTCTTCACCAGACCCACTGGCTCCAGGTCATCTACAAGTCCATGCTGGGTAAAGCTCCGCCTTATCTCAGTTCACTGGTCACGATGGCAACACCCACCCGTAGTACGCGCTCCAGCAGGTATCTCCCTGATCATCCCTAAAGCCAACACCTCATTTGGCCACCTTCCAGTTCTCTGCTGCCTGTGACTGAAGTTGGAGACTTATCTCCCTCACCAACTTGAAACATCTACTATCTGAACAGCTAACCGATTGCTGCAGCTATACATAGTCCATCGGTAAATAGCCCACCCAATTTACCTACCTCATCCCCATACGTTTTTTATTTATTTACTTTTCTGCTCTTTTGCACACCAGTATCTCTACCTGCACATGACCATCTGATCATTTATCACTCCAGTGTTAATCTGCAAAATTGTAATTATCTACCTAACTTCTCATGCCTTTTGCACACAATGTATATAGACTATTTTTTTCTTTCCACTGTGTTATTGACTTGTTTATTGATTACTCCATGTGTAACTCTGTGTTGTTGTCTGTTCACACTGCTATGCTTTATCTTGGCCAGGTCACAGTTGTAAATGAGAACTTGTTCTCAACTAGCCTACCTCATTAAATAAAGGTGAAATAAAAAATAAATAAAAATATCCTCACAGGAAAACACACAGGTAGAGAAAATCAACACAGGAAACACACGCAAGCACACACGCGGTCCCCAAAGCACACTCCTAGCTGAGCCTGGCACCAAGTAGAGGCTCAAATTCTTATGAGCACTCACGAGTGCTGATCCAGACAGGGCATGAACGCAGCATTCTCCCCGGTTGACAGGGTTGGTTCTAATCAGAAGGCTGTGAGGTGGTCTCTCTATCTATCAGACCCAACAGGGTCCTCAATGAGTCAGGACTGATGCATAACATCAGATGGAGATGACAGGGACTCAAACCTTTAAAGGGGTTCTGCGAAGGCATGGCTTTGTGATATGCGCCAAGACAGACATTCATGCAATTGGAGTAGGAATGCTCTCACAGCCTGAAAGTAAGACATGGAATAAACCAGAGAGCAAACGTGAGGATTCCATATGGATTGATCAGCGTGTTTATTAAGTGGTACAACAGGTGTGAGGTGGTTAAAAGATCCCACCGAAGGAAGCACCGTTTCAACATGAAGTTGAAGCACCGTTTCAACATGAAGTTGAAACACATGGGTCTGCACACCCCCCTGCTGGTATTTAAGCTTTTAAGTGATTTCAAACCTACGCTGATAAAACTCCCAATAGATAAATCTCTCTAATGGTCTCCTTTACAGTATGGTTTCGCCCGTAGACTACCAATACCAACACTACCTGTTTCTGACTCATAGCCCAGTTGCTGAACAGAAAGTGTGATCCTACCCAGAGACAGGACCCCTCTCCCAAGATAATTGTGTTGTTTAGGTTTAGAGTGTGTAGTCTTAGAGTGATTATCTTAATTTACCGAGGTTAGCTAGCCAGCTATTTGTCGTCCTTAACGTAGGAGACTCTGCTAGCTAGCCAACAGCTAGACAACGTCTACCGAATAGACTCACAACCCGGTCGCATTCACAGGTAGTATCACATTTTCATTTAATTTCATTACAGTACAACGGTTTGATTTGTTTGATCGTAGCTAGCTACGTAGCTAGCTACATAGCCGTCTTTGTATCAAAGATAATTGTGTAGTCTAGAGCGATTTTCTAGGTTAGCTAGCCAGCTATTGTCGTTCTTTTAACGCAACGTAACGTAAACAACACTACTAGCTAGCCAGCTAGCCCCCGAATAGCAGCACTGCAGAAACTATTACACTCAACGGAACGACTTGATTAGTGTAGTGTCAACAACGCACCCCACTGCCAGCTAGCCTACTTCAGCAGTACTGTATCATTTTAATCATTTTAGTCAATAAGATTCTTGCTACGTAGCTTAACTTTCTGAACATTCGAGACGTGTAGTCGTCCACTTGTCATTCCAATCTCCTTTGCATTAGCGTAGCCTCTTCTGTAGCCTGTCAACTATGTGTCTGTTTATCCCTGTTCTCTCCTCTCTGCACAGACCATACAAACGCTCCACACCGCGTGGCCGCGGCCACCCTAATCTGGTGGTCCCAGCGCGCACGACCCACGTGGAGTTCCAGGTCTCCGGTAGCCTCTGGAACTGCCGATCTGCGGTCAACAAGGCAGAGTTCATCTCAGCCTATGCCTCCCTCCAGTCCCTCGACTTCTTGGCACTAACGGAAACATGGATCACCACAGACAACACTGCTACTCCTACTGCTCTCTCTTCGTCCGCCCACGTGTTCTCGCACACCCCGAGAGCTTCTGGTCAGCGGGGTGGTGGCACCGGGATCCTCATCTCTCCCAATTCTCTCTTTCTCCCCTTACCCATCTGTCTATCGCCTCCTTTGAATTCCATGCTGTCACAGTTACCAGCCCTTTCAAGCTTAACATCCTTATCATTTATCGCCCTCCAGGTTCCCTCGGAGAGTTCATCAATGAGCTTGATGCCTTGATAAGATCCTTTCCTGAGGACGGCTCACCTCTCACAGTTCTGGGCGACTTTAACCTCCCCACGTCTACCTTTGACTCATTCCTCTCTGCCTCCTTCTTTCCACTCCTCTCCTCTTTTGACCTCACCCTCTCACCTTCCCCCCCTACTCACAAGGCAGGCAATACGCTCGACCTCATCTTTACTAGATGCTGTTCTTCCACTAACCTCATTGCAACTCCCCTCCAAGTCTCCGACCACTACCTTGTATCCTTTTCCCTCTCATCCAACACCTCCCACACTGCCCCTACTCGGATGGTATCGCGCCGTCCCAACCTTCGCTCTCTCTCCTCCGCTACTCTCTCCTCTTCCATCCTATCATCTCTTCCCTCCGCTCAAACCTTCTCCAACCTATCTCCTGATTCTGCCTCCTCAACCCTCCTCTCCTCCCTCTCTGCATCCTTTGACTCTCTATGTCCCCTATCCTCCAGGCCGGCTCGGTCCTCCCCTCCCGCTCCGTGGCTCGATGACTCATTGCGAGCTCACAGAACAGGGCTCCGGGCAGCCGAGCGGAAATGGAGGAAAACTCGCCTCCCTGCGGACCTGGCATCCTTTCACTCCCTCCTCTCTACATTTTCCTCCTCTGTCTCTGCTGCTAAAGCCACTTTCTACCACGCTAAATTCCAAGCATCTGCCTCTAACCCTAGGAAGCTCTTTGCCACCTTCTCCCTCCTGAATCCCCCCCCCTCCTCCCTCTCTGCAGACGACTTCGTCAACCATTTTGAAAAGAAGGTCGACGACATCCGATCCTCGTTTGCTAAGTCAAACGACACCGCTGGTTCTGCTCACACTGCCCTACCCTGTGCTCTGACCTCTTTCTCCCCTCTCTCTCTCCAGATGAAATCTCGCGTCTTGTGACGGCCGGCCGCCCAACAACCTGCCCGCTTGACCCTATCCCCTCCTCTCTTCTCCAGACCATTTCCGGAGACCTTCTCCCTTACCTCACCTCGCTCATCAACTCATCCCTGACCGCTGGCTACGTCCCTTCCGTCTTCAAGAGAGCGAGAGTTGCACCCCTTCTGAAAAAACCTACACTCGATCCCTCCGATGTCAACAATTACAGACCAGTATCCCTTCTTTCTTTTCTCTCCAAAACTCTTGAACGTGCCGTCCTTGGCCAGCTCTCCCGCTATCTCTCTCTGAATGACCTTCTTGATCCAAATCAGTCAGGTTTCAAGACTAGTCATTCAACTGAGACTGCTCTCCTCTGTATCACGGAGGCGCTCCGCACTGCTAAAGCTAACTCTCTCTCCTCTGCTCTCATCCTTCTAGATCTATCGGCTGCCTTCGATACTGTGAACCATCAGATCCTCCTCTCCACCCTCTCCGAGTTGGGCATCTCCGGCGCGGCCCACGCTTGGATTGCGTCCTACCTGACAGGTCGCTCCTACCAGGTGGCGTGGCGAGAATCTGTCTCCTCACCACGCGCTCTCACCACTGGTGTCCCCCAGGGCTCTGTTCTAGGCCCTCTCCTATTCTCGCTATACACCAAGTCACTTGGCTCTGTCATAACCTCACATGGTCTCTCCTATCATTGCTATGCAGACGACACACAACTAATCTTCTCCTTTCCCCCTTCTGATGACCAGGTGGCGAATCGCATCTCTGCATGTCTGGCAGACATATCAGTGTGGATGACGGATCACCACCTCAAGCTGAACCTCGGCAAGACGGAGCTGCTCTTCCTCCCGGGGAAGGACTGCCCGTTCCATGATCTCTCCATCACGGTTGACAACTCCATTGTGTCCTCCTCCCAGAGCGCTAAGAACCTTGGTGTGATCCTGGACAACACCCTGTCGTTCTCAACCAACATCAAGGCGGTGGCCCGTTCCTGTAGGTTCATGCTCTACAACATCCGCAGAGTACGACCCTGCCTCACACAGGAAGCGGCGCAGGTCCTAATCCAGGCACTTGTCATCTCCCGTCTGGATTACTGCAACTCGCTGTTGGCTGGGCTCCCTGCCTGTGCCATTAAACCCCTTCAACTCATCCAGAACGCCGCAGCCCGTCTGGTGTTCAACCTTCCCAAGTTCTCTCACGTCACCCCGCTCCTCCGTTCTCTCCACTGGCTTCCAGTTGAAGCTCGCATCCGCTACAAGACCATGGTGCTTGCCTACGGAGCTGTGAGGGGAACGGCACCTCAGTACCTCCAGGCTCTGATCAGGCCCTACACCCAAACAAGGGCACTGCGTTCATCCACCTCTGGCCTGCTCGCCTCCCTACCACTGAGGAAGTATAGCTCCCGCTCAGCCCAGTCAAAACTGTTCGCTGCTCTGGCCCCCCAATGGTGGAACAAACTCCCTCACGACGCCAGGACAGCGGAGTCAATCACCACCTTCCGGAGACACCTGAAACCCCACCTCTTTAAGGAATACCTAGGATAGGATAAGTATTCCCTCTCACCCCCCCCCCTTTAAGATTTAGATGCACTATTGTAAAGTGACTGTTCCACTGGATGTCATAAGGTGAATGCACCAATTTGTAAGTCGCTCTGGATAAGAGCGTCTGCTAAATGACTTAAATGTAAATGTAAATGTAGATACCTGAGTGATTTTGGACTGCATGGAGGAGACGATGGCTGTGGACACTTGTTTCTCTTTCTCCTGCGAGCCGTCCCTGAAAAGAGAGAGAGAGAGAGAGAGACAAAGAACGGGGCAAAGAGAGAGGGAGAGAGAGGGGCAAAGAGAGAGAGAGAAAGAAGAGGTGGAGGAGAGAGAGATAGGGAGAGATGGAGAGAGAAAGAAAAGGTGGGAGAGAGAGATAGGGAGAGATGGAGAGAGAGAGAAGGTGGGAGAGAGTAATAGGGAGAGATGGAGAGAGAAAGAAAAGGTGGGAGAGAGAGATAGGGAGAGATGGAGAGAGAGAGAAGGTGGGAGAGAGTAATAGGGAGAGATGGAGAGAGAAAGAGAAGGTGGAGGAGAGAGAGAGAGAGAGAAAAAAAGAAGGTGGAGGAGAGAGAGAGAGAGAGAAAAAGAAGGTGGGGGAGAGAGATAGGGAGAGATGGAGAGAGAAAGAAGGTGAGTGGAGAGAGAGATAGGGAGAGATGGAGAGAGAAAGAGAAGGTGGGGGGGAGAGAGATAGGGAGAGATGGAGAGAGCAAGAGAAGGTGGGGGAGAGATGGAGAGAGAAAGATAAGATGGGGGAGAGAGATAGGGAGAGATGGAGAGAGATGGAGAGAGAAAGAGAAGGTGGGGGAAGAGAGAGAGAGATAGGGTGAGATGGAGAGAGAGAAAGAGAAGGTGGGTGGAGAGAGAAAGAGAAGGTGGGTGGAGAGAGAAAGAAAATGTGGGGAAGAGATCGAGAGAGAAAGAGAAGGTGGGGGAGAGAGTGGGAGAGAGAAAGATAAGGTGGGGGAGAGAGAGGGAGAGATGGATGAAAGAGAGGATGTGTATATGAAAGGTCTTTATACAATATTCATGGGGACTGCCTGCTGAGTGTTGTAAAACTGGACAGACAAGTAGAAAGAGTGAGAGAGAGAGAGGAGGGAGAGAGAGACCCTTTCTCAAGAAACATAAGTTGCTCATCAAAGTTCCACTCGTCGGAACACACATGACAAGAACAGCCGAAAAACGAATAAATAAATCACAAAAGCAGCGGGAGCTCCTTGCAACTTCCAATAGAATGACCATACCAAAAAAAGTTTTTACAATATCCCCTCAGAGAAGTTTTATTCATATTCAAATGAAAATAATTTAGGATACAAAAGATCCCCCCCAATCTGAGCAGACGTGATTCTGTGCTTCCACACATTTCATGTTCCATTCAACAGGTCAGTCATGTTGGCCAAACCAATCCATCCTTCAGCTTCAGAGAGGTCAGCTTCAGAACGCTCTGGTTATGTTCCAAATGGCCCCAGTTCCCTACATAGTGCACTACTTTACCATAATATACATCCCAAATGGCACCCTATACCCTACATAGTGCACTACTTTACCCTAGCAATACATCCCAAATGGCACCCTATTCCCTACATAGTGCACTACTTTACCCTAATATACATCCCAAATGGCACACTATTCTCTGTTTAGTGCACTACTTTAGACCAGAGCTTTACAGGCCCCGGTCAACAGAAGTGCACTAAACACGGAATAGGGTGCCATTTGCGACGCAGATAAGGCAAGGAACACGACTGCAAAACACTTGTGAAAACTCAAGAGTTTAAAAAATATATAATTCTGGTTAATCAGCTTTGATAAATCCTATTATTTCTTATGGGACAGTTTGATAGCCTTGTTTGTCTGTAGAAAGTATAATATTTGCCATCTGGCAAACTCAACAGTGCCATTGATTCACAGCATTATATGCTCGGTCAGGTACTTCATTTGATTCGCCAAAGGAGACAGCTAGCCTTACTGGGTTCCAACATTACAGACAAAAGACTTGACAATATACATACATTAATAGGTAGCCTCCATTAGCATGGCCTGCACTGAATGATATGAAGGATTCCTGGTCAGGTGCAACTGTCGAGTAACACATGTTCAACCAAAGCACTTCAGTGTAGCACGCCGTGTCCTTCCTTCCTTCCCAGAGGTAGTACATAAACAGAGCCTGTTGAGGTGGGGTGCTTTACCTGGAGAGGCTGGAAGTGGGGCTGGTGGGAGGGGAGGCGCTGGGGGACTTCTTGGCTCCTCTGGGGTACGAGGAGGGGGAACAGGAAGAGCCCTTGGTTGGGAACTTGCCCTTAGAACTCTTCTTCTTCCTCTTCTCATGAGGGGACCTGGGAGACAGGGAGGGAGGGAGACAGGGATGGATAGAGATACAGGGAGTATTTTGGATCTGTACTCTAGTACTTTAGATTTGAAATGATACAATGACCATGAGCTTAAAGTGCAGACGGTCAGCTTTAATTTGAGGGTATTTTCATCCATATTGGCTGAACCATTTAGAAATTATAGCACTTCTTGTATGACGACGTGTGAGAAAGGTTAAGAGGCACAAATATCATTACATTACGCACAAATATCAGTGTCACTGTCACAATACATTTGGAGCTCATGGTACATGGTGAAATTGCCCCGAACCCTTTCAGGAAGTAATGGATTGAGTGATACAGAGAGACAGTGAGTGAGGAGGCCTATAATGCATTCACAGGGCTGCTGTGGCTCAAACTGCTACAGTGAATACAGAAAAGCCATTCCCTCACAGCATTGACCCACTGTTTCCATGGTTTCACCGTTACACGCTTTTCCACGGATCCCAGCAGCCCTACCTGGATCTGGAGTGCCTCCTGGGCAGAGCGGGGCTGATGCCAACGCGATAGGCGGCAGTGCCGTAGCGCTCCCTCTCCTCACGTCTCCTCTCGGACGAGTGAGCCCTTCGGTCCCTCCTCCCAGGGGACTTGGAGCGAGACCTGCAGACAGACACAGGGCGTGAGAGACGGATATGAACACAGAGATGGGAGAGAGAGCACGAGAGAGAGAGAGAGAGAGTGGTGAGAAGAGGGGACACAAAGAGAAGGAAGGAGAGAGGTGGGAAGAGAGGACACAGAGAGAGAGAGGAAGGACAGAGAGGAAAACTCTAAACAACACAAGGAAATTAAATATGCAGTATATTCCGCAGTGCCTGGGGCAAAAGTCTGTCTTTTCTCTAGCGGTGAGCACTGAGGAGAAACTAATAATCAGTGAGGGTGTGAAATACTCAAGCATAGGGGAAATGGCCAACTTTTTACACTCCTTTAAACCAGCAGCTGGTCTCTGGGGCTGACCCGTCCTCCCACGTCCCATGCACCCCAGCCCTCTGACCACTACTGTGCTCTGCGGCCACCTCTCAGTTTCATTACCAATCCGAGTACTGTTCACGGGGCTGCTCTTAGTGAACGTAGTGAGATAGAGGGCAGAGGAAAGAGATGCGAAATAGAGTTATCCACTTATAAAGTAGAGTTGAGCACTTTTCACTTCAAAAGTGGTTTATAATGTTACCCATCCGTCGCGCCAGCTATGCTCACTCCTTTTCTTTTTATCCTACAAGTAAGGAGGGGTAGAGCCAGGGTCATTATCTGTGTAGTAAAGGCCACTATGTAAATGTCAGTGTCTGCAGAGGGGTTTAACTCACTGGGGTGGCAGTCATTGCCCCGGTCTGGTCAATACTCGCCACATTAGCCCTGATAGATGAACGAGATGTAACTGTGTACAGACCGGGCCCATCCCTCACACTCCTCCGCTCTCTCTTCATCCCCCTGTCTGTCTGTCCTCCCCGGGCCATAGCTCTATATAATATAGGACAGCCATTACCATGGTGATTCAGTCGTTTCACATCCCACTGCCAAGGGCAATAACGACACCAAATGACTCTCGCAATAATAAGTGACAAAAACTAAATTGAATTTCTCCTGATTTAAAATGTCACCCCCCCACCAGCTACAAATGAGTGTTTATTTGAGAACACTAGCGTACGTGCACGTCTGGAAACACTCTCGCACAGTTACACACATTTAATGCACACGCACAAACTGGCCACACATCGATGAAAATTATATCTAATGGAGCCGTTTAAAAAGTACTTTGCAGCTGGGGACACAGTGGACCGTTGGACAAAAGCCAAATTTGCTCAAGGATAAACACAAACAGACGGGTCATTCTTGACTATAGGGGGCTGAAGAAATGACAGGAAAAGGGAAGTTGTCAGAGGAAGGGTGCAATTTGAGGGCAACTGTACATTCGAGGTAGACATTCCCTGCACCCCCCCTCATTATCTTTCCTGTATGGATGTTGTTGACCCTTCATGGGTCCACAGGGGCCTCTAAACTCTGCTGGTAAAGATCTCACACTGGCCCCTGGGGCCAAGGGCCCCAATTAAACACCCAGGGGTGGAACAGGGGGGCAGGGGCTAAGGATGGGGGCATGACAGGCCTGTCAATGACTACAGACAATGTCAGAGGGCTGACCCTGATACTGTGAGACAGGATGCAAATGATGGACAGAGAGAAGGGGATGAGAAAGACAGAAAAAGACAGGTGGGAAAGTAGTACCTCTTGAGTTAATGGAGAGCAGCAGTCCTGCTGATGTGTTAACAAGGGGGAACCTCCCCTGACACACACACACACAGACAGAGACAGAGAGAGAGACACAGAGAGACACAGAGAGAGAGAGAGAGAGAGAGAGAGAGAGAGAGAGAGAGATAGAGATAGAGAGAGAGAGAGAGAGAGAGAGAGAGAGAGAGAGAGAGAGAGAGAGTGTCCATTGAGCTGCTAGAGACTGGTGAGGAGGAGCCGGGACACGAGCAGAGTAAGCTGCCAATTTAATTCCGTCGTCAGACCTAGACAGATTGAGACTGCGTCTCAAATGGCACTCTATTCCCTATATAGTGCACTACTTTTGTCTAGCGGCCATAGGGAATAGGGAGCGATTTGGGATGCACTAATACAGACAAGCAGGCAGTCAGCCAGCCACCTGCAGGAAGGCTCCATTACCTCTTTCTCAAGGTTAGTAAGGGAGACCTTTAAAAGGCTGGGGATTGAAATGGGGAGTGATTGGCAGGGCTGATGTCTGCACAACCCTCAGAGGTTCCCCTCTGTAGAACCAGATTAAACCTTTCAGATGCTCCCCATTCTAAAAAACGTCACTTGTGTCCCAAACGTCACCCTATTCCCTATGTAGTACACCCATAGGGCTCTGGTTAAAAGTATTGCACTGTGTAGGGAATAGGATCGATTTGGGATGCAGTCTGAATCTTCATCAACGCTGTAAAAAAATGAGTAGGAGCTCACTGTCTCTTCCAGCCTCCCAACACACAAAAAAAACCGCTGACTGATTCTGTGACTGGTCATTATCAGGGATCCATTTCACTCTTCCCTTCAAATTTTGCCGCAGACCGGATTTTTTTCTTTCTTCATTTGACTTGCTCTGCAAAAAAATACGAAAGAAAATGGAGGAAATTTGGCGTGCTTGCACATTACAGGATTGCAATCTCTGACACAAGGCTCAGCGGATGCCCCCTTCTCAATCTAGGCCCTTTAATTCACATACTGTAAGTGATTTAAAACCTCGGGCAGAAACGATTAAATCTCAGTGAAATTACATTAAGGCTCGTCAGGATGACACCATGAGACCGGCGTAATTACTGCAACTCCAGCAGCTGATAATGCCAATTGGCCGTGATTTCCAAAAAGAGAGATGAAAAAATTCAAGATGAAAACTTGGAGAGCGTGTGGAGGCGTCGGGAAACTACAGAGAGAGGAAGCCGACAGATTGCAGTGAAGACGGATGAAACTCTCAGTTTCACAACAAAGTCATCTAGTTGATACTGCTAGCCAGACAGAAAGCTACTTGCTTCATTAGGCAGTAGGCACCAGCTACTGTAGGTTCATAAATAGAGCACCTTTATCTTTGATGAATTATATTAAAAAAGCTGAGCTTTAGGCCATCTTCTATTGCCAATGTGTAAAGACAACACCTATTCAACTGTAAAGGCCATGGTTGTGATGAGAGAGCCATAGGACCGGGTTGTTGTGAGGAATACGGGTTGGACCACTCACCTAGACCTGCGGACCATTCTGTACGCGCTTGGCAGGGCGTGCTTGGTTTTAGGCCGGGATCGCGATCTCGACCGTGACCGCTTCTTGCGTTTCTTCTTCTTCTTCTCTCTGTCCCGGTTCTTCTCCGGTCGTCTGGAGGTGGAGGAGGAAGAGGGTAGCAGGAGGGTGGAAGAGGAGGAGGGGGGCTCTTTGCTTTTGAAGGTGCTGACGTCAGGTGGTCTTTGATCAGCTGGGTACACATGTGCTCTAGAAGCCAGAGGGGGGGATGAGACAACGGGGGCCACTGGGACCTCTGGCAGCTGTGGCTGGGGTAGAGAGAAGGAGAGAGAAAGAGGGATTAGCGAAATAAAGAAGAGGGGGGAGGGGGCACATTAATGACAAACATACATCTGCACCTTGGGGCATTTTCTAGTTTAACAGTCCAAGAAAAACCAAACTTATTGATTTTATAATAATAATAATAATAATAATAATAATAATACATGCCATTTAGCAGACACTTTTATCCAAAGCGACTTACAGTCATGTGTGCATACATTCTACGTATGGGTGGTCCCGGGGATCGAACCCACTACCCTGGCGTTACAAGCGCCATGCTCTACCAACTGAGCTACAGAAGGACCACATGCAAACCAATCAGAACTCTTCCCTCTGACAGAGGGGGCTGAGGAGAGAGAGCGAGAGGGAGGGAAGGAGAGAGAGTGAGAGAGAGGGAAGGAGAGAGAGAGGGAAGGAGAGAGCGAGAGGGAAGGAGAGAGAGCGAGAGGGAAGGAGAGAGAGCGAGAGGGAAGGATTCACAACTGCCGCCTCCTGTGTTTGTGCATCTGCCGACGGATCAATAGGAGCAGCCACAGGCTTAAGGTGATCTGGGAGACATTATCTAAATTCAGCCTGCGTCTCCAATCAATGTTGAGCGCGTATGTGTGTGCGTGCCTGTATGATTTTGTGCTTGCGTGTGAACTCGACCGACCCAGGTAAAGGGTTAAGTCATAGTTCTGGGGCCGTGCACTCCTAGCTCTGTCCTCGGGTCATGATAACTGCTCGCCGTGAGCTGGTTCTGGTTGTGGTTCTTCCCTCAGACTTACTCCGTTGTTAATTAAAAGGTGCTGGTTACACAATGCAGCCTGATAGCTAGCGCCCTGCCCTGCCTGCCTGGCTTACAAAACATAATTGGCCCTTCTCCACTGTCAGCACGAAAGTGCCTCTAATTACTTCAGTATGTGTCTGTCTGGTTAAATTAGGTCTTCTGCCTGCCACTGGATCCAACATCACAACTGGGCCTCAATCAATCAATGTAGCGTCACACGCCATTGAACTTCCACTTTGCCATCGTGAGGAGACAGTGGGTTGGGAGTGTGCAATAGTGGAGACTTTGGGTATGGAAGTGTTCATATGTGGAACAAAAAAGTGTGTATGTGTGTGTTAGAGAGAGAAAGAAAAAAATAAGTGTGTGTCAGAGTTTGCCGCAGTATCTGCAGAGACAGCTCCGGCGACAGTGGGTCAAATGAGCTCTCAGGAGCCTCGACTTAACCGGGACACAATGTCTTCTCTTAACAGCATATTTATAACCTACCCTGTCCCAATTAATAGTGAAACAGGACTACTTATTTTCCTCTTCTTCCTTCTTCCCTCACGTGGAGCGAGCGAGAGAGCCACGTCCCCCCCCCCCCCAACCTGCTCTAGACAGCTCAAGCGCACGGCAGGGGAGGAGAGGAGAGAGGTAGAGGAGGATAAGAGGAGAGGCAGAGAAGAGGGGCAGAGAGGAGAAGAGGGATCTGCGTTATTGGCTTTGATAAAGTTTTCGGGTATCAGTATTTTGCGGTGTGATGCGGTACGCTGCGGTGGCTCAAGGCAGATAGTGAGGAGGATGGCTGCGAGGATATTTCAAGGAGGTTTTGGGTTAAAAATAGAATGACATTTAGGCAGGCTTATCCCCCAGAGCCATGGGGAGAGAAGAGTGTGTAACCTGACCTCTGTGAAGCACACCTCCACACTGGAGAGACATGTAGTGTATGGGAGAAGAGGACACGGAAAGAGGAGGAAGATGGATAGAGTGTGTTTGAGAGAGGGATAGTAGAAGAGAGAGATGGATGGAGAGGAAGAGGAACGCAGTCAATCATGAGCGAGAGGGGGTGTCAGAGGGACAGATATTGAGCAAAACATTTGAGCGAGGGCGGACAAGAGAACGAAATGGACAGAGGGCGAATGAGAAGGTCGATGAAAGGGAGAGGATGATGAGAGAGAGAGAGAGAGAGAGAGGGCGATGAGAGAGAGAGAGGGCGATGAGAGAGAGAGAGAGGGCGATGAGAGAGAGAGCGATGAGAGAGAGAGAGAGAGAGAGAGAGAGGGCGATGAGAGAGAGAAAGAGAGTGTAGCCAGAATCTACAACTCTCGGTGTGCAAACAAACTGCTCCAGGTCACCTTGTCTGTTGTCATACTGTAATATGGGCCACGTCAATAACTCTGAAGCACCAAAAAACTTTGCCTGCACTTGTTTGCAACACATCCCACCCAGTAACGGCTCAAGCTCTGCCATCTACTCTTCACAGGCTTCAATTAACTGGCTTTGACAGACTCAATATGTTTACAAGGAAATGGAACTAAATCTGAAGCTCTGGTCCTGTAATCAATCAATAATTCACACTTGTGGCCAACTCTGGGACGGCTTCCGTTACAACAGCAAGACATTGGCTGAAGCAATTATTAGCTCGACGCTGCGCCTCTCCTGGTGTTTCAGAGTTGTGTGTGTGTGTTTGGGAGCGTCCCTGTGGAATGTGAGAGGAGGATAGTATGGATACACAACTCTATAAACACAAACTTGACAGCCAGGGAAAACAAGGCGAGCAAACCGCCGTCCACACACACAGCGCTGTATCCGATGCTGTAGTAGACAGTTTACAAAGGATGGCCAAAAGAATCAAGGTGACTACAAAACTACAAATAAAGTTAAGTTTATAACAGGATGAAAGTATATCCTAACACGCCCAGACTGAACAAATAAGAAATGCTCGTTGAAAGTAAAAAAAAAAATATGACTTTTGACTTTATTCCAGGTTCTGAGAGAGAGCGACACAGGCGTTGTGGGAGCATTTAAAGCCGGAATGGTAGGGGTGTAATGGTACATGTATTCATATCGAACCATTTGGTAAGGGCACCTCGGTTTGGTCCGCACTGTGAACTACAATGAATACATAAAAAAAGACATGTACAAAATGAAAACAGAAGGTCTATAGGCTATGCATATGCTGTGTGACTAAAACATTAACGTTAATAAAAATTCTAATCTCAGTTTCAATTTACAGTTTGGGGACATTTTGGCTTCCCAGTAGATTACGACAGAGATGGACAACGACTTGTGGATAATAGACTACGCAGCTGCCAACACCTCAAATACGTTGACACATTTAGGCCGTAAATCACCTCAGTATAACGGAGCAAGACGGAAACGCAAAGAAACAGATAGGTCGGCTGTTTTTGGAATAGTCTTTGGTTTATAGCCGCAGATATGTGTATCTGTGATTGAGAATAGGGGGTTTCAGGCAGCACCTTGTGAAAGTGCTTAAGCCATGTAACTAACTTTCCTCTTGTATCTATTTCAGCAAACATGTAGTACCTGCTAAAAATAAGCAAGCAAAAGCCAAATGAATTTCAATAAATTGGCAAATGCACCCTTTGTTGCGCATACTTAACAGTGGCACCTCAACACATTACCCCGGAATGGGAGGTGAACGGTGCTATAAACATGCCCTCTTCATGACAATTACAAATGCGTATCTGGCACTGAAGGAGGCAGTATACTGGTGCGTTCGTTACCAAGATGGAAGTGGGGATTTACCACAACCGACTGGGAAAAATCTATTTCAACAGCCCTCCAACAGGTAATTATACTGAACAAAAATAGAAACGCAAAATGTAAAGTGTTGGTCCCATGGTTCAAGAGCTGAAATAAAAGATCCCAGAAATGTTCCATACGCACAAAAAATATATTGCGCACAAATTTGTTTACATCCCTGTTATTGTCATGCAGGTGAAAGAGGACCCAAACGCGACTTAACAGAAACAGAGTTTATTAAAGTCCAAAACGGAATAACAGAAATCCTCTAGATTTGTAGAGGGGAAAACAACTGGAGAAGCGGCCACAGACTGCAGGTCGCTTCGGGTAGGCGCAGGCCGTAGTCGACTGAGACACCTGCTCACACGCAGCGTCTGATGAAGGCACAAAACACGACAGGACAGGGTGATACACAATCACGGCAAAAACACGACAGGACAGGGCGAAACGCAATCACAGCATGGTGAATACAATACAAGGAACCGACGGAACAGGAACGGATCACAAAGGAATAAATAGGGACTCTAATCAGGGGAAAGGATCGGGAACAGGTGTGGGAAGACTAAATGATGATTAGGGGAATAGGAACAGCTGGGAGCAGGAACGGAACGACAGAGAGAAGAGAGAGCGAGAGAGTGAGAGAGGGAGGGGGAGAGAGAGGGATAGAACCAAACAAGACCAGCAGAGGGAAACGAATAGCATGGGGAGCACAGGGACAAGACATGACAATAAATGACAAACATGACAGTACCCCCCATTCACCGAGCGCCTCCTGGCGCACTCGAGGAGGAATCCTGGCGGCAACGGAGGAAATCATCGATGAGCGAACGGTCCAGCACGTCCCGAGACGGAACCCAACTCCTCTCCTCAGGACCGTAACCCTCCCAATCCACTAGGTATTGGTGACCCCGTCCCGAGAACGCATGTCCATAATTTTATGTACCTTGTAAATAGGTGCGCTCTCGACAAGGACGGGAGGGGGAGGGAAGACGAACGGGGGTGCGAAGAAAGGGCTTAACACAGGAGACATGGAAGACAGGATGGACGCGACGAAGATGTCGCGGAAGAAGCAGTCGCACAGCGACAGGATTGACGACCTGGGAGACACGGAACGGACCAATGAACCGCGGAGTCAACTTACGAGAAGCTGTCGTAAGAGGAAGGTTGCGAGTGGAAAGCCACACTCTCTGGCCGCAACAATACCTTGGACTCTTAATCCTGCGTTTATTGGCGGCTCTCACCGTCTGTGCCCTGTAACGGCAAAGTGCAGACCTCACCCTCCTCCAGGTGCGCTCACAACGTTGGACAAACGCTTGAGCGGAGGGAACGCTGGACTCGGCAAGCTGGGATGAGAACAGAGGAGGCTGGTAACCCAGACTACTCTGAAACGGAGATAACCCGGTAGCAGACGAAGGAAGCGAATTGTGAGCGTATTCTGCCCAGGGGAGCTGTTCTGCCCAAGACGCAGGGTTTCTGAAAGAAAGGCTGCGTAGTATGCGACCAATCGTCTGATTGGCCCTCTCTGCTTGACCGTTAGACTGGGGATGAAACCCGGAAGAGAGACTGACGGACGCACCAATCAAACGACAGAACTCCCTCCAAAACTGTGACGTGAATTGCGGACCTCTGTCTGAAACGGCGTCTAACGGGAGGCCATGAATTCTGAATACATTCTCAATAATGATTTGTGCCGTCTCCTTAGCGGAAGGAAGTTTAGCGAGGGGAATGAAATGTGCCGCCTTAGAGAACCTATCGACAACCGTCAGAATCACAGTCTTCCCCGCAGACAAAGGCAGACCGGTAATGAAGTCTAAGGCAATGTGAGACCATGGTCGAGAAGGAATGGGGAGCGGTCTGAGACGACCGGCAGGAGGAGAGTTACCCGACTTAGTCTGCGCGCAGTCCGAACAAGCAGCCACGAAACGGCGCGTGTCACGCTCCTGAGTCGGCCACCAAAAGCGCTGGCGAATAGACGCAAGAGTGCCTCGAACACCGGGATGACCCGCTAACTTGGCAGAGTGAGCCCACTGAAGAACAGCCAGACGAGTGGAAACAGGAACGAAAAGGAGGTTACTAGGACAAGCGCGCGGCGACGCAGTGTGCGTGAGTGCTTGCTTAACCTGTCTTTCAATTCCCCAGACTGTTAACCCGACAACACGCCCATAAGGAAGAATCCCCTCGGGATCAGTAGAAGCCACAGAAGAACTAAACAGACGGGATAAGGCATCAGGCTTGGTGTTCTTGCTACCCGGACGGTAAGAAATCACAAACTCGAAACGAGCGAAAAACAACGCCCAACGAGCTTGACGGGCATTAAGTCGTTTGGCAGAACGGATGTACTCAAGGTTCTTATGGTCTGTCCAAACGACAAAAGGAACGGTCGCCCCCTCCAACCACTGTCGCCATTCGCCTAGGGCTAAGCGGATGGCGAGCAGTTCACGGTTACCCACATCATAGTTGCGCTCAGATGGCGACAGGCGATGAGAAAAATAAGCGCAAGGATGAACCTTATCGTCAGACTGGAAGCGCTGGGATAGAATGGCTCCCACGCCTACCTCTGAAGCGTCAACCTCGACAATGAATTGTCTAGTGACGTCAGGAGTAACGAGGATAGGAGCGGACGTAAAACGTTCTTTTAGAAGATCAAAAGCTCCCTGGGCGGAACCGGACCACTTAAAACACGTCTTGACAGAAGTAAGAGCTGTGAGAGGGGCAGCAACTTGACCGAAATTACGAATGAAACGCCGATAGAAATTAGCGAAACCTAAAAAGCGCTGCAACTCGACACGTGACCTTGGAACGGGCCAATCACTGACAGCTTGGACCTTAGCGGAATCCATCTGAATGCCTTCAGCGGAAATAACGGAACCGAGAAAAGTAACGGAGGAGACATGAAAAGAGCACTTCTCAGCCTTTACGTAGAGACAATTCTCTAAAAGGCGCTGTAGAACACGTCGAACGTGCTGAACATGAATCTCGAGTGACGGAGAAAAAATCAGGATATCGTCAAGATAGACAAAAACAAAAATGTTCAGCATGTCTCTCAGAACATCATTAACTAATGCCTGAAAAACAGCTGGCGCATTGGCGAGACCGAACGGCAGAACCCGGTACTCAAAATGCCCTAACGGAGTATTAAACGCCGTTTTCCACTCGTCCCCCTCTCTGATGCGCACGAGATGGTAAGCGTTACGAAGGTCCAACTTAGTAAAGCACCTGGCTCCCTGCAGAATCTCGAAGGCTGATGACATAAGGGGAAGCGGATAACGATTCTTAACCGTTATGTCATTCAGCCCTCGATAATCCACGCAGGGGCGCAGAGTACCGTCCTTCTTCTTAACAAAAAGAACCCCGCCCCGGCCGGAGAGGAAGAAGGCACTATGGTACCGGCGTCAAGAGACACAGACAAATAATCCTCGAGAGCCTTACGTTCGGGAGCCGACAGAGAGTATAGTCTACCTCGAGGAGGAGTGGTCCCCGGAAGGAGATCAATACTACAATCATACGACCGGTGAGGAGGAAGGGAGTTGGCTCGGGACCGACTGAAGACCGTGCGCAGATCATGATATTCCTCCGGCACTCCTGTCAAATCGCCAGGTTCCTCCTGAGAAGTAGGGACAGAAGAAACGGGAGGGATGGCAGACATTAAACACTTCACATGACAAGAAACGTTCCAGGATAGGATAGAATTACTAGACCAATTAATAGAAGGATTATGACATACTAGCCAGGGATGACCCAAAACAACAGGTGTAAACGGTGAACGGAAAATCAAAAAAGAAATAGTCTCACTGTGGTTACCAGATACTGTGAGGGTTAAAGGTAGTGTCTCAAATCTGATACTGGGAAGATGACTACCATCTAAGGCGAACATGGGCGTAGGCTTATCTAACTCTCTGAAAGGAATGTCATGTTTCCGAACCCATGCTTCGTCCATGAAACAACCCTCAGCCCCAGAGTCTATCAAGGCACTACATGTAGCACCCGAACCGGTCCAGCGTAGGTGGACCGACAAAGTAGTACAGGACTTTGATGGAGAGACTTGAGTAGTTGCGCTCACCTGTAGCCCTCCGCTTACAGATGAGCTCTGGCTTTTACTGGACATGAATTAACAAAATGTCCAGCAACTCCACAATAGAGGCACAGGCGGTTGGTGATCCTCCGTTCCCTCTCCTTATTCGAGATGCGAATCCCTCCCAGCTGCATGGGCTCAGTCTCAAAGCCAGAGGGGGAGATGGTTGCGATGCGGAGCAGGGAAACACCGTTGATGCGAGCTCTCTTCCACGAGCCCGGTGACGAAGATCTACCCGTCGTTCTATGCGGATGGCGAGAGCAATCAAAGAGTCCACATCTGAAGGAACCTCCCGGGAGAGAATCTCATCCTTAACCACAGCGTGGAGTCCCTCCAGAAAACGAGCGAGCAGCGCCGGCTCGTTCCACTCACTAGAGGCAGCAAGAGTGCGAAACTCAATGGAATAATCCGTTATGGACCGTTCACCTTGGCATAAGGAAGCCAGGGCCCTAGAAGCCTCCCCACCAAAAACTGAACGGTCAAAAACCCGAATCATCTCCTCTTTAAAGTTCTGGAAATCGTTAGAGCAAACAGCCCTTGCCTCCCAGATAGCTGTGCCCCATTCTCGAGCCCGGCCAGTAAGGAGTGAAATGACGTAAGCAACCCGAGCTCTCTCTCTAGAGTATGTGTTGGGTTGGAGAGAGAACACAATCTCACACTGCGTGAGAAAGGAGCGGCACTCAGTGGGCTGCCCGGAGTAGCAAGGTGGGTTATTAACCCTAGGTTCTGGAGGCTCGGCAGGCCAGGAAGTAACAGGTGGCACGAGACGTAGACTCTGGAACTGTCCAGAGAGGTCGGAAACCTGAGCAGCCAGGTTTTCCACGGCCTGGCGAGCAGCAGACAATTCCTGCTCGTGTCTGCCGAGCATGGCTCCTTGGATCTCGACGGCAGTGTAACGAGCGTCTGAAGTCGCTGGGTCCATTCCTTGGTCGGTTCCTTCTGTCATGCAGGTGAAAGAGGACCCAAACGCGACTTAACAGAAACAGAGTTTATTAAAGTCCAAAACGGAATAACAGAAATCCTCTAGATTTGTAGAGGGGAAAACAACTGGAGAAGCGGCCACAGACTGCAGGTCGCCGGGTAGGCGCAGGCCGTAGTCGACTGAGACACCTGCTCACACGCAGCGTCTGATGAAGGCACAAAACACGACAGGACAGGGTGATACACAATCACGGCAAAAACACGACAGGACAGGGCGAAACGCAATCACAGCATGGTGAATACAATACAAGGAACCGACGGAACAGGAACGGATCACAAAGGAATAAATAGGGACTCTAATCAGGGGAAAGGATCGGGAACAGGTGTGGGAAGACTAAATGATGATTAGGGGAATAGGAACAGCTGGGAGCAGGAACGGAACGACAGAGAGAAGAGAGAGCGAGAGAGTGAGAGAGGGAGGGGGAGAGAGAGGGATAGAACCAAACAAGACCAGCAGAGGGAAACGAATAGCATGGGGAGCACAGGGACAAGACATGACAATAAATGACAAACATGACAGTTATAGTTACCATTTCTCCTTTCCAAGTGAATCCATTAACCTGACACGTGTGGCATATCAAGAAGTTTATTAAACAGAACTATCATTACATAGGCGCACCTGTGCTGGAGACAATATAAGGACACTCAATGTGCAGTTTTAAACACAATGCCACAGAAGTCAAAGTTTTGAGGGAGCATGCAATTGACATGGTGACTGCAGGAATGCCCACCAGAGCTGATGCCAGATAATTTAATGTTCATTTCTTTACCATATTCCTCTTCCAACATCATTTTACAGAATTTGGT
Source organism: Oncorhynchus gorbuscha (assembly GCF_021184085.1). Classification (NCBI taxonomy): domain Eukaryota; kingdom Metazoa; phylum Chordata; class Actinopteri; order Salmoniformes; family Salmonidae; genus Oncorhynchus; species Oncorhynchus gorbuscha. The sequence goes on from NC_060192.1 coordinate 12,744,884, forward strand.
AGTATGTCCAACCAGCCTCACAACATGTAACCACATCAGCCCAGGACCTCCACATCCGGCTTCTTTTCCTGCGGGATCATCTGAGACCAGCCACCCGGACAGCTGATGAAACTGTGGGTTTGCACAACCGAAGAATATATTCAGAAACTGTCAGAAACCGTCTCAGGCTAGGTCATCTGCATGCTCTCGTCCTCACCAGGGTCTTGACCTGACTGCTGTTTGGCATCGTAACGGACTTCAGTGGGCAAATGCTCACCTTCAATGATCACTGGCATATGCTGGAGAAGCGAAGCACGTGGGTGGCAGCATCATGTTGTGGGGATGCTTTGCTGCTGGAGGGACTGGTGCACTTCACAAAATAGATGGCATCACGATGCAGGAAAATTATGTGGATATATTGATGCAACATCTCAAGGCATCAGTCAGGAAGTTAAAACTTGGTCGCAAATGGACAATGACCCCAAGCATACTTTAAAAGTTGTGGTAAAATGGCTTAAGGACAACAAATTCAAGGTATTGGAGCGGCCATCACAAAGCCCTGACCTCAACCCCATAGAAAATGTGTGGGCAGAACTGAAAAAGAGAGTTGCACCCCTTCTGAAAAAACCTACACTCGATCCCTCCGATGTCAACAACTACAGACCAGTATCCCTTCTTTCTTTTCTCTCCAAAACTCTTGAACGTGCCGTCCTTGGTCAGCTCTCCCGCTATCTCTCTCAGAATGACCTTCTTGATCCAAATCAGTCAGGTTTCAAGACTAGTCATTCAACTGAGACTGCTCTTCTCTGTATCACGGAGGCGCTCCGCACCGCTAAAGCTAACTCTCTCTCCTCTGCTCTCATCCTTCTAGACCTATCGGCTGCCTTCGATACTGTGAACCATCAGATCCTCCTCTCCACCCTCTCCGAGTTGGGCATCTCCGGCGCGGCCCACGCTTGGATTGCGTCCTACCTGACAGGTCGCTCCTACCAGGTGGCGTGGCGAGAATCTGTCTCCTCACCACGCGCTCTCACCACTGGTGTCCCCCAGGGCTCTGTTCTAGGCCCTCTCCTATTCTCGCTATACACCAAGTCACTTGGCTCTGTCATAACCTCACATGGTCTCTCCTATCATTGCTATGCAGACGACACACAATTAATCTTCTCCTTTCCCCCTTCTGATGACCAGGTGGCGAATCGCATCTCTGCATGTCTGGCAGACATATCAGTGTGGATGACGGATCACCACCTCAAGCTGAACTTCGGCAAGACGGAGCTGCTCTTCCTCCCGGGAAGGACTGCCCGTTCCATGATCTCGCCATCACGGTTGACAACTCCATTGTGTCCTCCTCCCAGAGCGCTAAGAACCTTGGCATGATCCTGGACAACAAACTGTCGTTCTCAACTAACATCAAGGCGGTGGCCCGTTCCTGTAGGTTCATGCTCTACAACATCCGCAGAGTACGACCCTGCCTCACACAGGAAGCGGCGCAGGTCCTAATCCAGGCACTTGTCATCTCCCGTCTGGATTACTGCAACTCGCTGTTGGCTGGGCTCCCTGCCTGTGCCATTAAACCCCTACAACTCATCCAGAACGCCGCAGCCCGTCTAGTGTTCAACCTTCCCAAGTTCTCTCACGTCACCCCGCTCCTCCGCTCTCTCCACTGGCTTCCAGTTGAAGCTCGCATCCGCTACAAGACCATGGTGCTTGCCTACGGAGCTGTGAGGGGAACGGCACCTCAGTACCTCCAGGCTCTGATCAGGCCCTACACCCAAATAAGGGCACTGCGTTCATCCACCTCTGGCCTGCTCGCCTCCCTACCACTGAGGAAGTACAGTTCCCGCTCAGCTCAGTCAAAACTGTTCGCTGCTCTGGCTCCCCAATGGTGGAACAAACTCCCTCACGACGCCAGGACAGCGGAGTCAATCACCACCTTCCGGAGACACCTGAAACCCCACCTCTTTAAGGAATACCTAGGATAGGATAAAGTAATCCTTCTCACCCCCCCTTAAAATATTTAGATGCACTATTGTAAAGTGGTTGTTCCACTGGATGTCATAAGGTGAATGCACCAATTTGTAAGTCGCTCTGGATAAGAGCGTCTGCTAAATGACTTAAATGTAAAATGTAAAAAGCATGTGAGAGCAAGGAGGCCTACAAACCTGACTCAGATACACTAGCTCTGACAGGAGGAATGGGCAAAATTCACCAAATTTATTGTGGGAAGCTTGTGGAAGGCTACCTAAAATGTTTGACGCAAGCGAAACAATTTAAAGGCAATTTAAACTTTTTTAAACAATTTAAACTTCTGACCCTATGGGAATTTGATGACAGAAATAAAAGTTTAAATAAATCATTCTCTTTAATATTATTCTGACATTTCACATTCTTAAAATAAAGTGGTGATCCTAACTGACCTAAGACAGGGAATTTTTACTAGCATTAAATGTCAGGAATTGTGTAAAACTGAGTTTAAATGTAGTTGGCTAAGGTGTATGAAAACTTCCGACTTCAACTGTAGCTAGGTGGGACAACCACATACAGTATCATAAGATATTACTTTTTTTTTAAGTAGCTATGAGCAAATCAAAAAGCCACGTGCGACGGTTAGTGTATGTAAACTTCCGACTTCAACTGTAGCATGATCCATGACTAGAATACAGTATATAGATATTAAGTGAGTGAAACAGTATGTAAACATTAAAGTGACCAGTATGTTCACTTTAACGACTGAGTTCTGAGTCTTCAGGGTTTAGGTTAGCTCGTAATGCCTCAAAAAACAAAAACCCTGCTGTTGACCATAGTTTATGGGCATTGGGCACAAGACATCACCCGTGCCTAAGTGAATGGAGCTGAGACAGAGGGCTAGAAGCAAGAGAAGAGGCCTGTGATTGTGCAATGTTTGGGTCTGGTCTGGGGCTGCCAGAGCTGTAATCTGACTAGGAGGCTTTAGATCAGCACCCCTTCACCACGTGGCAAATTGATTGGGGTCGCCAGATGATGAGGGGATTTGCCAGCTCCTAAAAACCAGGCTGTGTTTTTAAACTCCCCCGGTCCAAGCATATGGTCAGGTAATAGCCAGCGCTCGCTATCAGAGAGCAAGAGAGAGAACAAGCGAGACCATATGAGAGAAAAAGGGAATGAGTGGTTGGCCAGAGAGAGACCCCTACCGACTGGAAGTAGAAAAAAACACATCTGTAATGTAATCCATGAAGTGTAATCTGACAGTCAGTCATTCTACTCCATATGAACAGCTGTGTGATGACTATAGGACATTATAGCATCTACTGTATGACAATTAAGGTTTGCAAAGGGTAGGAAACTTTCTATTAAATTTCCAGAATTTTGGGGGAAATTAAGACCTGGACTTTGGGGAATTTTGCTTAAATTCATCAAAAAGTTAGCTTATAACAGCAAACCTTTTTTGAGGGATAAACTTAAAAACTTTTACGACTAGGGGGCAGTATTTTAATTTTTGGATAAAAAACATTCCCGTTTTAAACAAGATATTTTGTCACGAAAAGATGCTCGACTATGCATATAATTGACAGCTTTGGATAGAAGACACTCAGACGTTTCCAAAACTGCAAAGATATTGTCTGTGAGTGCAACAGAACTGATGTTAAGGGCAAAACCCAGATAAAAATCCAACCAGGAAGTGCCGCATTTTTAAAAACCGCCTCATGCCAATGACTCCGTATATGGCTATGAATGAGCTACGAATGAGCTTACGTTTTCCACGTTTTCCCCAAGGTGTCGACAGCATTGTGACACCTTTTTAGGCATTTCCCTTAAAGAATGGCTGTAAGGGACCACATATGGCATGTGGTCACATGGTGTCTCCCGCAGAAAACCTTGCGTAAAATACTGAGGTAGCCATTTTTCCAATCGCTTCTTATGAGAAACCAACTGCCTCGATGGATATATTATCGAATATATATTTGTTAAAAACACCTTGAGGATGGATCCTAAACAACGTTTGCCGTGTTTCTGTCGATATTATGGAGCAAATTTGGAAAAGTTTGGCGTTATAGTTGTAGCATTTTAGGGTCGATTTCTCAGCCAAGCATGATGAACAAACGGGAGCTATTTCGCCTACAAAAATAATATTTTTGGAAAAAAGGAACATTTGCTATCTAACTGGGAGTCTCCTGAGTGAAAGCATCTGAAGTTCTTCAAAGGTAAATTATTTAATTTGGTTGCTTTTCTTATTTTCTTGAAAATGTTGCCTGCTGCCAGCAAAGCCTAGCATAGCATTATGCCATGATAAACTTACACAAATGCTTGTCTAGGGTTGGCTGTAAAGCATATTTTGTAAATCTGAGATGACAGTGTTGCTAACAAAAGGCTAAGCTTGTGTTTGAATATATTTATTTCATTTCATTTGCGATTTTCATGAATAGGAAAAGTTTATAGGGGTATTTATGTCCGTTGCGTTATGCTAATGCGTTTGAGGCTATGATTACGCTCCCGGATATGGGTTTGCTCGTTGCAAAAGGTTAACTAGTAAATAGTAGCCTACAACACCGCGTGTTTAAATCACTTAGAACTTGTTAACAATTTCTGGTAGTTCGTTTTTGCTACCATGTGGGCTTTAGCTTGCTTGAGCCTGCTAACTGAGTGTTAATTCACCGGTTTACATACGTTTCATTTTAAAACATTTATCTTACAAAGGAGTTGTTTAATAATCTAACTGCTTAACTATTTATCGGTATATGGAATTGTATTTTAGATATTTATTTTTATACAATGTTTTTTCTAATCTTTACATGAAAATTCTACGGGGACTAGCTGATGTGTGGAGACATTTCACTGCAGCTGATGTAGAAGGAAAAGCTGTGAACCTTTGCAAAAACTGTGCAAAATCATATGTGAAGAATGCACCAAAGATACAGAATCATCTGGCCAAGTTCCCTTAGCGCTCCCAACAAGCAACCTCTGACAAAAGTCCCTCTACTTCTATCCGATGTGAAAATTATGAATCAGAAACCTTATCGATAGCAATAGCTCATGATCCTCATGGAATCAGATGTTTTTTTGTCTCAATGGAGGAACGTAGTCAGAGAAATGCTGATGAATGTCTTGCTTGAGATGTGTATCCAACTTGTTCACCTCTGATGCTCACAGTCAATGTGTATTGGAAGAGATTTCTGAATGTTCTCTGCCCAGCAACCACCCCACCTAACCAGACATGATTTATCTACTCATTTGCTGGATGCAGAGTTCAACAGAGTTCAAGTGAAGGTCAAGCAAATCATAGAGAAAGCAGACTATTGCAATCATCTCTGATGGGTGGTCGAATGTTCGTGAGCAAGGAATAATTAACTACATCATCTCCACCCCTCAACCAGTATTCTAAAAGAGCACAGAAACAAGGGACAACAGACACACCGGTCTCTACATTGCAGATGAGCTGAAGGCAGTCATCAATGACCTTGGACCACAGAAGTTATTCACACTGGTGACAGACAATGCTGCGAACATGAAGGCTGCTTGGTCTAAAGCGGAGGAGTCCGACCCTCACATCACACCCATTAGCTGTGCTGCTCGTGTATTTAATCTTCTCCTCAAGGACAACATGACACTGAAAACAATGGATACACTCTACAAGAGAGCCAAGGAAATGGTTAGGTATGTGAAGGGTCATCAAGTTATAGCAGCAATCTACCTCACCAAGGAAAGTGAGAAGAATAAGAGCACCACATTGATGCGGCCCAGCAACAACTGTTGGGGTGGTGTGTCATCATGTTTGACAGTCTCTTGGAGGAGAAGCAGTCTCTGCAAGAAATGCCCATATCACAATCTGCCAATATGGACAGCCCCATCAAGAGGACCCTCCAGAATGACGTATTTTGTGAGAGAGTGGTAAGCAGCCTGAAACTCCTGAAACCTATAGCAGTAGCCATTGGACTGATTAAGGGAGACAATGCCATCCTGTCTGATGTTCAGACTCTGCTTGCAGATGTAAGAGAATAAATCCATACTCCCCTGTCCACTTCACTGTTGCTCCAAGCAGAGGAAACTGCAGTTCTAAAATATATCAAAAAGTGTGAAGACCTCTGCCTAAAGACCATACACACAGCAGCATACATGTTGGACACCAAGTATGCTGGCAAGAGCATCCTGTCTGGTGCAGAGATCAACAAGGCCAATGGTGTCATCACTACTGTGTCTTGCCACCTTGGCCTGGATGAGGACAAGGTTCTTGGCAGTCTGGCGAAGGACACTTCCAAGCAAGGGCTTTGGGATGGAGATGCAATATGGCAGTTGTTCCAACATATCTCATCAGCCACCTAGTAGAAGGGACTGTGGATCTGAGGCTCTTTCCCTGTTGCCTCCATCATCCTCCAAATCCCAGCAACATCAGCTACTTCAGAGTGCAACTGGTACTTGTTTGGGAACACACACACCAAAGCACACAACAGGCTGACCAATATAAGGGTTAAAGAAATTGGTACCATCCGGGCAAATTTCAAGGCTTTTTGAGCCTGATGATGAGCCTCCCTCAACAAGGTTGTAAAGTGACAGTGAAGATGAGACCTCAGTCTGATGTTCAAGAGGTGGACATTGAGGAGGTCCAGGGAGAAAACATGGAAGCCTGAGATGTTGAAAACATTTTTGGGAGATGAGATTTGGGGATCATTGAATGTGCTGCCATCCTGTTAGAAGGTAACAGATTATTTTATTACAATGGTTAAATTGGATTTTCATTGTGTTCAATGGTGTTATTTGCCCCCTAGTGGCGCTTTCTGGTACTTAGAAAGACAACGCAAACGGGAAGTTCAGAATTGGGTTTGCACGCATAGAAGCAGCTACAGACAACGCTACGGTGCAGGTCTTTCAATGTAGTTATTTCTTGTCACGCTTCAGCCTTGGAAAAATATTTGTTTGTAAGTTCGATTCAAGCATTTAGCTAATGATGATAATCTTGTTATTGATAGAGTTTCTTACATATCAATGTTGGTTGCATTTACTTACAAATTGCAATGCCTTTTGTGTATGTCGTTAGCTGTATTACTTTGCTCATGCGTCATGCAAACGAATTGTAAAATATACAATACTGTAGTTTTGTTACTGTTTCTAGTGTAATATGCTTTGTTATTCTACATAGATGGTTATACATTATTAGAGTAATGAAAGGAGCAATTACCATATGGTTAACAATTAGATATATGGTTTGGCATCATGCCAGATGCATGGTACCTTAGCACGTGCTTTGTATTATGCAACTTCAAATGTTTAATGTACAGCTACAGTATGTCGGTGTGAATTGAACACTAAAGTATATTCTTTTCTGTATTTTGCAGTTTCACAACATAAACGTTTCAATATATTCATTCAAGAAAAGTCACGCCTTGGGAGTTTTATTGAAGACTTAGTTTTTAGCTATCTGTCTAGTTTTGCATGGGAACGCAACTCAAGGGCAGAATATTCAATATTCACTTTAATTTTGTTGTTCAGAGAAATCATCCCATGTGAAGAGTCAACTCATTTAATTAAAGTTCAACTTGTAACTAAATTGCTTTTTTTAAATTTCCATTGGAAGAATTTAATAATTTGCAATTATGTCTACTGATGATATGTTTCTGTCTGCATATGATTATGCTGTGGTACTTAGAGGTCATTTGTGGTTTAGTATGGTACCCTGTGCCACCACTTCATTGCTCCAGACCAGCGCAAGGGGGAGTGAGAGCACTGATTACTTTTGTGTCCTACTGTGTCTCAATGAACGGACGACATGAAACTGATAATTGTGAACGACTTCAGTATTACTTACTAAAACTGTTACACTAAGGTTTTTATTATTTTATTTTGTTAGGATTCTTTTGCTCTTACTGTCGTACTGTAGGCCACTCCCGACCGTTCATGTTGTAGACATTGCATAGCAGTGCAAGTGGTGTTGCTACAGATGCTGGTTCAATACCAGTGCCGGCCTCAACTGGGAGACCCGTGAGATGACTGTAGGTTTTTGGTTTCTCTTCCTCTAAAAACGAAGAAATAATTCTAAATAACAAACTGGCTTTATTTACAAATTAGTAACAATGTCTCACCCCATGTTCAAGAATGGCCTTTATCTCGCTCATTTGACGTTATTTGAAAACAAAATCATCTCCAAAATAGTGTTATTTTTTAAAACAAAGCGGTTATTATTATTAATTTAGAATTATATAAAAGCCCCTTGGATATTCTCACATATATATTATTAACCCTGTTATTAGCAGGACAATATGGAATTGCCTTGCAGTTCTCCAGCTGTATCCACTGAAAGCGCGTAAGGTTCAAGGCACGAGATGGGCCGCAGAGCCACGCACAGAAGACAGACCTAGCCAATGGGAAGGACCCCCAACCTGCCACACTGGGTAGCACAAAACAACACTAAGGGGCAATGCACTAATAACGGCACTGCCTAGGGAAACGTTCCCACTGTTCTAGCAGGTAGCTGGACAATCGACTTGCCTAGAAGGAGGGTAATTCTATCGTCAAATGTATTTCTAAGTTAGGTTCTAGGTTAAGTATTATTATTATTATTATTATTATGCATCACATCCAACTGTGATTGGGAGTCCCATAAGGCGGTGCACAATTGGCCCAGCGTTTCTCTCACTCTAAAAACAGCAATAAAATGTTTTGGCTTTTACAAATATTATTTTGGCCTTTATTCAGATTACAATCGGTCACTTTAATTTTTTATTTTTTTTAACAGTCATATGGCGGCACCTACATAAAGATGAGTGACTCACTCATTAATGGCTTAGGATTCAAATAAAAATAAATGAGTACTAACATTCTTTCTGATAGTGTTTAATCTCTTATGGCTTGAGGGCATTATTTCAACGTCTGGATGAGAAGCGTGCCCAAAGTAAACTGCCTGTAAGACATCATTTCAGGCTTTTTTTTCTGAAAAATTAAGAAGAATGAGACCTTTCTCTCAGTGGACTGTAGAATAATGCAGTGCTGGTTTTGAGCGTGACCGAGAGCGCGCCCTTCATTTTTCCTTTCTATTGAATATGCTATTGTCCGGATTAATATTATAGATTATTTAGACAATTGACAACCTGAGGATTAATTATAAACATTGTTTGACATGTTTCAACGAACTTTACCGGTACTATTAGGAGGTATTCGTGTGCATGTTTTGACCACCGTTGAACCAGTGGATTACTGAACAAAACGCACCAACAAAACTTGAGTTTTTAGGATATAAAGATGGACTTTATCGAACAAAACAAACATGTATTGTGTAGCTGGGACTCTTGTGACTGCAAACCTATGAAGATCTTTAACGGTAAGTGACTAATTTCAATGCCATTTCTGACTTTTGAAATTCCTTTACTTGGTTGGAAAATGTTTGTATGCTTTTGTGCTCAGTGTGAACCTGCTTTCATCTGTGAAGAGCACAGGGCGCCAGTGGCGAATTTGCCAATCTTGGTGTTCTCTGGCAAATGCCAAACGTCCTGCACAGTGTTGGGCTGTAAGCACAACCCGCACCTGTGGATGTCGGGCCCTCATACCACCCTCATGGAGTTTGTTTCTGACCGTTTGAGCAGACACATGCACATTTGTGGCCTGCTGGAGTTCATTTTGCAGGGCTCTGGCAGTGCTCCTCCTGCTCCTCCTTGCACAAAGGCAGAGGTAGCGGTCCTGCTGCTGGGTTGTTGCCCTCCTATGGCCTCCTCCACGTCTCCTGGCCTGTCTCCTGGTAGCGCCTCCATGCTCTGGAAACTACGCTGACAAACACAGCAAACCTTCTTGCCACACCTTGCATTGATGTGCCATCCAGGATGAGCTGCACTACCTGAGCTACTTGTGTGGGTTGTAGACTCCGTCTTATGCTACCACTAGAGTGAAAGCACCGCCAGCATTCAAAAGTGACCAAAACATCAGCCAGGAAGCATAGGAACTGAGAAGTGGTCTGTGGTCACCACTTGCAGAACCACTTATTTATTGGGGGTGTCTTGCTAATTGCCTATAATTTCCACCTGTTGTCTATTCCATTTGCACAACAGCATGTGAAATTTATTGTCAATCAGTGTTGCTTCCTAAGTGGACAGTTTGATTTCACAGAAGTGTGATTGACTTGGAGTTACATTGTGTTGTTTAAGTGTTCCCTTTATTTTTTTGAACAGTGTATTATCAATTATATATTTTAAAAACAACCTGAGGATTGATTATAAAAAACGTTTGACATGTTTCTGTGGACATTACGGCTATTATTTAGAATTTTAGTCTGCTGTCGTGAACGCTCTTTCCTGTGGATTTCTGAACATAACACGCCAAACAAACAGAGGTATTTTGGATATAAAAATAATCTTTATGGAACAAAAGGAACATTGGTTGTGTAACTGGAAGTCTTGCGAGTGAAAACATCCAAAGATCAAAGGTAAACGATTAATTTCATTGCTTTTCTGATTTTCGTGACCAAGCTACCTGATGCTAAGTGTACTTAATGTTTTGTCATGCGATCGCTAAATTTACAAATGCTTGGATTGCTTTCGCTGTAAAGCATAATTTCAAAATCAAAGACAGGGGGATTAACAAAAGGCTAAGCTGTGTTTTGCAATATTGCACTTGTGATTTCATGAATATAAATATTTTTAGTAATATTATTTGACTGTGGCACTATGCTATTCAGCGGTTGCTGATGACAATTATCCTGCTTCAGGGATGGGTAGCGTCAAGAAGTTAACTAGGCAAATCAGTTAAGAACAAATTATTATTTACAAGGACAGCCTACTCCTTCCTCCCAGTCGGGGAAGTGAATCCGGGTCTCCCGCGTGCATGACACAGGGATTCTTTAGCTAAGTAGCTCAGTACTGTGTAGCCTACTCCCAAACGCCTCGCTGTACAGCGCCATATTTTCCGTTCCATCCTAATGGCAACCCAGAGGGTTTTTCGTTTTTCTCGGAATATAAACACCATACTATAAATAAAATTACTAAAAGTAATTGGAAAGGTGGATACAAATGATTTGTGACATTGTGGTTACAATAAAGAATGTAAACCAGATGTAAACAAGACACTATGTTTTGATAGTGATGGACAGCTGGTGGCATTTTGAAAACAGGTTTTCAAACACTTGTAGCCCAATTAGCAGGACAATAGACTCTTTTATAGCCCGGCTACTGTAGGTGTGAACCTGCAATGTATTTGAAGTACTCTGAAGTGTTACATTTCTAACTCAAAATAGCAGAAGAGTATTTCTTCAACAAAATTATGATAGAAATACTCTCAAAATGCAGATGTCCCCGTGTGCAGTTGCAAACCGTAGTCTGGCTTTTTTATGGTGGTTTTGGAGCCGTAGCTTCTTCCTTGCTGAGCGGCCTTTCAGGTTATGTCGATATAGGACTCTTTTTACTCTGGATATAGATACTTTGTGCCTGTTTCACCAGCATCTTCACAAGGTCCTTTGCTGTTGTTCTGGGATTGATTTGCACTTTTTGCAACAAAGTACGCTCATCTCTAGGAGACAGAACATATCTCCTTCCTAAGCGGTATGACAGCTGTGTGGTCCCATGGTGTTTAAACTTGCGTACTATTGTTTGTACAGATGAACGTGGTACCTTCAGGCGCTTGGAAATTGCTCCCAAGTATGAACCAGACTTGGGGAGGTCTACATTCTTTCCCTCTGAGATCTTGGCTGAGTTCTTTTGACTTTCCCATGATGTCAAGCAAAGAGGCACTGAGTTTGAAGGTAGGCCTTGAAATACATCCACAGGTACACCTCCAATTGACTCAAATAATGTCAATTAGCCTATCAATAGCTTCTAAAGCCATGACCTAATTTTCTGGAATTTTCCAAGCTGTTTAAAGGCATAGTCAACTTAGTGTATGTAAACATCTGACCCACTGGAATTGTGATACAGTGAATGATAAGTGAAATAATCTGTCTGTAAACTATTGTTGGAAAAATTACTTGCGTCATGCACAAAGTAGATGTCCTAACCGACTCGCCAAAATTACAGTTTGTTAACATCTGAAAAAATGTTGCCTGCTGAATGCGAACGCTAAATGCTACGCTAAATGCTACGCTAGCAATCAATACTGTTACACAAATGCTTGTCTTGCAATGGTTGAGAAGCATATTTTGAAAATCGGAGATGACAGTGTTGTTAACAAAAGGCTAAGCTTGAGAGCAAATAGATTCATTTCATTTCATTTGCGATTTTCATGAATAGTTAACATTGCGTTATGGTAATGAGCTTGAGGCTGTAGTCACGATACCGGATCCGGGATGGCTCGACGCAAGAAGATAACAAGAAATTTGCGGAGTGGTTGAAAAACAAGTTTTAATGACTCCAACCTAAGTGTATGTAAACATCCGACTTCAACTGTATTACATCCATGATTGGGAGTCCCATAGGGCAGCGCACAATTGGCACCGCTTTTCTCTCTCTCTAAAAACAGAAATACATGTTTTGGCCTGAATTCAAGTTACAAATCACTCTTTCAGTTTTTGAAAACGAAATACCTGATGAATCGGTTGACCTCTCATCTCAATCTCATGCCCCCTCCCTCCATACAGGGCTGTCTTAATGGGTTACAGACCTCAAATGACAAAAGCATTGATCCTTTATCTGCTGGGGCAATCACAGAAGCCATAATCAAAATTTAGCTTGAAAGCCAATTAGAAAGAGAAACGGGCGGGCTGGTAAGCTTTCACAATTTCCCAAAAAACTTTAATGCGCAATTACATGTAAGTTATATGGCCAAGCGGGGAAATCATTAACCCTTTTATTTGGGCAAACGAGAGCCATTTTGCAGAACAAAGCCACCAGATTGGGTGCTTTTGTCCACCTGACAGGCTCTGATAAAGAAGAACCCTTTATCCCTGGAATGCCTGGAAAGTGGGGAACTATGGACCGGGCAAAAAAATAAAAATAATCAATTTAAAACATCCAATGATCCCCTTCATACCACTCCAAATAGAGCCAGAGTACACACATGCCAACAGAGAGCTGTTGTAGCCAGGAGAGAGAGCGAGAGAAGGCGAGACCAAGAGAGAGACAGAAGGAAAGAGACAGAAGGAGAGCAAGTGAGCACGTGAGAGGAATAAAGGGGGAGTAGCATAGCGGTATCTGCGGTTCACCTCTCCACCCTGGTTTTGTCTCTAATCACGTCAATTAGCCCTGCCGGGCTCTGGCTGGCCCTTTAAAGAAGCTGAGCTACCTGCTGGAGAGAGACAGGGCTCCCAGGAGAGAAGCCCTTCCTTTGAACAGAGCATGTCAGCACAGAGAGAAAGAGCCCAATCAATTAGAAAGCTACCCCTCACAGCAGCTCACATCACAGCAGCTCTTGACAGAAGTGACTAGGGCTGCTGGGCAAGGAGGGAGAGAGGCAGAGAGAAAGGGAGAGAGACGCACGCACACACACTTCCGAACACAGGCAGGTACACATCTGCGTACACATAGTTCTACCGAAACATCGTCACATAAGTAGACACACACAGTATTTACCAAAAGTGTGTGTGTGTGTGTGTTCGAACTAGAACGTATCAAACTCAATCAATTAAGAGATTAGATTGAAAGGCATCAATATTCATGAACCTGTTGCTTGGAATTGATTCTATAAATAAATCAATACAAGCAAAGGGTAGGAGAGTGGGAGATGTGGCCGTCCGCTGAACGATTTATGGCTCAATTCATCAGAGAGCACAGAGCGCACCGTGGCCAGCTGGCTAGGACGCACACGCACACACTCCTTAATTAGACGGAGTACATTCAAGGTGAAAAGTAGGACCAGAAATTACGACTTTGATCAGCACACATGGTCTGTTTGCGAAATCTGAATTCATTTGAGAAAACAGACTGACTAAAAGCCTGATCTGTCACAATTTGGGATTCAATTGGGATAAAATGTAGCCTAAACAAATATACATTTTCAGTAAATACCACAGCATTTGGGAGAGATGCCCTCTGTGGGTCTGGCAGCTTCAGCACATCTGAGTAAATAGCTAACAAGGCTTGCAAGGTGCTTCCCCCCAGCCTCAAACGCTAATAACACCACAATATGGATGGAGAGTAGAGTAAAGTCAGTGATAGCTACATTTCAGCATATGCAGTAAAATCAGCTTTTTGGGGGAGGGGCCCCAACATCTGGGCCCTCCCTCCCTCCCATGGCAAATCGTCCCTATGCGAGAGTACTGTTTTGCTGAGGTCACACTCAGTGTTCTACCAAGAGAACTAATCCCTGTCCAATTTATTCCATTTAGGTCATGTTACGAGCAGGGAGCCCTCTTAACATTCCGGCCTTGAATTTATTTTTAAACTAAATAAAGTGAGCAGAAGCAGGGTTTTGATTGAAAGCTCCAAACAGTCTTTGATAGCCTCATTTCCTGCGGCACTATCGATCCCTCACTTACTTGCAACTTTCCCTCTAATTTTGTTACGCAGAAAGGATAACAAGAGAGAGAACAAAAAAACGACAAACAGAAAATAGGCCTGTGTCATTTCTCTCTAGATTTCTTGTTTTTTTCTCCATCTGCTGCTTCCCGGTTTCTTTCTGCACGCTTTCATTAGTGCTCTATTCAATCATTAAATCTAATTCTCACAGCAGAGTACAATAAAACACTCAGATGAAGAGAAGAGGAGCCCTAAGAGAAGAGGAGCCCTAAGTGTTCGGTTAGGTGTCTCTGGCTAATGCTGTACAGGAACTTCTTAGTTTCCTGATAAGAAACTAGGAGTCTTGGACATCTGGATCTGGCATTTCTCGTTTGGTCGAAGTGCTGGCAGGATGGTAGGCGGATGGACGGAGAATAGAGGGTTTAGGTACTGGCGTCTAAAGGTATGCTTAAAAAAATTTGTAATCTGTTCAATCCGTGCTAAACTTGCAGCAGGATCTGGTCTTTAACAGGGTATTACGTTACGGACAGGGATATCCATCCACAGAGGAGGAGGAGGAGGAGAGAAGGGGGGGACATAAGCTGGGTTATCTAAGAACAGAGCATGTTTTCTGGGAAAGGGGCAGGAGAGAGAGTCTGGCTTCCCACTTACGCCACTCAACAGGGAGCAGAAGTTGACATGACTCACCAAGACGTTTGGTTCTAGGACAATTATCCATCAAATTTTTATTCATCATAAGATTCACTGTAGCTTTGCTAATGTTTTAGGAACACTTGTCTCATTTGACAGATAATCATTAATGCAGTAATATGCTAGAAAGTCTGAACTTAACTCTGCTTTTAACATATCTTTATATAATGGTAAACTACCATCATGCCAATGAGCTACTTCAAAACAGTAAAAAGAATAGATGAGGAATAATAAGTGAAAGACGTGATTGGGTCATTGAAGAGAGTATGGTAGGGAGCACAGGAAGCCCAGTTGGCAGACACATACACTACATATACAAAAGTATGTGGACACGCCTTCAAAATTAGTGAATTTGGATATTTCAGCCACACCCGTTGCTGACACATAAAATTGAGCACCCAGCCATGCAATCTCCATAGACAAACGTTGGCAGTAGAATGGCCTTAAGAGCTCCGTGATTTACAACTTGGCACCATCATAGGAAGCAACCTTTCAAACAAGGCAGTTTTTAAAATCTCTGCCCTGCTAGAGTTACCCTGGTCAACTGTAAGTGCTGTTATTGTGAAGTGGAAACGTTTAGGCGCAACAACAGCTCAGCAGCAAAGTGGTAACCCACACAAGCTCACAGAACAGGTGAGTGCTGAAGAGTGTAGCGCGTAATAATCGTCTGTCCTCGAGTTCCAAACTGCCCCTGGAAGCAACATCAGCACAATGACTGCTCGGCGGGAGCTTCATGAAATGGGTTTCCATGTTCGAGCAGCTGCACACAAGCCTTAGATCCCCATACGCAATGACAAGCGGAGTGGTGTAAAGCTCGCCGCCATTGGACTGGTGGAAACATGTTCTCTGGAGTGATGAATCATGCTTCACTATCTGGCAGTCCAACGGACGAATCTGGGTTTGGCGAATACCAGGAGAACGCTACCTGTCCCAATGCATAGTGCCAACTGTAAAGTTTGGTGGACGAGGAATAATGCTCTGGGACTGTTTTTCGTGGTTTGGGCTAGGCCCCTTTGTTCCAGTGAAGGGAAATCTTAACGCTACAGCATACAATGAGATTCTAGACAATTCTGTGTTTCCAACTTTGTGGCAACAGTTTGGGGAAGGCCCTTTCCTGTTTCGGTCCATACAGAAATGGTTTGTCGAGATCGGTTTGAAAGTACTTGACTGGCCTGCACAGAGCCCCGACCTCAACTCCAATGAACACCTTTGGAATGAATTGGAACGCCGACTGCGAGCCAGGCCTAACCGCCCAACATCAGTGCCTGACCTCACTAATGCTCTTGTGCCTGAATGGAAGCAAGTCCCCGCAGCAATGTTCCATCTCGCAGAAAGCCCAGAAGAGTAGAGGCTGGTATAGCAGCAGAGGGGGAACCAATTACAATTTAATGCCCTGAGCAGTGCTCAGGTTAAAACTGTACATTGAGAAAAAAACACGTTTTTAGAATGTCAGGCTATCAGATAAATGAATGATACTATTCGAATCGTGAAATGATTTAAAAACCGCATTCCTTACCTCTTCCTAAAAATATGACTCAAATGTTTCTCTTTCACCTCCTTCCCTAATCTCTTTCTCTGCCCTCCTCTTATTTTTCCTGGCAGCCCCTTGCTAAAGCCGGTCAGTATTTCGCTGTGTTCCTGATGGGCTCCTGTCACAGCCATAACCCCAGATGAAATGCAAGCCTCACAAAATAAATGTAAATCTCTTTCTGTGTGCCGATAGTGCTCCTTCTGCCGAACCCTACCGACAGTTGACTCTCCGTGACGCGGCTTCATAATGGAATACTAAACCAGCTTCACCGCCACAACACACAACATGCACGAGACACAATACACACTAGATAAAATACACACACACAGTTGAAGTCGGAGGTTTACATGCACTTAGGTTGGAGTCATTAAAACTTTTCAACCACTCCACAAATTTATTGTTAACAAACTATAGTTTTGGCAACAATTCCAGTGGGTCAGAAGTTTACATACACTAAGTTGACTGTGCCTTTAAACAGCTTGGAAAACTCCAGAAAATTATGTAATGGCTTTAGAAGTTTCTGTTAGGCTAATTGACATCATTTGAGTCATTTGGAGGTGTATCTGTGGATGTATTTCAAGCCCTACCTTCAAACTCAGTGCCTCTTTGCTTGACATCATGGGAAAATCAAAAAATCAGCCAAGACCTAAGAAAAAGAATTGTAAGACCTTCACAAGTCTGGTTCATCCTTGGGAGTAATTTTCAAACGCCTGAAGGTACCAGGATTATCTGTACAAACAATAGTACGCAAGTATAAACACCATGGAACCATGCAGCCGTCATACCGCTCAGGAAGGAAACGCATTTTGTTTGCTAGAGATGAACGTAATTCGGTGCAAAAAGTGCAAATCAATTCCAGAACAAAAGACCCTGTGAAGATGCTGGAGGAAAGTTACAAAAGTATCTATATCCACAGTAAAAAGAGTCCTATATCGACATAACCTGAAAGACCGCTCAGCAAGGAAGAAGCCACTGCTCCAAAACCACCATAAAAAAAGCCAGACTACAGTTTGCAACTGCACATGGGGACAAAGATCATACTTTTTGGAGAAATGTCACAAAGGAGCGACTGGCAGTAAGGACATCTCTGTGAAACAACAACGATCACCATTTGTTCCACTGGTGAGGAGAAAGGGTTGTTCTCGAACGGCTACTATAAGAGATGTGGTGTCTATGACGTCTATGACGTAAAGGAAAACAATACTTGTACTTCTAGTGGAGTCACAGTACTGTAAGCTCAGATCGCTTTACCTCACATGGACAAAGCTCTCCAGTGGTTTCAAACCATTACAGAGACACCTGATTAAGCACAACAGCAGTTCAACAAACTCCTGTAGCCTGAACACAACTTATCCTCATCAATACTACCTAACCCTTCTGTCCTGTCCAGACTGAAGACGTCCTTCAACACCCATATCACAGCTGGCCAGAGTGACAGAGAAGACACGGCCATGACAGGACTCCTCCTGGCTGAACAGGTGACTGTTAGCGTCCCCGAGCAAGGACGTCCCCCATTGGGCACACATAAGAGAGCTGACAAACAGCATTTAATATAATATAAATAATATAATATAATAATAATAATATATGCCATTTAGCAGACGCTTTTATCCAAAGCGACTTACAGTCATGTGTGCATACATTCTACGTATGGGTGGTCCCGGGGATCGAACCCACTACCCTGGCGTTACAAGCGCCATGCTCTACCAACTGAGCTACAGTGGAAGGACACTCCCAACCTCAAACACTTTCTTTGAATCTTATTTATACTTTGAAGTGGCCTAGTGTCGCTTGTCACGGTGTTACCCTACAGAGGAGAATATGCCCAACGGGGCTTTTCATTTATTTATTTTTTACTGCTTTTCCTTAACCAGAGAGTGCTATTTTTTGGGGACATTCATTGCCATGAAAAAGCATTTGCCCCCTTTCTGATTTTCACAATTTTTGCATATATTTGATACCTAATTTTATCAGATCTTCAACCAAAACCTAATATTATATAAAGGGAACCTGAGTTTACAAACAACCCCCAAAAACATATATTTCATTAAGTAAGTTATGCAACACCATATTCCCCTGCGTGAAAAAGTAATTGCCCCCTTACACAAAATAACTGGTTGTGTCACCTTTAGCTGCAATGACTGCAACCAAATGCTTCATGTCTCTCACATCGCTGTGGAGGAATTTTTCCATGCAGAACTGCTTTAACTTAGCGACATTTGTGGGATTTCAAGCATGAACTACTCGTTTCAAATCCTGGTTTTCGGTAGGCATATTGGCACCTAGCTTGTCCAGATAGTACATTTACATTTACATTTAAGTCATTTAGCAGACGCTCAAGTTTGCCAAAAAGTACCTGGAAGCACCTAGATGATCACCAAGACTCTTAGAAGAATGTTCTATAGACAGATGAGTTAAAGGTGTAACTTTCTGAACGACATGGGTCCTTTTTGTGCCCGAAGAAAACCAAACACTGCATTCCAGAGTAAGAACCTTATACCCACGGTCAAGCATGGTGATGGTAGTGGGATGCTTTGCTGCCTCAGGACCTGGACGACTTGCCTTAATAGAAAGAACCATGAATTCAGCTCTGTATCAGAGAATTCTACAGGAGAATGTCAGGCCATCCGTCCGTGAGCTGAAGCTGATAAGCCTGGTATGGCAACTGCTCGGCCTCTGACAGCAAGGCACGACAGAGGGTAGTGCTTACAGCCCAGTACACCACTGGGGCCAAGCATCCTGCCATCCAGGACCTCTATACCAGGTGGTGTCAGAGGAAGGCTCTAAAAATTGCCCAAGATTCCAGCCACCCTAGTCATAGACGGTTCTCTCTGCTACGCCAAGTCTTGGTCCAAGAGGCTTCTAAACAGCTTCTGCCCCAAAGTCATAATACTCCTGAACAGCTAATCAAATGGCTACCCAGACTAATTTGCATTGACCCCCCCCCCCCCTCTCTCTCTTTTAGGCTGCTGCTACTCTCTGTTTATTATCTATGCATAGTCACTTTAACTCTACCTACATGTACATACAGTGGGGCAAAAAAGTATTTAGTCAGCCACCAATTGTGCAAATTCTCCCACTTAAAAAGTTGAGAGACATGTCATCATAGGTACAATTCAACTATGACAGACAAAATTAGGGACAAAAATCCAGAAAATCACATTGTAGGATTTTTAATGAATTTATTTGCAAATTATGGTGGAAAATAAGTATTTGGCCAATAACAAAAGTTTATCTCAATACTTTGTTATATACCCTTTGTTGGCAATGACAGAGGTCAAATTACCTCGACTAACCTGTGCCCCTGCACATCGACTCTGTACCGGTACCCCCTGTATATAGCCTCACTACTGTTATTTTACTGCTGCTCTTTAATTTTTTGTTATTTTTAACTTAACACCTGTCTTAAAACTGCATGGTTGGTTAAGGGCTTGTAAGTAAGCATTTCACTGTAAGGTCTACACCTGTTGTATTCGGCGTTTGTGACAGTTAAAGCAGTTCTGCATGGAAGAGTGGGCCAAAATTCCTCCGTTGTGAGAGACTGATCAACAACTACAGGAAACATTTGGTTGCAGTCATTGCAGCTAAAGGTGGCACAACCAGTTATTGAGTGTAAGGGGTGTCATGACTTGGCCTGTTGGGTGAGGATCATAGGCGCTAGATTTTATCTCTCTCTCCCCCCCTCTCCCTTCCCCCCCACCAGTTTTATGACTGGTCGTAAATACTGTGTAGAAACTCTGCCTTATTTTTCATATGAAGTCTTAACCAAGTCAGTGGCCACATCATCTTGAGCACAGACATTACGCCGGCGTCACAGAACACCCCTTTTCCCCAGAGTGCATAAAACCCACTTCTGACAAGATTCACATTAGACCAAGCAGGCAGACAGGAAGTCACGAATGGTTAAGAAATCTACAAAACTAAAGACCAGAGAACGTGCATCCCCACTCTGAAATGGTTACCACTCTATAGGCCAACGAGACCGACAGCATTAGCTGAAATGTACAGAATGGCTAGAAATGCTGAAACTTTCAACAGAGAAGAAAATCTCTACAAGACTACACATTCACAGTCTGCAGCTGTATATGTAAAATAGTCTAGTAAACTCGACCGAAGACGAGACAAAGAACAATCTCCTCCCACCACTCTATTCTAACGAAAGATCGATTCTAACAGACACCCCGAAGCTACAACTACAAAATAATTTGATGTCTGGTGGACCAACCGGAGAGTTTCTGTCAAATTACTCCCCAGATGGACCGCGATTTCAACAGCGACACAAACAAAGGCATACAATCGTAAATATGCAGTATACATTGAAATTATTTTCAAATGAGCGGCCATCCATGTGCAAAGTATTAGCATTTCACTGAGCATAGTTATCAGCTGTGTGTACGATAGGGAAGTCCTTTGTCTTTTCTCCCGATCCCTTTTCATTTGGTGTAACAAGCCATTATACCAGGCGAGCTTCAATGCCATACAACTCTCCTTCCGTGGCTTCCAATTGCTTTTAAATACAAGTAAAACTAAATGCATGCTCTTCAACCGATCGGTTGAAGAGCATGCATTTAGTTTTACTGCCCGTCTGTCCAACATCACTTACTCTGGACGGCTCGGACAGAGAATATGTGGACAACTACAAATACCTAGGTTTATGGTTAGACTGTAAACTCTCCTTCCAGACTCACATCAAACATCTCCAATCCAAAGTTAAATCTAGAATTGGCTTCCTATTTCGCAACAAAGCATCCTTCACTCATGCTGCCAAACATACCCTTGTAAAACTGACCATCCTACCAATCCTAGACTTCGGCGATGTCATTTACAAAATAGCCTCCAATACCCTACTCAATAAATTGGATTGCAGTCTATCACAGTGCCATCCGTTTTGTCACCAAAGCCCCATATACTACCCACCATTGCGACCTGTACGCTCTCGTTGGCTGGCCCTCGCTTCATACTCGTCGCCAAACCCACTGGCTCCAGGTCATCTACAAGACCCTGCTAGGTAAAGTCCCCACTTATCTCAGCTCGCTGGTCACCATAGCAGCACCCACTTGTAGCACGCGCTCCAGCAGGTCACCCCCAAAACCAATTCTTCCTTTGGCCGCCTCTCCTTCCAGTTCTTTGCTGCCAATGACTGGAACAAAACTACAAAAATCTTTGAAACGGGAAACATTTATCTCCCTCACTAGCTTTAAGCACCAGCTGTCAGAGCAGCTCACAGATTACTGCACCTGTACATAGCCCATCTATAATTTAGCCCAAACAACCTCTTTCCCTACTGTATTTATTTATTTTGCTCCTTTGCACCCTGTTATTTCTCTCTGCTTTGCACATTCTTCCACTGCAAATCAACCATTCCAGTGTTTTACTTGCTATATTGTATTTACTTCGCCACAATGGCCTTTTTTTGCCTTTACCTCCCTTATCTCACCTTGCTCACATTGTATATAGACTTATTGTTCTACTGTATGTTTGTTTTACTCCATGTGTAACTCTGTGTTGTTATATGTGTCAAACTGCTTTGCTTGATCTTGGCCTGGTCGCAATTGTAAATGAGAACTTGTTCTCAACTTGCCTACCTGGTTAAATAAAGGTGAGAAAAAAAATTGGTTTAGTCTACTAGGGACTTTTCATTGCATTGTGTTAGTAACCAATAACTATAGTGTTTGTGTGTTTATGTAATTCTGTGTGATTATTTAGTTAGTAAAATAATTAAGCCAATTTGTATATCGCCGATTCTTCATTATGCATTTGTGCAGATATGCAAGGATTTCGTTATTCAGAATGAGACTGATAGAAGGTAAATTACAATTAATGAATGACTGATGACTGAAATGTAAGAGATATTTGTATCTTTAAGATTGAATTCGGAAAACAGTAACTTTTTACGTGGTGCCCCAAGATTGCTGATGAGTTAATTGTTACTTGAGTAATTTAATCGTAATAATTAAACATAGTTAATCGATTTGATTAAACAATCATCATCACATTAATGTAAGCCAAGACACGACAGGGGGCAATTACTTTTTCACACAGTGGCATTGGGTTTTGCATAACTTTGTTTATGAAATAAGTATGTAATTGTTGTGTTATTTTTTCACTCAGGTTCCCTTTAACTAATAGGTTTTGGTTGAAGATCTGACACCATTCGGTATCAAAAATTGAGAAAATCAGAAAGGGGGCAAATGCTTTTTCATGGCACTGTAGCTCTATTGAGGAAGAGTTCTCATCCACTTCTTCACCCTTTTTTGTGAGAATCCTTTGAGCTTCTCAGTCTCGCGGTCACTCTCACTGCACGCATAGTGGCCATGAGTCACTGTAAACTCACTGTGAACAAGGTCCCGCAGCGCACAGCGGAGTCTGTCTGAACAGCACACGCACATCTCTCCCTCCACACCGTAAACACACATATATACACACACAGAGATATATCTGCAACATAAACACAGAAAGAGGGCAAGGGCGAGGAGAGAGGCAAGCGGAGCCCTGAGAATAAGTTGGAAAAACTTGGAAAGTTCAACGCTTTGGCAAAAACCCCGGACGAAACAAAAAGTATCTTTAACCTCCCCATTGTACCACTGGAGTTACGTCTCACAGATGTGTCAAAGTGTGGTCAGGGAGGTGCGCTGGTCACAAAGGTAGTGGGTTAAAATCCCAGTAGGGGATTGGCTGCTTGAGAACACTCCTCCTGAGAAGAGTTACAGGTACATCTCCACATCTCCACTATAAAAGCAGCCAGTAAAAGTATACAGGTACATAGAACACATCCCAGTCTACATAAATCGCAGCCTCTCTGCCAGTCAACCCTGATAGGCCGCTTTGATGGGAAAAGTAAATTAGGGTTTTATTTGTCGCAGCGGAACAATGACAAGATGCCAACAGCACCATCGGCTCCCGGTTTTGTTGCTGTGGCAATAACCTTGGAGACAGGAACCATAAATCAGTGGCGGTGAGTCAAATGGGGGGGTGAGATGTGGCGGTGGGTCTCTGGGCATCTTTCACTGCTGCCGTTAGGGTGGGCCAGGCCGCTCACCTCCATGTTGGGCCGAGAGGAGAGAGAGAGGACAAACTAAAGATGGAAATAATATAATAAAATAATATCGCTGATATGTTTCTTAACACTGGAGCTGCTTTAGACATAGAGAGGAAGGGGGAACCAGGCAGCAATGGAGTGGAATGCCTAAAGGGAGAGCCAGGGATCTAGGGCTAGATTTATATTGAAAATGCAATATAACTTGCGGATGCGGACAGAGATATCTACTTATGAAAACGAGGGCTCTAAAAGTACATATTTCCCCAAACGCTTGTGTAAGTCTATTTTCTTAAGACTGGGAGGAAACCGACAGGCAAAGGAATTCACACAGACGATTGAAAAATAACAGAAACTTCTCTACTGTTAGGGGATAGAATAGGCATCTTCCCCCAGAGAAATCGTCACTAGAAAGGTCTACCTCCATGCCTACACACTGGCGTTCAACGGCTGGGGAAATTATGTCTAATTCCAGAGATTTCAACCCACTGCCCTTGCTAATACGGACAGAGTGCAGGTATCCACCCGTTGAGACAAGGAGTTGGGTGTGTGATACAAACACTGTGATTGCGACGACTCGATGACATTTTCCATGTATTCGCCGTTACTCTGTGTACTCACAATCACACAGTCATATGCACACACACACACACACCTATGGTTCTCACGGACACCGAATGGGTGTAGGTGTTTTCAAACTCTGAGGAACAGCAGGATAAATCTGATAGCCAGTCTGCCAGTGTCCATCATTAAAGCGCAGACTGCAGGCAAGCAGCAGCAACAGCAGCGTAGTCCCAACACAGCACCAGCCCTCATCGATCCACATCAACTACTCAGACGTAGCAGAGCACAAGTCTGGGCTTAATCTCTCAAACTTACCCCAGTGTGTGTCTGTGTGTGTGTGTGTTTTTAGTCTGTGTGTGTGTGTGTGTGTTTTCAGTCTGTGTGTATATATTACTGATGACAGTATCTTTGCATGTTCATTTCCCTGCTTGGTTGCTCCGGACACGATCGATGAGGTGTCTCGGGAAAGTGTGTGAGTGACATTATTGTCAGCTGTGTCAATTAGACTCTGCACCTACCTTAGGTTGATTAAGAGACTCCATTAGGAACAGGACATCTATTCCTGGCTCATCGCTACTGGGATTTTCACTACCACAGTGTGTGCGTGTATGCCTCCATACCTCAGGCATGGCGGTGGTCTTGTCAGGACGTCTGGTCTCAGGCTCTCCAGTAAGGGGGTTACGTAGGGTCTGGAGGAACAGCGCTGCCTTTCTCTTCCTCTCCGCCTGCAGCTGCTTCTCCTTGGACTCCTTTGAGGCCTGGGCCAGCTTCTCCCTGGCGGCTGCAGCCAGACGGTCCTCTAGCTTCTGCTTGGCTAGATGGAGAGGGACAGAGGTCAGGTACAGCATAAAGACTGTATAGTTCCTGCAGCATACAAACAGAATAGTTTCTGCATGGCTACAGGAGGAAGGGAGGTAAGCGAGAGAGATAAAGAGAGAGAGCAGATGAACACCAGCATTTTTCAGCATGTTTTTACAAAAAGATCCCACCCTCTCTAAACTCCATACACCCAGTGTGCCCTAGATCTTCTGTTTGAGGACCAACACACAGGCACAACCTAAGAGCACAGCAGGAAAGGGAGTGATTGGAAAAAGCTTATTCTACTTTCCCCAACGGACAAGCAAAAACATATACATGATGAAATACAAATCTTAGAATCAACTATTAAAGACTACCAGAACCCACTGGATTCTATAATTAAATTGAATGAACTACAGGACAAAATACAAACCCTCCAACCCAAAAAGGCCCGTGGTGTTGATGGTATCCTCAATGAAATGATAAAATATACAGACCACAAATTCCAATTGGCTACACTTCAATTCTTTAACATCATCCGTGGCTCTGGCATCTTCCCCATTATTTGGAACCAAGGACTGATCACCCCAATCCACAAAAGTAGAGACAAATTTGACCCCAATAACTACTGTGGGATATGAGTCAACAGCAACCTTGGGAAAATCCTCTGCCTTATCATTAACAGTAGACTCGTACATTTTCTCAGTGAAAGGAATGTTCTGAGCATGCACACCCTAATTGACAAACAAAACAAAGGCAAAGTCTTCTCATGCTTTGTTAATTTCAAAACTGCTTTTGACTCAGTTTGGCATGAGGGTCTGTGATACAAATAGGATATTTTATCCAAAATGTTTGAATCAGTTATAGAACCAATTGCCCTTTATGGTTGTGAGGTCTGGGGTCCGCTCACCAATCAAGATTTCACAAAATGGGACAAACACCAAATTGAGACTTTGCATGAAGAATTCTGCAAAAATATACTCTGTGTACAACGCAAAACACCAAATAATGCCTGCAGAGCATAATTAGGCCGATACCCTCTAATTATCAAAATCCAGAATATAGCCGTTAAATTCTACATCCACCTAAAAGGAAGCGATTCCGAAACATTCCATTACAAAGCCATCATCTACAGAGATGAACCTGGAGAAGAGTCCCCTAAGCAAGCTGGTCCTGGGGATCTGTTCACAAACACAAACAAACCCCACAGAGCCCCAGGACAGCAACACAACTAGACAGAACCAAATCATGAGAAAACAAAAATATGATTACTTGACATATTGGAAAGAATTCACAAAGAAACTGGGCAAACTAGAATGCTATTTGGCCCTAAACAGATAGTACACACTTAAGGAAAGTTTTGACTATGTACAGACTCCGTGAGCATAGCCTTGCTATTAAGAAAGGCCGCCGTAGGCTGACCTGGCTCTCAAGAGAAGACAGGCTATGTGCACACTCCCCACAAAACGAGGTGGAATCTGAGCTGCACTTCCTAACCTCCTGACAAATGTATGACCATATTAGAGACACATAATTCCCTCGGATTACAGATACACAAAGAATTCAAAGAGAGCGAGCGAGAGAAGAGGTCAAAGATGTGTTGAGCGTGAGTGATTCCCCTCTGTGTCAAGGTGTGAGAGAGAAAAGCTACTGTACTGTGGAGACTTGGCTGGGGAGGAGATCGGAAAAGAGCAGAGAAAGAATACGGGGGAGAAAGAGAAGAGGACGGGGGAGAGCGAGTGGCAGTGTAGGATCAAATGGAGCAGTGGAGGGCAGACAAGGAAGCAGGCAGAGGTGTGTCTAAGACAGTGTTTAAGGTACATTTTGTAGACATTAACACTGTATTGAAGATGGGGGAAATAGGAATATATGGGGTATGACAATGTATGAGTGTATTGAAGCTTATGGCCACATTTCAGCTTACCATTCCCAAACACAACACCTCAGAGGTAAAGTTTGTGGATTGGCTAAAGAGTGTGAATGTAGTTTGAATTCGAGGTGTTCACGGATCCACCTGTACCCGAATACCCAAGAGGGTCTGGATCCAGAATTCCAAATGATTTCATGGGTTTGGGTCAGATCTGATATGATTGTCACAGGTGTGTGTAATTTTAAATGACTAGTCAGGAAGGACCCATATAGATCTGAACGTGACTGCAGTAGAGAGAGAAACTATATCATTTATCCTGCTGCTCTTTGCTTTTCACCTAGAATGGCGTGTGTAGCTTGTTGTTGTTGACTAGGGTTGCAAAAGGTCTGAAACTCTACAGTAAATTTACAGAATTTTTCTGTAAATTGTTAAGCCTGGGAATGACAGAAATTAGCTTAAATTCATCAAAAAAAAGTTAGCTTATAACAGTGAACCTTTTTTTGTGGGATACACTTAAGGCAATTCTAGGTCGTGTGGCATATTTTGGTTAAACTATCCCCAATTCAATGGAATTGCAACCCTCTGCATGCACAGTGCACTCTTCCATCACATGTACAGCTGATTCTCAAGATCTTTCACACTAATGAGATGCTATTGAGCCCACACTACGACACTGTCTGAGCCAAGGACTACATGCTTTCTGGTAAGTTTTGATTACAATACTGGGTGGGGTGAATATATTTTATATGACATACACTCTTTTTTTGTTAACGAGTAAATAGCAGCCTTCAACAACGTGTGTTTAAATCCTTTATAACTTGTTAACAATTTCTGGTAGCTAGTTTTTGCTACTATGTGGGTTTTAGTTTGGTGAGCTTGCTAACTGAGGAGTGTTAATTCACCTGTTTCCATACATTTCATTTTAAAACATTTATCTTACAAAGGACTTGTTTAATATAACTGCTTAACTATTTATCTGAATATGGAATTGTATTGGGTTCTCCTTTTTTTCTAATCTTTACAGGAAAATGTCACGGGCACTATCTGATGTGTGGAGACATTTCACTGCAGCTGATGTAGAAGGAAAAGCTGTGTACATTTGAAAATACTGTGCCAAATCATACGTGAAGAATGCAACAAAGATGCAGAATCCTCTGGCCAAGTGCATAAAGTTTCCTCAGCGCTCACAACAAGCAACCTCTGACACAAGTCCTTCTTACTTCTCTTCGAGGTGTGAATGATGAATCAGACACCTTGTCGATAGCAACAGCTCATGGTCCTCCTAGAATCAGACGTTTGTTTGACTCAATGGAGGAACGTAGTCAGAGAAATGTTGATGAATGTCTTGCTCGAGATGTGTATCCAACTTGTTCACCTCTGATGCTCACAGGCAATGTGTATTGGAAGAGATTTCTGAATGTTCTCTGCCCAGCAACCACCCCACCTAACCAGACATGATTTATCTACTCATTTGCTGGATGCAGAGTTCAGAGTTCAAGTGAAGGTCAAGCAAATCATAGAGAAGCAGACTGCATTGAAATGATCTCTGATGGGAGGTTGAATCTTCATGGGTAAGGAATAATTAACTACATCATCTCCACGCCTCAACCAGTATTCTACAAGAGCACAGACACAAGGGACAACAGACACACCGGTCTCTACATTGCAGATGAGCTGAAGGCTGTCATCAATGACCTTGGACCACAGAAGGTATTTGCACTGGTGACAGACAATGCTGCGAACATGAAGGCTGCTTGGTCTAAAGTGGAGGAGTCTTATTCTCACATCACACCCATTGGCTGTGCTGCTCGTGTATTAAATATTATCCTCAAGGACCTCATGACACTGAAAACAATGGATACACTCTACAAGAGAGCCAAGTAAATGGTTAGGTATGTGAAGGGTCATCAAGTTATAGCAGCAATCTACCTCACCAAGCAAAGTAAGAAGAATAAGAGCACCACATTGAAGCTGCCCAGCAACACCTGTTGGGGTGGTGTTGTCATCATGTTTGACAGTCTCTTGGAGGGGAAGGAGTCTCTCACAGTCTTCTGATATGGACAGCCCCATCAAAAGAGGATCCTCCTGGATGATGTACTTTGGGAAAGAGTGGTAAAGCAGAAGACTTCTGCCGATGCTGGCAAGAGCATCCTGTCTGGTGCAGAGATCAACAAGGCCTATGGTGTCATCACTACCGTGTCTCGCCACCTTGGCCTGGATGAGGGCAAGGTTCTTGGCAGTCTGGCGAAGTACACTTCCAAGCAAGGACTTTGGGATGGAGATGCAATATGGCAGTCGTGCCAACATATCTCATCAGCCACCTAGTAGAAGGGACTTTGTGGATCTGAGGCTCTTTCCTGGTTGCCTCCATCATCCTCCAAATTCCACCAACATCAGCCGCCTCAGAGCGTAACTGGTCCTTGTTCGGGAACACACACACACACACACACACACCAAAGCACACAAAGGTTGACAAATACAAAGTTTGAAAAATTGGTGACCACCCGGGCAAATTTGAGGCTTTTTGAGCCAGACAACGAGCCATCCTCAACAGGGTTGGAAAGTGACAGTGAAGATGAGGCCTCAGTCTTATGTTCAAGAGGTGGACATTGAGGAGGTCCAGAGAGAAGACATGAAAGCCTTAGAGGAAGACAGTCTGGAACCTGAAGCTTTGGTTTACAGATGCATGTTGAAACTGTTTTTGGGAGATTCGAAGGATCATTGGGGATCATTATTTTGTTGTTCAGTGAAATCATCCCATGTGAAGATTTAATTAAAGTTCAATTCGTAACTACATTTTTTTTTTCTATTGGAAGGATTTAATCATTTGCAATTATGTCTACTGATGATAAGGTAAAATGTTCATGTTTCTGTCTCCATATGATATGGTAAATATATCCAATGCAAAAACATCTACATTTAAGTGGTATTAATGTTAATTTTCATATATTTCCATTAATTCCCAAATATTTCAGTTAATTCCCATGGAACGTTTCCACCACTTAATACTACCCAAAATGTGCAACCCTGTTGTTGACTAATCATAATTCATCAGTGGCAATAGGCTACTTTCATAGATCCTCCATGTGGGGACAAAAGTCAACAGATATCTAATCAATGGAAGATGGAATTAAAAGTTAAAGGAGAAGGACCAACAGGTAGTTGCTACTTCACATTCTGAACGGAGTTGTTGTTTGCAACAGTTTAGGACGAGAAAGCACATGCAGCCTCAATTAGCGTAGTTAAGACAGATACTACGTAATCACATTGGATGATAAATGACCTAGTTATGGCAGTTATTAGTCTACTATAGCGTGAGTCGGCTTGGTTGGTTGCAGTCTCATCTCTCCCCCTCTCCTCCCTGTTCCTGTGTCACTCGCTCACACTCACAGGAGCCTAAACACACAGCACGGCCCCTGCTAGTGTGTCACCTCTTTCTACCTCCTCTCCCTCGCACTTTATTAGCTCAGGTTAATAAAGTAGCTTAAAAATGGACTTTTCTGCTGCTTCCCTCACTCAGATCGGACCTGGTCTGGATCCGACCAGGTCTATACGGAACGGGTCTAGATGTCCTCGGTTCCGTTTGGAACGGGTCTCTATATTTATTTATTTTTTATTTATGCATATTGGGTCTGGATGGGAAAGCCCCAGGTCCCAAAAGGCCTCCAGTGTGAATTCCAATTATACAGTAAAATTAGCTAACTGGGTCTCCTGCCATCATCTGCAATTACCGTTATGCCTGCCTACATTCCTCTCTGTAGGCACAGCCCAACGTAGCTGTTTAATGACAGAGAGAACACAAGGATGTGACAGAGGTCAGAGAAAATGAGAGAATGGGGAGAGAAAGCTGATGAGCGACAGGAACAAATCATGGGGGAGAAGAGGACGACAGTGATCACGAGGACTATATTAACGTGGACTCCGGGCATGTAACGTGGACTGTGGCCATTGAACGTGGTGCAGGGATAAATTGCCCAGCCCCAAATACAATAGCTCAATTTAATGTGTGTGGGCAGCGATAACCATCTGCAATCTTCCCTAGTCTGTTCATCGGAAGCACACAGGTAGAGCACAAAAACAAGTCCGTAGGGGGTGAATATACAGTGCCTTGCGAAAGTATTCGGCCCCCTTGAACTTTGCGACCTTTTGCCACATTTCAGGCTTCAAACTTAAAGATATAAAACTGTATTTTTTTTGTGAAGAATCAACAACAAGTGGGACACAATCATGAAGTAGAACGACATTTATTGAATATTTCAAACTTTTTTAACAAATCAAAAACTGAAAAATTGGGCGTGCAAAATTATTCAGCCCCTTTACTTTCAGTGCAGCAAACTCTCTCCAGAAGTTCAGTGAGGATCTCTGAATGATCCAATGTTGACCTAAATGACTAATGATGATAAATACAATCCACCTGTGTGTAATCAAGTCTCCGTATAAATGGACCTGCACTGTGATAGTCTCAGAGGTCCGTTAAAAGCGCAGAGAGCATCATGAAGAACAAGGAACACAACAGGCAGGTCCGAGATACTGTTGTGAAGAAGTTTAAAGCCGGATTTGGATACAAAAAGATTTCCCAAGCTTTAAACATCCCAAGGAGCACTGTGCAAGCAATAATATTGAAATGGAAGGAGTATCAGACCACTGCAAATCTACCAAGACCTGGCCATCCCTCTAAACTTTCAGCTCATACAAGGAGAAGACTGATCAGAGATGCAGCCAAGAGGCCCATGATCACTCTGGATGAACTGCAGAGATCTACAGCTGAGGTGGGAGACTCTGTCCATAGGACAATAATCAGTTGTATATTGCACAAATCTGGCCTTTATGGAAGAGTGGCAAGAAGAAAGCCATTTCTTAAAGATATCCATAAAAAGTGTCGTTTAAAGTTTGCCACAAGCCACCTGGGAGACGCCAAACATGTGGAAGAAGGTGCTCTGGTCAGATGAAACCTAAATTTAACTTTTTGGCAACAATGCAAAACGTTATGTTTGGCGTAAAAGCAACACAGCTCATCACCCTGAACACACCATCCCCACTGTCAAACATGGCGGTGGCAGCATCATGGTTTGGGCCTGCTTTTCCTCAGCAGGGACAGGGAAGATGGTTAAAATTGATGGGAAGATGGATGGAGCCAAATACAGGACCATTCTGGAAGAAAACCTGATGGAGTCTGCAAAAGACCTGAGACTGGGACGGAGATTTGTCTTCCAACAAGACAATGATCCAAAACATAAAGCAAAATCTACAATGGAATGGTTCAAAAATAAACATATCCAGGTGTTAGAATGGCCAAGTCAAAGTCCAGACCTGAATCCAATCGAGAATCTGTGGAAAGAACTGAAAACTGCTGTTCACAAATGCTCTCCATCCAACCTCACTGAGCTCGAGCTGTTTTGTAAGGAGGAATGGGAAAACATTTCAGTCTCTCAATGTACAAAACTGATAGAGACTTACATACCCCAAGCGACTTACAGCTGTAATCGCAGCAAAAGGTGGCGCTACAAAGTATTAACTTAAGGGGGCTGAATAATTTTGCACGCCCAATTTTTCAGTTTTTGCTTTGTTCAAAAAGTTTGAAATATCCCATAAATGTCGTTCCACTTCATGATTGTGTCCCACTTGTTGTTGATTCTTCACAAAAAAATACAGTTTTATATCTTTATGTTTGAAGCCTGAAATGAGGCAAAAGGTCGCAAAGTTCAAGGGGGCCGAATACTTTCGCATGGCATTGTAGTTCTTTCTATACTATCAATAGGCTGGCTACCAAGGAAAATCATATGGGGCTTAGTGTGAACACACCAGGGACAGAACATAACTACCACCCTAAGGTAGACCCACTTCCTTAATGGAGTGAGTGAGGGAAAAAAATATAGAGAGACAGAGTAAGCATGTGAAGAGGGAGAGAGGGAGAAAGAGTGACTTAGAAAGAACAAGTGAAAAGGAGTGAGTGAAAGGTGAAGGAAGACAGTGACTTGGAGAGAAAAAAAACAAAATAATTGAGAAATACAGACCGGCAGGCAGGCCTAAATCCTAAATCAACGTTTATTTGTCACGTGACCCGAACAGGCGGTGTAGACCTTACAGTGAAATGCTTACTTACAGGCTCAAACCAACAGTGCAAAGAAGGTGTTAGGTGAACAATAGGTCAGTAAATAAATAAAACAACAGTAAAAAGACAGGCTATATACAGTAGCGAGGCTACCGAAGTAGCGAGGCTACATACAGACACCGGTTAGTCAGGCTGATTGAGGTAGTATGTACATTAATGTATGGTTAAAGTGACTATGCATATACTGTATGATAAACAGAGAGTAGCAGCAGCGTAAAAAGAGCGGTTAGGGGGTGGCACACAATGCAAATTGTCCGGGTAACCATTTGGTTACCTCTTCAGGAGTCTTATGGCTTGGGGGTAAACACTGTTGAGAAGCCTTTTTGTCCTAGACTTGGCACTCTGGTACCGCTTGCCATGCGGTAGTAGAGAGAACAGTCTATGACTGGGGTGGCTGGGGTCTTTGACACTTTGTAGGGCCTTCCTCTGACACCGCCTGGTGTAGAGGTCCTGGATGGCAGGCAACTTAGCCCCAGTGATGTACTGGGCCGTCCGCACTACCATCTGTAGTGCCTTGCGGTCAGAGGCCGAGCAATTGCCGTACCAGGCAGTGATGCAACCAGGATGCTCTCGATGTTGCAGCTGTAGAACCTTTTGAGGATCTCAGGACCCATGCCAAATATTTTTAGTTTCCTGAGGGGGAATAGGCTTTGTCGTGCCCTCTTCACTCACGACTGTCTTGGTGTGTTTTGACCATTCTACTTTGTTGTTGATGTGGACACCAAGGAACTTGAAGCTCTCAACCTGCTCCACTAGACCCCCGTCGATGAGAATGGGGGTGTGCTCGGTCCTCCTTTTCCTGTAGTCCACAATCAGCTCCTTGGTCTTGGTTACGTTGAGGGATAGGTTGTTATACTGGCACCACCCGGCCAGGTTTCTGACCTCCTCCCTATAGTCTGTCTCGTCGTTGTCGGTGATCAGGCCTACCACTGTTGTGTCGTCTGCAAACTTAATGATGGTGTTGGAGTCATGCTTGGCCATGCAGTCATGGGTGAACAGGGAGTACAGGAGGGGACTGAGCACGCACCCCTGTGGAGCTCCAGTGTTGAGGATCAGCATGGCAGATGTGTTGCTACCTACCCTCACCACCTGGGGGCGGCCCGTCAGGAAGTCCAGGAAACAGTTGCAGAGGGAGGTGTTTTGTCCCAGGATCCTTAGCTTGGTGATGAGCTTTGAAGGTACTATGGTGTTGAATGCTGAGCAGTCATCAACGAATAGCATTCTCACATAAGTGTTCCTTTTGTCCAGGTGGGAAAGGGCAGTGTGGAGTGCAATAGAGATTGCATCATCTGTGGATCTGTTTGGGCCTGTTCAGACTGTTTGAGAGAGGCCCCCCAATAAGTAGGGTTCTTGGCCACTCAAGTGCTTTAGCAATCAAACCATTTGCGCTGCTTCAAAACTAAGACATTTTGGGCCAGCCATCAGTAAAACAAATCCTGCTATTGTTCTTCTTCATAACAGCACTAAGGGAGGGGGAAGATGGAACAACTTGTTATTTTTTGTTGTAAATGTATAAGCAGATTGCCACAGCAATTGAAAGTCAAAAGATGTTTTAGAGACAAAAGGACTTAAGACAGCACAGGCATGCGCACACACACACACACACAAACAACCACATGCGCACACACCCACGCACACAGAGAGACAGACACACACTTTACTAATGAGAGCTGCCACTGGTCTCACTCAATAACAGCACAGCTGTGGGCCTTAAAGGCAGTAAAGAACTATTGACGTGGTCCCTCATTGGCAATGATAGAGTGCTGACACACATTATGCTTTCCACAAAATGGACCTAGTGGTCTGGAAGATCGCACACACTCAAATATAGGGCGTGGCAGACAACAGACCAGCATTTTTTCACAACAGCATTAAAGCTAGAATCCTTAATTGGTTAAACTACTACGTTCGTTGGGGATAATACAACAAAGAAGTTACAGTAATTACAGCAAACCATTCGATTGCTTTATTCTAATTATAATCTCCAAATGGTAGGTACCCTATATCAGTCCACCGAATCCAAGTAGTTTTGTCAGTCTACTCTGGCCTAGGGCTGTGGCAGTCAAGAAATTGTCAGCCGGTGATTGTCAAGCAAATAACTCCTGGTCTCCTGGTAATTGACCGTCAATTAATAAACACATTTAGCATCTCCTGGCTTCCACACAAGCCACTGATGGAGACCTTTGAAACATCGACATTTGAAAAAGTCTAACAAATCCATGTAATATAGCCTACACCTTCACAATAAATCCATTATTTATTTTAGACAGGTCTAAAGAAACATGATATGAAGAAAATCTAGTCTATTTCAGAAGAACAGAATACGGAGTTGTCCTTATGTTAGTTCCTGATCTGGCTATGCCAAATGGCTGTGGGCTACACTAGTTCATTTAGCAGACAAGATTTGCTTAGGATTATGTGGCATTATTTTATAGTATGAAGAATACAATTGAACAAACTGAACAATATAGAAAATATATTTTCTCCAAACGATGAGGGAGTGAACACGTGGCTATACTGTGCTAAACAGTTAAAGAAATAGGTACTCCTATATGCTAAATGTAGAGTTATTCATGTAACTTTAGTTGTGATACAAACATATGTTTAGATTTGTAATACCTTGTATGGCTGCATAATGCGACTAATGATGACTTGAATAAAGTTCCATGAAAGGCGTTGGACGTTGTGCACTTGGGATAAATGTAATAATTATAATTCCCTTTTCCCTGAGTGCTGCATGCTCCATAGCACCTCTCACTCACATGGCTCTCCGTCACATGATCAGGTCTTACTCACAGGCTACAAGTGAAGACCGACACATTGGGGACGCAACTGCGTCCTTATCCAATTCTGAGGTGTATATTGAAGATATTGGAAGAACTGTCCGCAGTTACTTTTCGTCAGCCAACAAGATGAGTAGGTCTAACAAACAGCTTAAGCACAAGTCAATCTACTATCCTCCATAGTACAAAAGTTGACCTATTCTATTCTGTGCGAGAAATACATTTTCCAAACAGTCTGGGACAGTTGTGGGATGCGATAGATCCCAAAATAATATCACTACTAGGCATCAAAATAACTTTTTAACAAAATGAGGCTGAAGCAACAGATCAGAACATTTAGCTTAAAATGTAGAGAAACTATCAGGATATTTCTTCACATTATAAGAGCAGCAATGTGCACACTACAGTAGGCTATAAGCGCAAATGTTCCATTTTAACGGAAAAACACCATTATCAAAAGTGACCACAAATGAGATTATGCATGTAATGATTTTATTATAAAAGTGCTATTTTTATGGTGAAAATGATCTTCCCCAAACTTGAAACTCACACGCTGCTTATGTATGCCAGTTAGACTCTACATCCCTTGTAAAGAGGATTAATGTGCTTCATTTGAATAAGTTATTTAGCCACTTTAGTTGTGATACAAACCTTATCAAAACATATAAGCCTATGGGGCTAGGCTAAATGAGGTGTGACTATGATTAGAAAAAGTCAGGGAAATAAGGAATTGTTTCTTGCCTTAGTTTGGGCATCATGATAATATATAATTCACATGTGAATACACACACACACACTACCGTTCAAAAGTTTGGGGTAACAGAAATATCCTTGTTTTTGAAAAAACAATATTAAAACACAATCCTTTAAAATAACATCAAATTGATCAGAAATACAGTGTAAACATTGCTAATGTTGTAAATTACTATTGTAGCCTATGTAGATAATCCATAAACAGAGGCCCATTATCAGCAACCTGTGAGTCTTGTCAGTCTGTTCTTGTTCTGAGAAATGAAGGCTATTCCATGTGAGAAATTGCCAAGACACTGAAGATTTCGTACAACACTGTGTACTACTCCCTTCACAGAACAGAGCAAACTATCTCTAACCAGAATAGAACGAGTGGGAGGCCCTGGTGCACAACTGAGCAAGAGGACTCTGCCTTCCAGCAGTTTCTTGGCAATTTCTCACATGGAATAGCCTTAATTTCTCAGAACAAGAATAGACCGACGAGTTTCAGAAGAAAGTTCTTTGTTTCTAGCCATTTTGAGCCTGTAATCGAACCCACAAATACTGATGCTCCAGATACTCAACTAGTCTATAGAAGGCCAGTTTTATTGCTTCTTTAATCAGAACAACAGTTTTCAGCTGTGCTAGCATAATTGCAAAAGGGTTTTCTAATGATCAATTAGCCTTTTAAAATGATAAAATTGGATTAGCTAACACAATGTGCCATGGGAACACAGGAGTGATGGTTGCTGATAATGGGCCTCTGGACACCTATGTAGATATTCCATTAAAGAAATCGGCAGTTTCCAGCTACAATAGTCATTTACAACATTAACAATGTCTACACTGTATTTGTGATCAATTTGATGTTATATTAAAAATTGACATTTTTTTTCAAAAACAAGGACATTTCTAAGTGACCAAACACATTTGAACAGCAGTGTGTGTGTGTATGCGATGGTGTTATATGAAATAAAATAGTATTCTAATGTTACCTTAGACCTTTATAAACAACAAAATTATTACTTTCGCAATAGCATACATGAAATGTATTAATTACACGGTTCTAATTTTGCTGTCAGAATGACTGCTCATTAGCTTGAAGGGAGGCTGTTCTAGTGTTAAAGGTTCATTTGGATAGAAAAACAGACTGACAAAGACATGAATGCACACACGCGTCTGTTATCTGCTGAATCCCGGCACTGGTAATCACAGGCAGCCTGTGTGATCCTTTACAGACCATCAATACAGATTAGGTTTCTCTGTCTGTAATCAATACCCCTACGGAATTAGGCCATTTGAGTGACAGCCTCCTGGCCACACAGCAATTCATTTCACTTGCCAGGCCTGTTCTTTACCCTGAGATAATCACACAGATGTTCCTCTTAACCTCCGCTGGGGCCGGGTGTGTGTGTGCGCATTGTCCGCCTGAACCAGCCCCTGAAACTAGGCCTATAAATACCAGAACATTTGGTGGCTCTGTGTGTGTGTGTCTGGTGTGTGTGTGTGTGTCTGGTGTGTGTGTGTGTCTGGTGTGTGTGTGTGTGTGTGTGTGTGTGTGTGTGTGTGTGTGTGTGTGTGTGTGTCTGGTGTGTGTGTGTGTGTGTGTGTGTCTGGTGTGTGTGTGTGTGTGTGTGTGTGTCTGGTGTGTGTCTGTGTCTGTGTCTGTGTCTGTGTCTGTGTCTGTGTCTGTGTCTGTGTCTGTGTCTGTGTGTGTGTGTGTGTGTGTGTGTGTGTGTGTGTGTGTGTGTGTGTGTGTGTGTGTGTGTGTGTGTGTGTGTGTGACCAGGCTGAATGCACACTAAACATTATGAATGGGTCCCGTTAGTCAGACCTGCCTTTACATTTGTATCATCACACTCCTGAGAGTGTGCACATACAGTACCAGTCAAAAGTTGACACCTTCTCATTCAAGGGGTTTTCTTTATTTTTTCTATTTTCTGTATTGTAGGATAATAGTGAAGACATCAACACCATGAAATAACACATATGGAATCATGTAGTAACCAAAAAAGTACTTTATATTTGAGATTCTTCAAAGTAGCCACCCTTTGCCTTGAAGACAGCGTTGCACACTCTTAGCATTCTCTCAACTAGCTTCATGAGGAATGCTTTTACAACAGTCTTGAAGGAGTTCCCACATCTGCTGAGTACTTATTGGCTGCTTTTCCTTCACTTTGTGGTCCAACTCATCCCAACCATCTCAATTGGGTTGAGGTCAGGTGATTGTGGAGGCCAGGTCATCTGATGCAGCACTCAATCACTCTCCTTCTTGGCCAAATAGCCCTTACACAGCCTGGATGTGTGTTTATCCTGTTGAAAAACAAATGATAGTCCCACTAAGCGCAAACCAGATGGGATGGCGTATCACTGTAGAATGCTGTGGTAGCCATGCTGGTTAAGTGTGCCTTGAATTCGAAATAAATCACCGACAGCGTCACCAGCAAAGCACCCCCACACCTCCTCCTCCATGCTTCACGGTGGGAACCACACATGCAGAGATCATTCGTTCACCTACTCTGCGTCTCACAAAGACACGGAGGTTGGAAACAAAAATCTAAAATTTGAACTCATCAGACCAAAGCACAGATTTCCACTGGTCTAATGTCCATTGCTCGTGTTTATTGGCCCAAGCAAGTCTCTTCTTATTATTGTTGTCCTTTAGTAGTGGTTTCTTTGCAGCAATTCGAACATGAAGGTCTGATTCACACAGTCTCCTCTGAACAGTTGATGTTGAGATGTGTCTGTTACTTGAACTCTGTGAAGCAGTTATTTGGGCTGCAATTTCTGAGGCTGGTAACGCTAATGAACTTATCCTCCGCAGCAGAGGTCACTCTGGGACTTCCTTTCCTGTGGCGGTGCTCATGAGAGCCAGTTTCATCATAGCACTAGATTGTTTTTGTGACTGCACTTGAAGAAACTTTAAAAGTTAGTTATTGAAATTTTCCGTATTGACTGACCTAAAGCAATGATGGACTGTTGTTTCTCTCTGCTTATTTGAGCTGTTCTTGCCATAATATGGACTTGGTCGTTTACCAAATAGGGGTATATTCTGCATACCACCCCTCCCTTAGCACAACACAACTGATTGTCTCAAACACATTAAGAAGGAAATACATTTCACAAATGAACTTTTAATAAGGCACACACACGTGTTAAGAACTACCCATCCCGGA
Source organism: Oncorhynchus gorbuscha (assembly GCF_021184085.1). Classification (NCBI taxonomy): domain Eukaryota; kingdom Metazoa; phylum Chordata; class Actinopteri; order Salmoniformes; family Salmonidae; genus Oncorhynchus; species Oncorhynchus gorbuscha. The sequence continues at coordinate 12,784,491 of NC_060192.1, forward strand.
TACGGGTTTGAATTCGACAACATACGGTGTTCGCCACAAAGAGTCATATTAAACATTCCTGAAAATATAAGTGTCTCACATGCTTCAAAAGCCTAGAATCTTGCTAATCCAACTGCGTTGTCATGATTAAAAAATGATTTATTGCGAAAGAATACGCTGCGATTATCTGAGCACAGACCCCCATATCAAACTACTTATTTAACCAGCACTTGCATAACAAATTCAAAGATGGCATTGAAATAAATTGTTTACCTTTGAAGATCTTGCTCTGGTTGCAATCCCAAGGCTCATTGTTAAACAATGAATCAAATCAAATTTTATTTGGCACATACACATGGTTAGCAGATGTTAATGCGAGTGTAGCGAAATGCTTGTGCTTCTAGTTCCGACAACGCAGTAATAACCAACAAGTAATCTAGCTAACAATTCCAAAACTACTAACTTATAGATAAGTGTAAGGGGATAAGAATATGTACATAAAGATATGAGTGAGTGATGGTACAGAGCGGCATAGGCAAGATACAGTAGATGGTATTGAGTGCAGTATATACATATGAGAGGAGTATGTAAACAAAGTGGCATAGTTAAAGTGGCTAGTGATACATATGCATACGTATTACATAAAGATGCAGTAGATGATAGAGTACAGTGTATACATATACATATGAGATGAATAATGTAGGGTATGTAAACATTATATTAGGTAGCATTGTTTATAGTGGCTAGTGATATATTTTACATCATTTCCCATCAATTCCCATTATTAAAGTGGCTGGAGTTGAGTCAGTGTGTTGGCAGCAGCCACTCAATGTTAGTGGTGGCTGTTTAACAGTCTGATGGCCTTGAGATAGAAGCTGTTTTTCAGTCTCTCGGTCCCAGCTTTGATGCACCTGTACTGACCTCGCCTTCTGGATGATAGCGGGGTGAACAGGCAGTGGCTCAGGTGGTTGTTGTCCTTGATGATCTTTATGGCCTTCCTGTAACATCGGGTGGTGTAGGTGTCCTGGAGGGCAGGTAGTTTGCTCTGGAGAGCCTTACGGTTGTGGGCGGAGCAGTTGCCGTACCAGGCGGTGATACAGCCCGACAGGATGCTCTCGATTGTGCATCTGTAGAAGTTTGTGAGTGCTTTTGGTGACAAGCCAAATTTCTTCAGCCTCCTGAGGTTGAAGAGGCGCTGCTGCGCCTTCTTCACGATGCTGTCTGTGTGGGTGGACCAATTCAGTTTGTCTGTGATGTGTACGCCGAGGAACTTAAAACTTACTACCCTCTCCACTACTGTTCCATCAATGTGGATAGGGGGGTGTTCCCTCTGCTGTTTCCTGAAGTCCACAATCATCTCCTTAGTTTTGTTGACTTTGAGTGTGAGGTTATTTTCCTGACACCACACTCCGAGGGCCCTCACCTCCTCCCTGTAGGCCGTCTCGTCGTTGTTGGTAATCAAGCCTACCACTGTTGTGTCGTCCGCAAACTTTATGATTGAGTTGGAGGCGTGCGTGGCCACACAGTCGTGGGTGAACAGGGAGTACAGGAGAGGGCTCAGAACGCACCCTTGTGGGGCCCCAGGGTTGAGGATCAGCGGGGTGGAAATGTTGTTGCCTACCCTCACCACCTGGGGGCGGCCCGTCAGGAAGTCCAGTACCCAGTTGCACAGGGCGGGTTGAGACCCAGGGTCTCGAGCTTGATGACGAGCTTGGAGGGCACTATGGTGTTAAATGCCGAGCTGTAGTCGATGAACAGCATTCTCACATAGGTATTCCTCTTGTCCAGATGGGTTAGGGCAGTGTGCAGTGGTCCTTCTGTAGCTCAGTTGGTAGAGCATGGCGCTTGTAACGCCAGGGTAGTGGGTTCGATTTCCGGGACCACCCATACGTAGAATGTATGCACAAATGTCTGTAAGTCGCTTTGGATAAAAGCGTCTGCTAAATGGCATATATTATTATTATTATTATTATTATTATGGTTGAGATTGCATCTTCTGTGGACCTATTCGGGCGGTAAGCAAAATGGAGTGGGTCTAGGGTGTCAGGTAGGGTGGAGGTGATATCGTCCTTGACTAGTCTCTCAAAGCACTTCATGATGACGGAAGTGAGTGCTACGGGGCGGTAGTCGTTTAGCTCAGTTACCTTAGCTTTCTTGGGAACAGGAACAATGGTGGCCCTCTTGAAGCATGTGGGAACAACAGACTGGGATAGGGATTGATTGAATATGTCCGTAAACACACCAGCCAGCTGGTCTGCGCATGCTCTTAGGGCGCGGCTGGGGATGCCGTCTGGGCCTGCAGCCTTGCGAGGGTTGACACGTTTAAATGTTTTCCTCACGTCGGCTGCAGTGAAGGAGATGTTTTAGTTGCGGGCCGTGTCAGTGGCACTGTATTGTCCTCAAAGCGGGCAAAAAAGTTATTTAGTCTGCCTGGGAGCAAGACATCCTGGTCCGTGACTAGGCTAGTTTTCTTTTTGTAATCCGTGATTGACTGTAGACCCTGCCACATACCTCGTGTCTGAGCCGTTGAATTGAGATTCTACTTTGTCTCTATACTGACGCGTAGCTTGTTTGATTGCCTTGCGGAGGGAATAGTTACACTGTTTGTATTCGGTCATGTTTCCGGTCACCTTGCCCCGATTAAAAGCAGTGGTTTGGGCTTTCAGTTTCACGCGAATGCTGCCATCAATCCACGGATTCTGGTTTGGGAATGTTTTAATCGCTGCTATGGGAACGACATCTTCAACGCACGTTCTAATGAACTCGCTCACTGAATCAGCGTATTCGTCAATGTTGTTGTCTGACGCAATAATGAATGGTCTTTTGTTCAGTTAAATCCATTTTATACAGCCTAACACAAAACATTTTGTGAACGCTTATCTCGTTGAATTTCCTGTCATTAAATTTTCGAAGTAACATCCAACGTAAAATAGACAGACTTTCCCTGACTTTATCCAGTCACGTTTGGTTTCCTTGCAATCAACTGTTTGTTTGTAACACAACCAAACATGATCATTTGGTCATTTTGCGGGACGTATTGACCCGGAAAAACCGATTGGAAGACAACAAGTGAGGAGCCCATTGTGCACCAATTATATGACCACTGTCTCGTTGATTGACTCTATTTTAACCCAATGACCACTGATCTTCTTGAAATCTAGCTGGGTAGATAGCCAATGAGCAGAGGTAAAAGGCAGTACCACATGGTTCTTTGTTGTAAGACAAACCAACACATTGAACGCTGGCGTAAGGACTGTTCTTTCGCCATTGCAAATTGAACCGTGAAGGAGCGAAGCTTAATACGCACAGACGTTTTTCAGTGACTTGCATCTTCAGCTGTTTATTTATTGCTCACGGCGAATTCAAAGAAAGCTAATTCTAAGACTAGATATACTATTATTTGTGATTGTTTTTACATTTTATTTGCAATATATAATGATGTAATGAAATTGGAAAAGTACACGTTAGCTAGTCATTGTGAGTGAGGGTCTATTTGTTTGGATGATAACAACCATAGCCTCGGGTCTGTGTGTGTATATATAGATATAGATATATAAAAATGGTATGGTGTAGAATGTGTAGAATGCAAACCCATACATCTCAACACAGCCAGCATGCTTCCTCCAATCAGTCTACATTAGAGGGAGCATGGTCTACCAGCTACTGCTCCACCCCACGGCCATATTTGAGTCAGGCCCAAAGTGAAATGGAACAGCACTTTATGCTCCCTGTACTCTATAAGTATGTTTATTATACCTGTTGATACAGGGCTCATATGTGAAACTATTCTAACTGAACATTTTCTTTCACAGTGGCACTGACTCCGACTGGGAGACCCCATTGCCAACTTGTCCATCCCCCTCTGAAGCTGGTTCATCCAGCTGCACCCCTGCTGTCTCTGGCTTCACACCTCCCGGGCCATCTAGAGGTGTGAAGGCACTGACAAAGAAGTGGAGGAGGGGACGTGTGCCACTCGCTAACAGAGGGACAGAAGGGCGTTGGCACACCGTCCTAGAAGATGATGTGGAGCCACCCCAACCAACTTTTAGGCCTAAAAGGAAGCCAGGACCTCAGGTGAACACGACCGCAACAGCTTTTTCAGCTGTTTTTCACACAATCTGTTGTAGATTTGCCTGTTTGTAACAGAATGGGGAGAAGAAGCAAGCAGGCAAAAAGGTAGCATGGAAGCCCATATCCATGTCAGACTTTTTCTGCTACCTTTCACTGGTCATCTACATGGGGCTGGTGAGGCTGAAAAGCCTGAGGGACTACTGGAAAACATCATCTCTCTACCAACTGTCTTTCCCCATGACTGTTATGTCCTGCAAAAGGTTTCTGGTTCTCTCACAGGCGCTTCATATCAGTGACCCAAAGGTTGATGAAGAGAATGAGAAGAAGAGAGGCACAGCAACGTTTAATAGACTGTGCAAAATCAAACCTCTCTACCACAGCATTGTTGAGGCCTGCAAGACGTACTTTCAGCCAGCCCAGAACGTGTCAATCGATGAGAGGATGGTAGCCTCAAAGGCCAGAATTGGCCTCAAACAATACATGAGAAACAAACCAACCAAGTGGGGTTACAAGCTGTTTGTGTTGGCTGATTCTGTGTGTGCCTACACATGCAATTTCTTTGTCTATGAGGGGAACAGTTTTGCTACCGGTAAGGGACTTAGCTATGACTCTGTAATGGAGTTATTGGATTTTCAACTGCTAGGGAAGGGCTACAAACTGTTTGTGGATAACTTCTGCGCACCATTCGTACCAACAGGGTGGGCTTTCCGAAGACGAAGGTGAAAGACATGCCTAAGCGGGCTGAGCTGGGATGGATCCGTGAAGATGGCCTGCTTTTTGTAAAGTGGATGGATACCAGAGAGGTGGTGATGTGCACAACAATCCACACGTCCTTCAATGGGGATCATGTTGGGGATCATGTTGTGTGAAGGCGGTGCCGGGGCATGGACCACCAAAAATGTCCCCATTCCAACTGCAGTAAAGGACTTACAACAGGTGTGGACCTGTCAGATGCGCTAATAGGCGATTACAATGTTCTACATAAGACAATGAAATGGTACAAGACCTTCTTCTATCATTTCATCAACATTGCTGTGGTGAATGCATTCATCCTACACAAGGAAATGGCTAAGAGCTGTGGAAAGCCCTTCCTCTCACAGAAAGCCTTCAGAGAGCAGCTCATCAAAGAGCTTGCTGGGTACAGGACCACTGCACCAAGCCCTGTCCCTTCTGCTCCTGCCACAAGTGTTCGTCTGCCCAAATATATTTGTGCAGGCATGGATGTGCCTAAGATGAAGTGTCCCATCACATGCACCACATGCTCAGTGACCCTCTGCTTTACATCAGAAGGAGACTGCTATGGCATCTGGCATCAGCAGCAGAATATTGTCTAGAGTTTTGCAAAGTTGGTGGGGGCTAGGGTCAGTATGTTATATCTGGAGTACTTTTCCGGTCTTATCCGGTGTCTTGTGTGAATTTAAGTCTGCTCTCTCTTTCTCTCCTTCTTTCTCTTGGAGGACCTGAGCTCTTGGAACATGCTTCAGGACTACCTGCCATGATGACTCCTTGCTGTCCCCAGTCCACCCGGCCTTGCTGCTGTTCCAGTTTCAACTGTTCTGCCTGCGGCTATGGAACCCTAAACTGTTCATTTTTACTCTTGAGGTGCTGTCCTGTTGCACCCTCTACAACCACTGATCTCCACCCGGCACAGCCAGAAAAGGACTGGCCACCCCTCAGCCTGGTTCCTCTCTAGGTTTCTCCCTAGGTTTTAGCCTTTCTAGGGAGTTTTTCCTAGCCACCGTGCTTCTACACCTGCAATGCTTGCTGTTTGGGGTCTTAGGCTGGGGCTATATAAATTGATTTGATTTGATAGAGGACTGAGGGTCTTCCAAATATTGAAAGTGTGTAAATAGTTACCCATGTTATTTTGTAAATGTATATATATTTTTTTCATATATTTTTTAAATCAATAATTATTTTTCCCCCATTTTTTAGAAATGTGTTTTTCTCTTTTTTGGGGGGGGGGGGTGTGTGTTGGTATTTTGTATATAGTTATTTATTTCAAAATGTATACCTTCACCAATTTGGCCACTTGGGTACATTTGGGCTACTTGTGTGGGACACTTGGGTGACTTCATGATAAATGTCATGTAAGCACACTCATTTTGGAAGTTATCATTCTGAAACTTTGCACAATTACTGTTGCCCTCTTATATTCTTCACTGAAATTGTCCCCATCATCCTATTTGAATGTTTGTTTTATCTGGATCATTTTAAAGATGATGATACAAAAATACCAAAATAAAACGTATGGGTTATTTCATTGCATTATCTAAACCATATCTATTGTGTTATATTCTCCTACATTCAATTCACATTTACACAAACTTCAGAGTATTTTCTTGCAAATGGTACCAAGAATATGCATATCCTTGGTTCTGTGCCTGAGCTACAGGCTGTTAGATTTGGGTATGTCTTCAGGCGGAAATTGCACAAAGTAGGGGGGTAGTTCTAAGAGGTTTTGAAATACATTCCAGGTGACTAATTCATGAAGCTGGTTGAGAGAAATGTCAAGAGTGTGCAAAACTGTCATCAATGCAAAGGGTGGCTACTTTACTACATGATTCCATCTTCACTATTATTCTACAATGTAGCAAATAGTACAAATAAAGAAAAACCCTTGAATGAGTAGGTGTGTCGAAACTTTTGACTGGTACTGTATATCTCCATTATGGGGGAGCTAAGAGGGAAATACAACTGTGGTTTACTGCATCCAGTCTCTCCTGACTTCCTTTCTGGAAGCACTCCTTTAAAAAGCCATCCTTTCCTCTCCCTCTCTCACTTTCTACCAGTTTTGTTCAGCATATTTACTGCTGTGCCTCGTCTTCCCCATTCCATTTTCCCTCCATTCCGGCTAGTCTAACTTCCTGCAAAGGCGGAGCATGCGTGTGTATTTGATTGAGCAATGTCATTCCTAGTCCGCCCGCAGCTCTCCCAGCGAGTGACGGCTGTATTAACAGACAGCTAATATAACTTAAGCGAGAGTGAAAGAGAAAAAGACCGGCAACGACAGAAGACACTTAGAGCCGGCTGTGGTTGAGGGTGGTGAACTAGCCAAGCCTCCAGTCTGACCTGAACAGGACAATCTCTATGCCATGTAAGATGCTGTCTGTCAGATGCATGAATAGAGGAGCAAGCTTAAGTGAAGAGGAAATTCTGCAACTCTCGGAGGAGAGTGAGAGAAGATAAGAAATGCTGTAGCCTTGGGGCGGAAAAGCGTTGGTTTTACAAAAAAATAAGCATTTTTAGTAACTTTTTACTGGATTTCTTTCCTACTGAGAGATGGCAATACAGCAGACTAGTACAGGTCCTTCACACTGACTAAGGAAATATTTACCAAGAATTGAAAAGGGCCTACATAATCTCAGCAAAAAAGGAAACGGCCCTCTTTCAAAGATAAAAATCGCAAAAATCAAATAACTTCACAGATCTTCATTGTAAAGGGTTTAAACACTGTTTCCCATGCTTGTTCAATGAACCATAAACAATTAATGAACATGTACCTGTGGAACGGTCGTTAAGACACTAACAGCTTACAGACAGTAGGCAATTAAGGTCACATTATGAAAACTTAGGACAATTAAAGTGGCCTTTCGAAGGACTCTGAAAAACACCAAAAGTAAGGTGCCCAGGGCCCCTGCTCATCCGCGTGAACGTGCCTTAGGCATGCTGCAAGGAGGCATGAGGACTGCAGATGTGGTCAGGGCAAGAAATTGCAATGTCCATACTGTGAGAAGCCTAAAACAGCGCTACAGTGAGACAGGACGTACAGCTGATCGTCCTTGCAGTGGCAGACCACGTGTGACCACACCTGCACAGAATCAGTACATCCGAACATCACATCTTCGGGACAGGTACAGGATGGCAACAACAACTGCCCGAGTTACACCAGGAACACAAAATCCCTCCATCAGTGCTCAGACTGTCCGCAATAGGCTGAGAGAGGCTGGACTGAGGGCTTGTAGGCCTGTTGTAAGGCAGGTCCTCACCAGACATCACCGGAAACATTTACATTTTACATTTAAGTCATTTAGCAGACGCTCTTATCCAGAGCGACTTACAAATTGGTGCATTCACCTTATGACATCCAGTGGAACAGCCACTTTACAATAGTGCATCTACATATTTTAAGGGGGGTGAGAAGGATTACTTTATCCTATCCTAGGTATTCCTTAAAGAGGTGGGGTTTCAGGTGTCTCCGGAAGGTGGTGATTGATTCCGCTGTCCTGGCGTCGTGAGGGAGTTTGTTCCACCATTGGGGAGCCAGAGCAGCGAACAGTTTTGACTGGGCTGAGCGGGAACTGTACTTCCTCAGTGGTAGGGAGGCGAGCAGGCCAGAGGTGGATGAACGCAGTGCCCTTATTTGGGTGTAGGGCCTGATCAGAGCCTGGAGGTACTGAGGTGCCGTTCCCCTCACAGCTCCGTAGGCAAGCACCATGGTCTTGTAGCGGATGCGAGCTTCAACTGGAAGCCAGTGGAGAGAGTGGAGGAGTGGGGTGACGTGAGAGAACTTGGGAAGGTTGAACACCAGACGGGCTGCGGCGTTCTGGATGAGTTGTAGGGGTTTAATGGCACAGGCAGGGAGCCCAGCCAACAGCGAGTTGCAGTAATCCAGACGGGAGATGACAAGTGCCTGGATTAGGACCTGTGCCGCTTCCTGTGTGAGGCAGGGTCGTACTCTGCGGATGTTGTAGAGCATGAACCTACAGGAACGGGCCACCGCCTTGATGTTAGTTGAGAACGACAGGGTGTTGTCCAGGATCACGCCAAGGTTCTTAGCGCTCTGGGAGGAGGACACAATGGAGTTGTCAACCGTGATGGCGAGATCATGGAACGGGCAGTCCTTCCCCGGGAGGAAGAGCAGCTCCGTCTTGCCGAAGTTCAGCTTGAGGTGGTGATCCGTCATCCACACTGATATGTCTGCCAGACATGCAGAGATGCGATTCGCCACCTGGTCACAAAGTCGCCTATGGGCACAAACTCACCGTCGGTGGATCAGACAGGACTGGCAAAACGTGCTCTTCACTGACGAGTTTGCGGTTTTGGCTCACCAGGAGTTATGGTCGGATTCGCGTTTATCGTCGAAGGAATGAGCGTTACACCGAGCCCTGTACTCTGGAGCGGGATCGATTTGGAGATGGAGGGTCCATCATGGTGTGGGGCGGTGTGTCAAAGCATCATCAGACTGAGCGTGGTGTCATTGCAGGCAATCTCAACACTGTGCGTTACAGGGAAGACATCCTCCTCCCTCATGTGGTACCCTACCTGCAGGCTCATCCGGACATGACCCTCCAGCATGACAATGCCACCAGCCATAATGCTCGTTCTGTGCATGATTCCTGCAAGACAGGAATGTCAGTGTTCTGCCATGGCCAGCGAAGAGCCCAGATCTCAATCCCATTGAGCATGTCTGGAACCTGTTGGATCAGAGGGTGAGAGCTAGGGCCATTCCACCCAGAAATATCCAGGAACTTGCAGATGCCTTGTTGGAAGAGTGGGGTAACATCTCACAGCAATAACTGGAGATGCACTGCAGTACTTAATGCAGCTGGTAGCCACACCAGATACTGACTGCTACTTTTGATTTTGACCCCCCCTTTGTTCAGGGACACATTATAAAATTTCTGTTAGTCAAATGTCTGTGGAACTTGTTCAGTTTATGTCTCAGTTGTTGAATCTTGTTATGTTCATACAAATATTTACACATGTTAAGTTTGTTGAAAATAAACACAGTTGACAGTGAGAGGACGTTTCTTTTTTTTGCTGAGTTTATATCTTCGGTGGATCAATTCACTTCAATTATATAATAATATATGCCATTTTACAGATATTTGTATCCAAAGTGATTTCCAGTAGTGGTTTTATACATAATTTTCTGGTATGGTGGCCCCAGCGGGAATTGAAACCAAGACCCTGACGTTGCAAGGGGCATTCCAACTGAGTCACATGGCCATTTAGGGGCATTCCAACTGAGCCACATGGCCATTTAGGGTTGGCGCCCCCCCTTGGGTTGTGCCGTGGCGGAGATCTTTGTGAGCTCTACTCGGCCTTGCCTCAGGATGGTAAGTTGGTGGTTGAAGATATCCCTCTAATGGTGTGGGGGCTGTGCTTTGGCAAAGTGGGTGGGGTTATATCCTGCCTGTTTGGCCCTGTCCGGGGGTATCATCGGATGGGGCCACAGTGTCTCCTGACCCCTCCTGTCTCAGCCTCCAGTATTTATGCTGCAGTAGTTTTAGTCTTATACCTGGAATATTTCTCCTGTCTTATCCGGTGTACTGTGTGAATTTAAGTATGCTCTCTCTATCTCTCTCTCTTCCTAGAAAATATTCCTATTCATGAAAATCACACAAGTGAAATATATTGGAACACAGCTTAGCCTTTTGTTAATCACCCTGTCATCTCAGATTTTCAAAATATGCTTTACAGCCAACACTAGACAAGCATTTGTGTAAGTTTATCATAGCCTAGCATAGCATTTGCCTTGCTAGCAGCAGGCAACCTTGTCACGGAAATCAGAAAAGCAATCAAATGAAATAGTTTACCTATGATGAACTTCGGATGTTTTCACTCACGAGACTCCCAGGTAGACAGCCAAAGTTAATTTTTTTCCCAAAATATTATTTTTGTAGGCGAAATAGCTCCGTTTGTTCTTCACGTTTGGCTGAGAAATCGCCCGGAAATTGCGGTCACCACAACGCCAAAAAATATTCCAAATTAGCTCCATAATATCGATTGGAGTAATGGCTACTCTGTATTTTACGCGAGAATCTCTCTCGGAGCCACCATGCGACCACTTACGCAATGTGGCCGCCTACGGCTAGTCTACTACAGAAATGCGTAAAACTACGTCACAATGCTGTAGACACCTTGGGGAATATGTAGAAAGCGTAAGCTCGTTGATGGTACATTCACAGCTGAATAGGGAGTCATTGGAACGCAGCGCTTTCAAAACCTGGGGCACTTCCGGATTGGATTTTTCTCAGGCTTTCGCCTGCAACATCAGTTCTGTTATACTCACAGACCATATCTTTACAGTTTTGGAAACAGAGTGTTTTCTATCCAAAGCTATCAATTATATGCATATTCTAGCATATTTTCCTGACAAAATATCCCGTTTAAAACAGGAACGTTATTTTTCCAAAAATGAAAACACTGCCCCCTAACACCAAGAGGTTAATATATGAAGTGCAGCCAGTGAGAGCAGCAGTAGCTAGCTACCTTGTTTAGCCTCCAGCTCCTCCAGGGTGAGAGTGGGTCTCTTCTCCTCGGGGGTCGCAGTGACCGCTCTGACCACCATCTCCGCCCCCTCCAGCAGGGCCTCCAGACCCTCCTCGCCCAGCAACTTGTCCGGGTCATCGTCTGAGTCGTCGTCCAACCGTACACGGTTTTTCTCCAGCGGTAGCATGTCGTTCTCTTTGGCTTTGATGGCGAAGCAGATCGGCGCAAAGGGCACTGGGAAGAAAGGCGGAGGTGGGAGGAGTTGGTTAAAGCTGGAGGTCGTTTAAGACAAAAAAATATGTCAGAGTCACTCATTTTACCATAAACCATTAATCTTCAGCAGGCAGGCAGGCAGACAGAGAGAGAGAGAGAGAGGGAGAGAGAATCATTGAGTTGGGGGTTAACCGTCATTACCATGGGCCAAAGACATGAACCTCAGCCACCCCGCTTTTTATGCAGCCTGCAGCCACCTAATCATTTAGTCCATTTTCTAGCTGACAGTTCTAAAGGAAACCACACATACACACATGCGTACCACCCCAACCATCTCCACTGTCTACTCATCAACAAAGGCCTCAGCATTCCCACTCAACAAACAAACAATTAAGCAGGAAGAAAAAAAACAAGCATCCTCAGACAGTTTAATTATCAGAGCGGGCAGGCCGGGCTGTGATGACTGGGACTGTGTCAAGGTCAGCCTCTAAATGCTGTGGTGTGTGTACAAGTCTTACCTTTAATTGGCTTGCCTTCATTCAGCTGTTTGTCAGAGGGACAGTTACCAACGCCGCCACTGTCTGCCTCCCCCTCCGCTGGGCCCAGGCCCTCTGAAGAGCCACGCTAAAGAGAGGACAGAGAATACAGTTATTTTAAGAACAAAGTGTGTGGGGTTGTTCTGAGAATGAGAAATTAGAACATACCAGACACGGCTATTTAAAGCTCATCAATTAGTGAAGTGAAAATTATTTAGAACTTACAAGGGCAGTGCTTTTTATTTTATTTCATGGGAAAGTATTGTGTGCTTAGGCTAAGTGATGTCAGCATGCTATTTGCAAAGCTTTGTTTGGGATTGGGTTTAAAAGTTAACAGTCAAAAATAGATGTGAGTGAGGCACAGTGAGGGTTGGTTGCAGGCTGAACGGTAACGGAAAGCCCATTTCACAGTACAGAGGGCCTTCCACTCCTCTGCCGCTCTCCCTCTGTCGTCATGGCCCTCATTGGAATGCTCTGTCCGCTCTGTGCACCGTTCACCATAGGACACTGACAGAGAGGTTTAATCATTGCAACATGCAGTGGTGGAGGGACCAGGGGACAGCCACTTCCACAAGGCCAATTCCGTGTGGGAGAACACAAGCCTCAGGTCTCCTTTTCTGAGTGCAGTCTCTGAACATGGACCATACCAGCTCAGTAGGGCCATAGGAGGAAAGGGACAAGCCTGAGCACCAGATCAGAGACCATGTTGTATGTTAACAAATAGTCATCACTAGCTTGCTATACGATAGAAAGAGTCTGGACACCAGGCTAGCCGTTAGAGACAAACAAGAAAACAACACGTGGGCAGTTTCCTCTCGTTTCTCCCTACATGAGGATGGACTCATAATCCCACTTCGTATGTATGCATGATGCCATGATTGGTGGGCAACATGTCTGACAAAGCTGCCTTTGCAGCTGACTGTTTAGGCCTCAATTACCTGGGTTTCTCAGGGAGAGAGAGAAAGGCAGACTGAGGAGAGAATAAGGGAAGAGAGTGATAGAAGTGTGTGTGAGTGAATGGAGAGTGAAGGGAGAGAGAGAGAAAGAGGGTGGAGGGAGAGCGAGAAATAAGGCAGATGGGTAGTTCTGTGTCGCTAATGGAAGTTTTTCAATATTTTACAGTTCTATTAAGGAAGTGTGGCAGCGAACTCTTCAGCCGTGGCCCTCTGGAATGAGAGATCAGGGGACCGTTAGTCTGGCTAAGGAATCTGCCTCCATGAAGATGAGGGGAGAAAGAGGATGAAACGTGGGTCCTGGGCAGAAATATAAGCTCCTGAGTGGCGCAGTGGCGTCATTACAGACCTAGGTTCGATCCCAGGATGTGTTGCAGCCGGGAGACCCATGAGGCAGTGGCACAATTGGCCCAGTGACGTCCGGGGTAGGGGAGTGTTATATATATATATATCCGTTTCCTCCAGCATCTTCACGGGGTCCTTTGCTGTTCTTCTGGGATTGATTTTCACTTTTCACACCAAAGTACGTTCATCTCCAGGAGACAGAACGCGTCTCCATCCTGAGCAGTATTTTGGCTGCGTGGTCCCATGGTGTTTATACTTGCGTACTATTGCTTGTACAGATGAACGTGTTGCCTTCAGGTGTTTGGAAATTGCTCCCAAGAATGACCCAGACTTGTGGTCTACAATTTTTATTATGAGGTCTTGGCTGATTTCTTTTGATTCTCCCATGATGTTAAGCAAAGAGGCACCGACATTGAAGGTAAGCCTTGAAATACATCCACACGTACACCTCCAATTGACTCAAATAATGTCAATTAGCCTATCAGAAGCTTCTAAAGCCATGACATAATTTTCTGGAAATTTCCAAGCTGTTTAAAGGCACAGTCAACTTTTAAACTTCTGACACACTGGAATTGTGATTTCAAGTGAAATAATCAGTCTGTAAACAATTGTTGGAAAAATTACTTGTGTCTTGCACAAAGTAGATGTCCTAACTGACTTGCCAAAACTATAGTTTGTTAACAAGAAATGTGTGGAGTGGTTGAAAAACTAGTTTTAATGACTCCAACCTAAGTGTATGTAAACTTCAGACTTCAACTGTATTTAATACAGTACAATTCAGTTTCAAGCATCAATAAGTTTCATATCTCATCCGACTGTTGGTACAGATATGACCATCTCTACATGCATGGATGCAGTCATTTCGAATAAGCCTTCTGCTATATGTTCCTCTGAGGTATGATTTCATACGCTATATATTCTCTCTGTCTGTAGCATCCTGTTCATGATACTGCCCTGGCATCATCGGTTTCCTCTTTATACAGTCTTCTCCGTCTCTCAAATACAGAGCATTCGTAACGTATTCAGACCCCTTGACACTTCCACATTTTGTTATGTTACAGAATTATTCTCAAATGTATATATATTTTTTCCATTTTTTTCCCAACACCCATAATGACAAAACAAAAACAGGGTCGGAATTTTTGTAAATGTATAAAAATAAAGGGGGAAAACGGATATCTCAAATTTAGACCCTTTACTTAGTACATTGTTGAAACACCTTTGGCAGCGATTACAGCCTCAAGTGTTCTTGGGTATGACGCTACAAGAATGGCACACCTGTATTTGGGGAGTTCCTCCCATTCTTATCAGCAAATTGATGAGGATTTTTTTGTGTGTGTGTACTGCACTGGGTGGATGGTTTGTAGGCGAGAAAAGAGATGGACTTGAGTGGTTGCCTTCAGGGGATTGTGAGTACAGCCACAACCGGACTTAGCTTTTTTGTAGCAGGTAAGGAGAGCATTTTAGCTAACACTAACTTTAACCTAATACTCTTAACCTGCGACAAGTAAGTCACTTCCAGTCATAGCTGTATTCCACCTAGTCAAAACAGTCCATTGCTTAGCAGTGAAAAGCAACCTGTCATGGATAGATAACTGAAAAGATATTGCTAGCAATACAGCTACCGAAAGTGCTCGTTGACCCTCATATCCCAATATGTTGCTGATAGAGCAGGATAAAGTAGTGCAGCAAGCCGCTAGAGAGGCTGGGAAAAACCTCATAGGAAGCATTTCAGATGTTTTTAGAAGGAAATTGTCGATACAGTTAGTTGTAATAGCACAGTGGTTTTAACAAGTGACGCAAAGCACTACAACGTCCTGAGTGGAAAGCCACTAAAAACAAGACTGGAGCAATGGAAGATTAGCATGACTACCCAGAACAGAGTACAATGGAGAGGAGTCGTTGATGGCCTATGCTTCCCGAGGATGTAAGTAAAGTACAGTCTTAACTTCCCCCTGTCACACCTCGCTATAGACCAAAACACAGGGAAAGCAGTCTCTTTCAATAATGGATGTCCTCAATCTCACCCCACTTTATTAAGAGGGGTCTGATGTGAGGAAAAGAGAAAACTATTATTAAAAACAGAAACGTCATCACAGTGTCTAAGAGGAGGAGTTACTACCTCAATTTAGGAACTCAATTTAGGAACTGGGAACAAAAAAGAGGAAGAGAAGCGAGAAATAACTGAACCACTCGCGTTCAAGGACGCGGAGGTGAACCCCCTCATCTCAGCGCTTCAAAGACTCTCTCAGGTACCGGCGGAGCGGAGTCACACAGCCGCAGGCACAAATCAAGAACAATGGCTTATGCCAGGTGGCTAACTGAGCTTTTAAGTGAGGCGGGCGGACGGCTTAAGGAAGGTGACGAATCGACCTCCGTCACTCGAGGAGAGACAGGGGGGTAAGGGGAAAGAGTAGGGAGGGAGAGAAGGAGTTGGAATAATTCTCACTGCTGTGGATCATAACCTTTACAGTATGAAAGGATGCAGAAGAGGACAAGAGTAGAGTGGAGGAGAGGAAAGAGCGGGATAGAGTCTGGAGGAGGGTAAAGCCACTATTCACTTTACTGGAAGAGTCGATTCAGAAAGGCAGCTTGAACGTGCCTTAGAATTTGACAAAACAGTAGTGGGGGGAAATGTTGAATATTGATGGAGTCAGCAATCCGCTGCTGCTCTACCCACCAGTCTGTTACTGTGGGGCCTTTGATGGAGGCTGGAGCTGCTGGAGGGTGTGGAGAGACCGGCAGGGACAGAGGCAGCCACGCAATGTGGTTGGCCCTGGGGTGAAGGACCACTGCCAGAAAGTGGACATCCAAGCAACCCAGAAAGGAGGAATCAAAGTCAGGCCTGCATCCCCAGCAGCTGGTGGAAAGGGGAGGGACTGCTACAGCCAAAAGCCAAGACTCAGGATTGACACAGCATGAGTAGCCTGAAAACTGCACACATCATTGGTGCTGCATCATGATAGCCGTCTTTGTATCAAAGATAATTGTGTAGTCTAGAGCGATTTTCTAGGTTCGCTAGCCATCTATTGTCGTTCTTTTAACGCAACGTAACGTAAACAACACTGCTAGCTAGCCTGCTAGCCCCCGAATAGCAACACTGCAGAAACTATTACACTCAACGGAACGACTTGATTAGTGTAGTGTCAACAACGCAGCCACTGCCAGCTAGCCTACTTCAGCAGTACTGTATCATTTTAATCATTTTAGTCAATAAGATTCTTGCTACGTAGCTTAACTTTCTGAACATTCGAGACGTGTAGTCCACTTGTCATTCCAATCTCCTTTGCATTAGCGTAGCCTCTTCTGTAGCCTGTCAACTATGTGTCGGTTTATCCCTGTTCTCTCCTCTCTGCACAGACCATACAAACGCTCCTCACCGCGTGGCCGCGGCCACCCTACTCTGGTGGTCCCAGCGCGCACGACCCACGTGGAGTTCCAGGTCTCCGGTAGCCTCTGGAACTGCCAATCTGCGGTCAACAAGGCAGAGTTCATCTCAGCCTATGCCTCCCTCCAGTCCCTCGACTTCTTGGCCCTGACGGAAACATGGATCACCACAGACAACACTGCTACTCCTACTGCTCTCTCTTCGTCCGCCCACGTGTTCTCGCACACCCCGAGAGCGTCTGGTCAGCGGGGTGGTGGCACCGGGATCCTCATCTCTCCCAAGTGGTCATTCTCTCTTTCTCCCCTTACCCATCTGTCTATCGCCTCCTTTGAATTCCATGCTGTCACAGTTACTAGCCCTTTCAAGCTTAACATCCTTATCATTTATCGCCCTCCAGGTTCCCTCGGAGAGTTCATCAATGAGCTTGATGCCTTGATAAGCTCCTTTCCTGAGGACGGCTCACCTCTCACAGTTCTGGGCGACTTTAACCTCCCCACGTCTACCTTTGACTCTTTCCTCTCTGCCTCCTTCTTTCCACTCCTCTCCTCTTTTGACCTCACCCTCTCACCTTCCCCCTACTCACAAGGCAGGCAATACGCTCGACCTCATCTTTACTAGATGCTGTTCTTCCACTAACCTCATTGCAACTCCCCTCCAAGTCTCCGACCACTGCCTTGTATCCTTTTCCCTCTCGCTCTCATCCAACACCTCCCACACTGCCCCTACTCGGATGGTATCGCGCCGTCCCAACCTTCGCTCTCTCTCCCCCGCTACTCTCTCCTCTTCCATCCTATCATCTCTTCCCTCCGCTCAAACCTTCTCCCACCTATCTCCTGATTCTGCCTCCTCAACCCTCCTCTCCTCCCTCTCTGCATCCCTTGACTCTCTATGTCCCCTATCCTCCAGGCCGGCTCGGTCCTCCCCTCCCGCTCCGTGGCTCGATGACTCATTGCGAGCTCACAGAACAGGGCTCCGGGCAGCCGAGCGGAAATGGAGGAAAACTCGCCTCCCTGCGGACCTGGCATCCTTTCACTCCCTCCTCTCTACATTTTCCTCCTCTGTCTCTGCTGCTAAAGCCACTTTCTACCACGCTAAATTCCAAGCTGCTGCCTCTAACCCTAGGAAGCTCTTTGCCACCTTCTCCTCCCTCCTGAATCCTCCGCCCCCTCCCCCCCCTCCTCCCTCTGCAGATGACTTCGTCAACCATTTTGAAAAGAAGGTCGACGACATCCGATCCTCGTTTGCTAAGTCAAACGACACTGCTGGTTCTGCTCACACTGCCCTACCCTGTGCTCTGACCTCTTTCTCCCCTCTCTCTCCAGATGAAATCTCGCGTCTTGTGACGGCCGGCCGCCCAACAACCTGCCCGCTTGACCCTATCCCCTCCTCTCTTCTCCAGACCATTTCCGGAGACCTTCTCCCTTACCTCACCTCGCTCATCAACTCATCCCTGACCGTTGGCTACGTCCCTTCCGTCTTCAAGAGAGCGAGAGTTGCACCCCTTCTGAAAAAACCTACACTCGATCCCTCCGATGTCAACAATTACAGACCAGTATCCCTTCTTTCTTTTCTCTCCAAAACTCTTGAACGTGCTGTCCTTGGCCAGCTCTCCCGCTATCTCTCTCTGAATGACCTTCTTGATCCAAATCAGTCAGGTTTCAAGACTAGTCATTCAACTGAGACTGCTCTCCTCTGTATCACGGAGGCGCTCCGCACTGCTAAAGCTAACTCTCTCTCCTCTGCTCTCATCCTTCTAGATCTATCGGCTGCCTTCGATACTGTGAACCATCAGATCCTCCTCTCCACCCTCTCCGAGTTGGGCATCTCCGGCGCGGCCCACGCTTGGATTGCGTCCTACCTGACAGGTCGCTCCTACCAGGTGGCGTGGCGAGAATCTGTCTCCTCACCACGCGCTCTCACCACTGGTGTCCCCCAGGGCTCTGTTCTTGGCCCTCTCCTATTCTCGCTATACACCAAGTCACTTGGCTCTGTCATAACCTCACATGGTCTCTCTTATCATTGCTATGCAGACGACACACAATTAATCTTCTCCTTTCCCCCTTCTGATGACCAGGTGGCGAATCGCATCTCTGCATGTCTGGCAGACATATCAGTGTGGATGACGGATCACCACCTCAAGCTGAACCTCGGCAAGACGGAGCTGCTCTTCCTCCCGGGGAAGGACTGCCCGTTCCATGATCTCGCCATCACGGTTGACAACTCCATTGTGTCCTCCTCCCAGAGCGCCAAGAACCTTGGCGTGATCCTGGACAACACCCTGTCGTTCTCAACTAACATCAAGGCGGTGGCCCGTTCCTGTAGGTTCATGCTCTACAACATCCGCAGAGTACGACCCTGCCTCACACAGGAAGCGGCGCAGGTCCTAATCCAGGCACTTGTCATCTCCCGTCTGGATTACTGCAACTCGCTGTTGGCTGGGCTCCCTGCCTGTGCCATTAAACCCCTTCAACTCATCCAGAACGCCGCAGCCCGTCTGGTGTTCAACCTTCCCAAGTTCTCTCACGTCACCCCGCTCCTCCGTTCTCTCCACTGGCTTCCAGTTGAAGCTCGCATCCGCTACAAGACCATGGTGCTTGCCTACGGAGCTGTGAGGGGAACGGCACCTCAGTACCTCCAGGCTCTGATCAGGCCCTACACCCAAACAAGGGCACTGCGTTCATCCACCTCTGGCCTGCTCGCCTCCCTACCACTGAGGAAGTACAGCTCCCGCTCAGCCCAGTCAAAACTGTTCGCTGCCCTGGCCCCCCCAATGGTGGAACAAACTCCCTCACGACGCCAGGACAGCGGAGTCAATCACCACCTTCCGGAGACACCTGAAACCCCACCTCTTTAAGGAATACCTAGGATAGGTTAAGTAATCCCTCTCACCCCACCCCCCCCCCTAAGTTTTAGATGCACTATTGTTAAGGGACTGTCCCACTGGATGTCATAAGGTGAATGCACCAATTTGTAAGTCGCTCTGGATAAGAGCGTCTGCTAAATGACTTAAATGTAATGTAAATGTAAAGCTAGGGCTAACCTAAAGCATTTCAAAAACACTCCTCTGGTGGGCAGAGAGATGCTGCTTCTGGACACACTTACCATACATCACACTCCAACACGTACCCTCCTTCACACACACATCATTGGTGCTGCATCATGTGTGAAGGAGGGCATGTGTTGGAGTGTGATGTATGGTAGGTGTGTGTGTGTGTGTGTGTCCAGATGCTGCATCTCTCTGCCCACCAGAGGAGTGTTTTGAAATGCTTTAGGTTAGCCCTAGCTTTAAAGTGAAGTCCACACACACAGAATACATGATCAACCCTCCAACTATCTGCTCATCAATTCAGGAATGCACAACCACAAAAAAAGGTGCAATAAAAGTGACTGAAAGTGTGTTTAAAATGCTCCCATCTAAAATGTGTTTCGCAGTGTAGAACAAGGCTTTGAGGACAAACTACAATAAGCCACAATAACTTTAATAGTTTTCAGCAGGAACCAGCTGAAGCCCCAGCAGCCAAACTGTCTCTGGAGAGATACTCAACAGAACCACATCGCTCTCCCGCTCTCTCTACAGCCCTGACACATGGAGCCTACTGTTGCTTAGGCTTACAAGCCACCATCATCTCGTAATCATTCCTGCAGCGAACCATTCATGTAAACTCGCAAGATCAAGGTGGTTCGCAATGCAAACTGTAGCTAGTCCAAAAATAGCTCCCTGCTGGTCCATTCACCATTTTCTTGTTGCTAAAATTCTAATAGTTTGCCTAATTTCAGTTTGTGACAAACAAGAAGTCATTGCGTAGAGAATCATGGTACCAACTAAACTGTCAAATATTGTTTTCATAATCAAAAACACTGTATATTCAGCTGTTTTAAGTTGGTGTACAAAACCAAAAGTAAAATAAGCAAAAACAACTCTTCAAAATAGAAGGCATAGAAATAACACAGATCTACTACTTCTTAGACTTGCTTTCAACGGGAATGAAAGATCGATAACTCACATTTCTATGTGAATTTGGACAGGTTGCCCAAAAAGTAACAATTGCCTCAAAATGCTTAATATAAAACGGATGACACAAACAACTAGATTCGTTATCCATTTCATGCCCTGCCTCCAGTTCACTTACAGATATCTGAGCAAAAGAACCCCATTGAAATTGTAACAAGCGGTTCTGTGAGAAGTTAATTTAAATCAGAAGTCACAGCCGGATTTCTGGATTGGGCAAACTGTTCAATGAAGACACTGATGCCCTTTGCAACCACGTACCGATGTGAGAGTGGATTCTCAGCCCTCACTAGCATGAAAACTAAATACAGGCACAGACTGTGTGTGGAAAATGATTTAAGACTGAGACTCAGTCGAAGTCAGAAGTTTACATACACTTAGGTTGGAGTCATTAAAACTAGAGGTCGACCGAATATGATTTTCAACGCCGATACCGATAATTGGAGGACCAAAAAAACCTGATACCAATTAATCGTCCGATTTTATTTATTTATTTTTAATAATGACAACTACAACAATACTGAATTGAACACTTATTTTAACTTAATATAATACATCAATAAAATCAATTTAGCCTCAAATAAATCATGAAACATGTTCAATTTGGTTTAAATAATGTAAAAACAAAGTGTTGGAGAAGAAAGTAAAAGTGTCACGCCTTGGTCATTGTATTTTGTGTTTTTGTTATATGTTTGGGTAGGCCAGGGTGTGACATGGGTTTATATGTTGTGTTTCGTATTGGGGTTTGTAAATATTTGGGATCGCGGCTGATTAGGGGTGTGGTATAGGTTTGGCTGCCTGAGGCGATTCTCAATTAGAGTCAGGTGCTTATCGTTGTCTCTGATTGGGAACCGTATTTAGGTAGCCTGAGTTCGCTTTGTATTTTGTGGGTGTTTGTTCCTGTCTTTGTGTTGTAGTCACCAGATAGGCTGTAATTAGTTTCACGTTCCGTTCTGTTATTTCATGTACCACATTTTCATTCATTAAAAGTCATGAGTAACCTACACGCTGCATTTCGGTCCGACTCTCTTCTTTCAACAGACGAACGTCGTTACAAAGAGTGCAATATGTGCCATGTAAGAAAGCTAACGTTTAAGTTCCTTGCCAGAACATGAGAACATATGAAAGCAGGTGGTTCCATTTAACATGAGTCTTCAATATTCCCAGGTAAGAAGTTTTAGGTTGTAGTTATAGGAATTCTAGGACTCTCTCCCTATACCATTTGTATTTCAATAGACAAATCATTACAAACAGTAACCAGCCAAGTAGAAGAGTTGCACAAGTCAGAAATAGAGATAAAATGAATCCCTTACCTTTGATGATCTTCATATGGTTGCACTCAGAAGACATTAATTAACCTCTTAGGCCGACCCACACCGCATTCGGTCGCGTAATCATAGCCTCAAGCTCATTACCATAACGCAACGTTAGCGATTTCTAAAAATCGCAAATGAAATGAAATAAATATGCCTGTTCTCAAGCTTATCCTTTTCTTAACAATCCTGTCGTCTCAGATTTTCAAAATATGCTTTAGAACCAGAGAAAATCAATAATTTGTGTAAGAGTGGTGATAGCTAGCTTAGCATTTAGCGTTAGCATTTAGCACGCAACATATTCACAAAAACCAGCAAAGGGATCAAATAAAATAATTTACCTTTGAAGAACTTCAGATGTTTCAATGAGGAGACTCTCAGTTACATAGCAGATGTCCAGTTTTTCCTGAAAGATGCTTGTGTAGGACACAACGTTCCGTTTTGTTACTATGCATTTGGCTACCGAAACTAACCGAAAATTCAGTCACCTACACGTCAAACTTTTTTCCGAATTAACTCCATAATATCGACTGAAACATGGAAAACGTTGTTTGAATCCATCCTCAAGGTGTTTTGTCATATATCTCTTCATTGAAATGCCATTCCTGGAAGCCTGCATTGTTCTCAGATTCGGATGGAAAAATACTGGTAGGTGACTTTTGCGCACCAATTTCCACACAGACACCGTGCGGGACCCCTGGTAAATGTAGTCTCTTATGGTCGATCTTCCAATGATATGCATACAAATACGTCACAATGCTGCAGACACCTTGGGGAAACGATAGGAAGTGTCCGTTCATTCCTGTCGCATTCACAGCCATATAAGGCGATCATGGAAAACGTGCCATCAGAAATCCTGTTGATTTCCTGGTCGCTCAAACATCTTGGTTTTGCCTGTAGGTTTTGTTCTAAGGCACTCACAGTGAAAATCTTTGCAGTTCTGGAAACGTCAGAGTGTCTTCTTTCCAAAACGATCAATTCCAAGCATAGTCGAGCATCTTTTCGTGACAAAATATTGCGCTAAAAACGGGCACGTCTTTTTATCCAAAAATGAAATACTGCCCCTAGAGTCTTAAGGGGTTAACTCAATAAATGTTCCTTTTGTTCGATAAAGTCTCTATATCCAAAAACCTCAGTTTTGTTAGCGTGTTTTCTTCAGTAACTCACAGGCTCAAACGCAGTCAAAACAGGCAGACAAAAAAATGCTAATTGTATCTGCAAAGTTCATAGAAACAAGCCAAACTATGTTTATATTCAATCCTCAGGTTGTTTTTAGCCTATAATCAAAATATTTCAACCATACAATAAAGTCGTCAATATAAAAGTTAAACAAGAAAGGCACTCATTTTTCAGAAAACAAGCCTGAAACAATTTCTAAAGACTCTTGACATCTAGTGGAAGGCATAGGAACTGCAAGTTGAGTCTTAAGTCAATGGATACTGTAATGGCATTGAATAGAAAACTACAACAAAAAATCCTACTTCCTGAATTGATTTTTCTCCGTTTTTCGCCGGCCAAATCAGTTCTGTAATACTCACAGACACTATTTTAACAATTTTGGAAACTTTAGAGCGTTTTCTATCCAAAATGACCAGTTATATGCATATCATATCTGCTGGGCCCGAGGAGCAGGCAGTTTAATTTGGGCATGCTTTTTATCCAAAATTCCAGATGCTGTCCCCTACCCTAGAGCGAGTGATTATGATTGATTGACTGATTGTTATTTATAAGATAAGTTTAATGCTAGCTAGCAACTTACCTTGGCTTACTGCATTCGCGTAACAGGCAGTATCCTAGTGGAGTGCAATGTGGTCAGGTAGTTAGAGCGTTGGACTAGTTAACTGTAAGGTTGCAAGATTGAATCCCCCGAGATGACAAGGTAAAAATCTGTCGTTCTGCCCCTGAACGAGGCAGTTAACCCACCGTTCCTAGGCCGTCATTGAAAGTAAAAATGTGCTCTTAATGGACTTTCCTAGTTAAATAAAGACTCAATAAAGGTGTAAAAAAAACACAAAAAAAGCACAAAAAAAGTCAAATCGGTGTCCAAAAATAACGATTTCCGATTGTTATGAAAACTTGAAATAGGCCCTAATTAATCGGCCATTCCGATTAATCGGTCGACCTCTAATTAAAACTTGTTTTTCAGCCACTCCACAAACTTCTTGTAAACAAACTATAGTTTTGGCAAGTCGGTTATCGACTTTGGGCATGACACAAGTAATTTTTCCAACAATTATTTTCAGACATATTTCACTTAATCACAATTCAAGTGGGTGAGAAGTTTACATACACTAAGTTGACTGTGCCTTTTAAACAGCTTGGAAAGTTCCAGAAAATGATGTCATGGCTTTAGAAGCTTCTGAAAGGCTAATTGACCTCATCTGAGTCAATTGGAAGTGTACCTGTGGATGTATTTCAAGGCCTACCTTCAAACTCAGTGCCTCTTTGCTTGACATCATGGGAAAACAAAAATAAATCAGCCAAGACCTCAAAATAAAACTTGTAGTCCTCCACAAGTCTGGTTCATCCTTGGGAGCAATTTCCAAACACCTGAAGGTACCACGTTCATCTGTGCAAACAATAGTACGCAAGTATAAACACCATGGGACCACACAGCCTTCACACCGCTTAGGAAGGAGACACGTTCTGTCTCCAAGAGATGAAGGTACTTTGGTGCGAGAAGTGCAAATCAATCCCAGAACAACAGCAAAGGACCTTGTGAAGATGCTGGAGGAAACGGGTACATCGACATAACCTGAAAGGCCGCTCAACAAGGAAGAACCCACTGCTCCAAAACCGCCATAAAAAATCCAGACTACGGTTTGCAACTGCTCATACTTTTTGGAGAAATGTCCTCTGGTCTAATGAAACAAAAATAGAACTGTTTGGCCATAATTACCATCGTTATGTTTGGAGGAAAAAGGGGGAGGCTTGCAAGCCAAAGAACTCCATCACAACCATGAAACACGGGGGTGCTTTGCTGCAGGAGGGACTGGTGCATTTCACAAAACAGATGGCATCATGAGGAAGGAAAATTCTGTGGATATATTGAAGCAACATCTCAAGGCATCAATCAGGAATTACTTCCAAAGTTGCGGCAAAATGGCTTAAGGACAACAAAGCCAAGGTATTGGAGTGGCCATCACAAAGCCCAGACCTCAAGCCTATAGAAAATTTGTGGGCAGAACTGAAAAAGCATGTGGGAGCAAGGAGGCCTACAAACCTGACTCAGTTACACCAGCTCTACCAGGAGGAATGGGCCAAAATTCCCACAATTATGTGGGAAGCTTGTGGAAGGCTACCCGAAACGTTTGACCCAAGTTAAACAATTTAAAGCAATGTTACCAAATACTAATTGAGTGTATGTAAACTTCTGACCACTGGGAATGTGATGAAATAAATCAAATATTAAATAAATCTCTCTACTATTATTCTAACATTTCACATTCTTAAAATAAAGTGGTGATCCTAACTGACCTAACAGAGGGAATTTTTACTAAGATTAAATGTCAGGAATTGTGAAAAATGTATTTGGCTAAGGTGTATGTAAACTTCTGACGTTAACTGAAGCGAGGTGGGACAACCACATACAGCATCATAAGATATTACACATTTAAAAAAGTAGCTATCAGCAAATCAAAATCAAAAAGTCACGTGCGACTGTTAGTTCAGATGTTTTCGGAAGTTGGGCAGAGACTCTGCTGTCCTAGGTTCCACCATTGTGGTGCCAGGACAGAGAGAAGAGTGGACTGGGCTGAGCGGGAGCTGCCCTCATGCAAGGGTGAGAGGACCAAGAGATCAGAGGTGGCAGAACGGAATGCTCGGGTTGGGGTGTAGGGTTTGAGCATAGCCTGAAAACACATTCTCCACTGCCAAGGAGATTCAAGAATTATTTGATAAGCACATCAAGCACAACACACAGGGGAAGAGCTGATAGATCTAGGCTAACCCCAATTTGACTGGCTCAATATTCAGCTATGCTATACATACACAGCCTAAACGATGTCTGTGATGCTGTCCTCAGTGTGAGGGAGGAAGCCGCGGTGAGAAATCTCACAGTATTAACTTTGCTGTGCGTTCCAGGTTACTCTTTTCTTTGGCTGGAGGAAACTGTGCAGACACGGTGATCTGAGCCATCTTATTGGCCAGCGGTAGGCCCATGACTGCGTGGCCAAGCATACCTCCAACTAAATCATCAAGTTTGCAGACGACACAACAGCAGTAGGCTTGATTACAAACAACAATAAGACCGCCTACAGGGAAGAGGTGAGAGCTCTGGGAGTGTGGTGGCAGGAAAATAACCTCTCACTCAACGTCAACAAAACACAGCAGAGGGAGCACACAGAGGAACTTGAAGCTTTCCACCTTCTCCAGAGATGGGACCGCAGTAGAGAAGGTGGAAAGCTTCAAGTTCCTCGACGTACACATCACTGACGAACTGAAATGGTCTACCCACACACACATTGTGGTAAAGAAAGAGCATCAGCAC
Source organism: Oncorhynchus gorbuscha (assembly GCF_021184085.1). Lineage (NCBI taxonomy): Eukaryota > Metazoa > Chordata > Actinopteri > Salmoniformes > Salmonidae > Oncorhynchus > Oncorhynchus gorbuscha. Next base: position 12,811,005 of record NC_060192.1, read on the forward strand.
CTCTTCAGCCTCAGTCGGCTTAACACCTAAAGAAATGTGGCTTAACACCTAAAACCCTCACAAACTTTAACAAAGGCAAAATTGAGAGCATCCTGCTGGGCTTTATCACCGCCTGGTACGGCAACTGTACCGCCCACAACCGCAAAGCTCTCCAGCCATTGGTGCAGTCTGCCCAATGCATTACCGGGGGGGGGGGGGGGGGGGGGGGGGGGGGACTTCCAGCCCTCCTGGACACCTACAGCACCTGATACCATAGGAAGGCCAAAAAGATCATCAAGGGCATCGAGCCAATGCCTGTTCACCCTGCTATCATCCAGAAGGCAAGGTCAGTACAGATGCATCAAAGCTGGGACTTAGAAGCTATTTTCAGACTCTATCTCAAGGCCATCAGACTGCTAAACAGCCATCACTAGCACATCAAAGGCGGCTGCCTATAGACATAGATTAGAAATCACTGGCCACTTTAATAATGTTCCGTATCTAGCATTACTCATCTCATATGTATAAACTGCACTCCACACTATTCTACAGTATCTTAGTCACTTTTAAATTGTGTTTACATATTGCATCACCCATCTCATATGTATATACTGTATTCTATACTACACCACTGACTGTTAAACAGCCATCTCCAGCACATCAGAGGCTGCTGCCTATAGACAGATTAGGAATCACTGGCCACTGTAAGGAAATTAAACACTAGCCAGTTTAATAATGTCTACATATCTTGCATTACTCATCTCATATGTTCAAATTGTACTCTATACTATTCTACGGTATCTTAGTGACTTTAATTGGGTGATGCAATATTTACACCCATATCATATGTATATACTGTATTCTATACTATGCCATTAGTCCAATGCCACTCTGACATATGTATATATGCTTACTCCATTCCTCACTTAGATTTACATGTATTTTGTGAAACTGTTGGATATTACTTGTTAGATACTACTGCACTGTCAGAGCTAGAAGCACAAGCATTGCGCTACACCCGCAATAACATCTGCTAAACATGTGTATGTGACCAATACATTTGATTTTGATTTAATTGATAGGTGCACTTGATCTGCTCTCTGGCCCTGCTGTGTAGGCAGAATTCTTCGTTCAGATACATGAAATGGTCCAAAATGGGAACACTTTGCCTTCCTGGTGCTAGGGCTGATGAATCATGTGCACCTACCGCCAACAGCAACAAATGAAAAAAAAATAGGAACGGGAAGGCTTCATCGTCAGGTTTTTTTTACAGAAATGGTTGGTGAACGACTAGGAATGCCTTAAAAATAGTGACCACTAATTTAGACACTGATGACTCCACACCAATTAATGAACAATGGACAATATACTGAAGTGTCATACAGACTGGGGTGGCTTCTTTGTTGGGCTACAGCGCATTGAATCCATATGGGCTAAACTGTGTAGGATAGACGGCCAGTCCCATATGGGCTACCACACAGTAACTTTTTGTCTTCCTGTTGATGGCTGTCTTCCTCTGTTCACGGTGCTGAATTTACCTCCCAGGGAGAACTTGACCTACAGGTCATGATTAATTATAGACCGCATTACTTGTGTGAACCCTTTTTTTTTTTAACATAGTAGAAAAGCACATACATACTTTAAAAATGTAGTATATATTATGTTGTTACGGTAATTTAGCCGTTATTGCTAATAATAATAATAATGACGCTAATGACTTAAGAGGGTTTTACTGGGTGGGGAACGACCAATGGCTGGGTTTCCCTCTGGGTACTGCTTTTTGTTTTACATCCATGGGCGTATTAACAGTAAAGATAACAATTAATAATACATCATTTTTTTGACAATGGCAACACTAGCTATTTTCTCTTGGAATTTGAAAGGCCTAAACTCTCCTATAAAATGTTCCAGCTGTCTTGATATCCTAGCAAGAAACCATGTTGATATAGCAATGCTCCGAGAAACACACCTGCTACAAAAGGACGCACATAGAATAGAGAACCATTTGTACAAACTGGCTTCTTTTTCATCAGCCCCAAAGAATACATCTTTAGTTATCATAATGATACGTCAGAAACTCTCAATCACCCTGCTGGGTAAAGGTGAAGACCGAGAACGCAGAATCACTTTCCCTAAATGTATCCATAATGGAAAGAAAATTGCCTTTATTAATGTGTACACTCCAAAATGATATGATCCTAGGTTTTTTGATTCTCTGAAAATATTGTTAGAATGAACTGAATTCCATCTGGTTATTGGGACAGACATGTCATTTCGGACATGCAGGACAAATCTGTTAAGACCAACTACAATCCACAAGCAACCAAGGCTCTCCAGCATATACTCTTTGATTACAAACTAATTTATGCTTGGTGAGGACGTAATCCTAAAGCAAAAGAGGACACTTTCTACTCAAACAGGTATTAATCATTCTCACGAATCGGTTTCAATTATCTACAACTATTTTCTTTAACCAAGAAAATAGACATTTGACATATGAGCTTGTTTGACCACCATGATTAATACTGACAAATTCAAATTTCAGAATCTCCTAAAAGAGCGACAAGATGGCGTGTCAAATCGACCGGAAAATGCGGTCACGACAACGCCAAACTTTTTTCCAAATTAGCTCCATAATATCGACAGAAACATGGCAAACGTTGTTTAGAATCAATCCTCAAGGTGTTTTTCACATATCTATTCGATAATATATCCGTCGGGACAATTGGTTTCTCATTAGAAGCGATTGGAATAATGGCTACTTCTGTACTTTACGCAAGATTTTCTGTGGGAGCCATCATGTGACCACTTGCTTAATGTGGTCCCTTACGGCTATTCTTCAACATAAATGCGTAAAAAGACATCACAATGCTGTAGACACCTTGGGGAATACGTAGAAAGCGTAAGCTCATTTGTAGCCCATTCACAGCCATATAAGGAGTCATTGGCATGCAGCGCTTTCAAAATATGGGGCACTTCCTGATTGGATTTTTACCTGGGTTTTGCTTGTAACATCAGTTCTGTTGCACTCACAGACAATATCTTTGCAGTTTTGGAAATGTTAGTGTTTTCTATCCAAAGCTGTCAATTATATGCATAGTCGAGCATCTTGTCGTGACAAAATATCCCGTTTAAAACGGGAACGTTTTTTATCCAAAAATGAAAATACTGCCCCCTAGTTACAAAAGGTTAAATTGTACTTCCAGGCTCTAGCATTTCACACCATTCTGAATTGGTTAGGACATTACTCAGCCAGGGGGCAAAAGAGTCTAGAGAGAAATATGGTGTCTCATATTGCTCTGGAAGAGGTGGTCTTCACTGATATATCCTTAACTGTAAACTACGCGTTGGTCCAATTATTGCTCAAACTATTTCTACTGGGTGCAAAATTGGAAAAAATTAACTATGGAACTGGGAATCAAAATAGAATGATCATACTTCAATATTTCACAATAATGCCTTGCGATCTAGAGGGCGGACTTTTACATCCCCCCAATGGTCCAAATTTGGAATCCATGCCTCTACCATGGACAGTAATGGTTTTCAAAACATTACAAGATTTGAAAGACACACACACATTACCAGGAAACTCCTTTTTTCTAGATTTAGAATTTAGGTCAGCTATGTTGACCTATGGACAACTACCGAACCATCCTATAATGGGACTTAAATAAATGATCTGGGCTTCCTAAAAGGACTGAGCTCTACAATATATAAACAACTTTTGGAAAGCTCATATCCAAGCTACCAATTAAAAAGCATGGTCCAGAGATATAATTGAATCTGAACAACCCTTAACCTGGAAAGGAATATGAAATAATATAACCTTGGCATCCTTGTAATCTGAACCATCAACTGCTACATTTTAAGTTTGTTCACAGTATTTAACACCAAGGAAACTTTTACAATTAAATTGGCCCAAACTCCCAACTGTTCACCGTGTCCCCTAAATCAGGTAGGCACATTCCTTCATATGATGTGGTGGTGCACTGCAGTTAAATGCTTCTGGGGCAAAGTGACAAAATTAATTTAGAAGTGCATTCAAATTTAAATAATGCTTTGCATCTATAATGTTATTTAATGATGATAGCCCCTCGAATCTCAAGAAGATTACTACTGGCAGGCAGCACCAGGCTTGGCAAGGTGGGAAACATGGTTTCCAGTTGGGGAGAGAGAATGCAGACGGGTGGATAGGACTGAATGAGAACGTGGCAACCACACCTAAGGGCGAAGAAAACAAACAGTTCTAAAATGGGAGCTTTCAAGTTCTAAAATGGGAGCTTTCATTGACAAAGTTAAAAGAGCACATTAAAGATGTGCAGCGTGTGCCAAACACTAGGCTGCTCAGACTGGGGAGAAATGAGTGTGTATTCGGCAGCTGTAAGAGACGACTGCTAGAATGAACATATTCTTTTTCCATAGTCAGCACTGTGAGGAAAAAAAATATTTATGCACCTTACAAAGCAGACTAATGTGAAGTGTGTAATTGTGTAGTATCCAGCAGAGGTGTGGACTCAAGTCACATGACTTTGACTCAAGTCAGACTCGAGTCACAAATATGATTACTTGCAACTCAACTTTGATTTGAACACCAATGACTCGTGACTTGACTTGGACTTGAGCCTTTTGACTCGACCTGACATCCTCCCCAAGCCCAAATATAAAAAATTATGCTATAAAAAAAAGCCATTTAACGGATTACAGTTTGAATCGGACAGCAGCCAAGCTGAGAAAAAGTTGTGCGTGGCAGTGCAGAGGAACGTCTGTGAGTGAATTCAGATGGAGCCCTTAGAAAGATGATACCAAAAATTATTATTTTCGGATATAAAGACGACGCAGCATCAACAAAAAAACGGATAGCAACTTGCAAAACATGTGGGAAGAAAATTACAGACGGAGGCGCAACAATTTCCAACTTTGTTCGACATTTGAAGCTGCACAAAGAACGGTAAGTCGTGGCTAATATAGCCGACAGCTATATAATTTATAACTTTACTAGTGTAGCTTGTAGGCTAAAGTAATGTTAAATCAATGAGCCTCCACAGTCAGTCAGTGCGGGAAAGTGATCATTGCACCCAAGATTCGTTAGCCTACTGTAACCACACACAGAGAGAGTGTGTGTGTGTGTGTGTGTTAAGGTTAGGCGATTGTGTACAAGCCTACATCGCCCGATTGCGCCCCAAAGCCATCCTCGATAGTCGATCACTATGGGAGGGGGGGGGGGGGGGGGGTCTTTCTCATGGCTACCCATGTATTTCCATGGAAATTTATCTGGAAAGTAATAAATATATACATATTTTTAAGAGCATTCATGATTTGCGTAAATGCCATATATTAACTATTACTCTTGTGAAAAATATGAAATGGTATTATATATGGTGAAGCAGTCATATTGAGCTAACTCTTGGCTAACAGAAACCAAAATATGAATAAGCTAATAGCAATTACCATTTACAATTCATCACGTCACGGGTGAGCTTGCCAGTGATCAAATCATTTAGTAAGACACTTTCTAAAAATAGAAAGTAATCTGACAATGGGCAGCTTGTGCGCACCACCATGTTTTTTTGTTTTTGAGTCATTCAAAGACAAGACATGATGCATGTTGAAGGGGGTGTGTCGTCTACGGTCATTCACTTCCGGGCGTTTACGCGAAAGACGAGTGAACCATCCATTCAACTCGTTTTGTTATAACATCTTTGGTCTGACAGAGATTTACGTGACAACCAGAATGCATTGTATGATGTGAACAAACATGGCGCCACACACAGCTGGCAATTAGCTTAGCATCAGCTCATCATAATCAGTACAACCTTCAAGAAATTATTATAATGTGTCCATTACAATCTATGCAAGATTCGGAATGCATGTAACCAGTACTTGAACATATGTGAATAAAACAGTAAATACATTATGCTCCATACATACGTGCTATAGTAGAAACAACAACACGATATACAGAAACTATGATAACGTAATAAGGCACTTTGATAGAAACACACACATGTCCAAAGTTATCATTAGCAAGGAGAACAGCAACCTAGGCAATGTGGGCGAAGCCATAAAATGTGCCAGGGGGGGAAGTTAGCGCAAGTTCTGAAGTTCTGTGCTGACTGGAGACGCTCAAATTTCTGAATACTTCATGTGAAGAAACACTAGGGAAGTGCTTGGGCTATCGTCGAAGAGAGAAGTTTGTCTAGCTCAGTAACGCCTCAAACGTAAATTGTCGTCAACAGTGAAATGGACAACTTCTATGAATTAATGAGGAGGCGGAACACATCTCAATTCAAACTGATGTTAGAAAATAAAACTTGTTAGAAAACAATTAGAAATTGACAAGTTAAAAGTTGAAGCCTATAGATAATTAGCAGGCATTGTGCCTTGGTTTGAGGGCAACATGGGTTAATTGTCCTGTTGCGTAACAATCACACTTTGCATGCTCACACATGTTATAGATATTTTGAACTCATGCTTGTAAAGGTAAAAGGCATGTAGGACAATGTGGTTAATGCAGCAATCCTTCGTGCACATAATGATTCTGATGTTAGCACTGCCGAGACCCGGTGAGGAAAACAAACCTAAATAGAAGTCATAATGCTCAGTGAACTGGCAACCACGGTTGATACATGTTTAAAACATGAGAGAGAGGGTGGGGGGGGGGGGGAATTCAACAGAGCAAATTAGTTCTCTTTGCACAACTGTGGATAAGGCACATAGGCTAATACAGAATTGCTAGCCTACTAATGCTGCATTATCAACATAATGAGAACATTGATCCACATTTTAGATTAATTTCACACTCAGGGGCAGCAGAGTGCAATTTGAGTGCTGAGTGACAAATGGGACACCAACTCCCTGAGTGTGAACATGCTGCCATGTTGCCCTAAGAGATGTGATGACTGAGTTACTTAGTCATTGACAGTGAATGAGAATAGATCCGTTTCCGCTCCATCTATCCACTCCCTTGACTCACACTGCCTTTCTGACATCCGGCTCAAAGAGACAAGACATTAGAGGCCTGGGGTGATTCACATTACATGCTTAGTATCAGAAAGATCTCTCATAATGGCGCGGGGGTTGGTTGCAAATACAAAAATCTTACTCAGAACGAGAGGAGCACATAGGCGCTTTAATTCCGTGTGGCATATAACACCCATTACAAAGTGGTTACATATAAACTGTCTGCTTTGGAATGATATAAGGCTCATATCATGATACAGTCTAATTCCAGTGATTAGATGAGAGGGTGTTTCTCCCCTGAGAAACACCATGAACATAGAGGAGATAGCTAACTACAATTATAATTGGTAGTTAAATATCAGTATATTCTTTTTTAGAGCCCGGCCGATATGGGATTTTCACTGCACATCCTCTCGCCCCAAGCGTTGCCTCAGTGAACGGTCCCTTGGGAGTCCCTACCCCCATTGAAATGGAAATGGTTATGGTAAGGCTTCCGGTTAGGTAAGGGTTATGGTTAAGGGTTAGTGTACTCTCACACAGCTAGTTAGCTGGCTAGATGAGGGTGGCGAAACGTGAATTTGGACCAATCCCTGACAAGTGACAACCCATATATCAGCTCGTAGCTACCATTCGCAAATAGCAAATACCACACTAGATTTCACAGGCTTCACTAAAGGGCAGTAAAGTTAAAGTTACTAGACAGGAGAATGTTCTTAGCATGGAACTTGCTTTACATTTGGGCATAGCATCCATTGTTTGTCACAACACCCAATGCTATGTCACTTCACGTAACAATATATGGCCAGTGCACAGTATTGGCACGTTAATGAGCTGGCAAGCTTCTATCTACTCAACACTGACCGTAGAAGCAGTAACAGTTAGTTCACCCTTCTCTACGACTGGTGTCCGTTGGGTGATTGTTTCCAATCTTGCTGTAGCGCGCCAAGGCAAGATAGGCTTATTAGCCATGTAAACAGAAATACAAAAACATCAGAAAAAAGGAAAATATCGTCCGATAATATCGGTCAATTGATAAATCGGCCGGGCTCTAATTATATTGAACAATATACAATGCCTTCGGAAAGTTATCACACCAAGACTTTTCCCCACATGTTGTTGTGTTACAAAGGGTGGATACAAATGGATTTAATTATAATTGTTGTTGTCTATGATCTACACAAAAATACTCTAATGTCAAAGTGGAAGAAACATTTTTAACAAATGTTTGAATTTATGAAAAATAAAACACTAAATTATCTTGATTAGATAAATATCCAACCCACTGAGTCAATACATGTTAGAAACACCTTTCGCAGCGATTACAGCTGTGAGTCTTTCTGGGTTAGTCTAACGATTTTGCACACATGGTTTGTACAATATTTGCACATTATTATTTTTTAAATTCTTCAAGCTTTTTTAAAACATTTTTTTTAAACTTAAATTGGCTTGAAAATCTATGGCAAGACTTGAAAATGGCTGTCAAGTATGATCAACCACCAACTTGACAGCCATTTTCATGTCTTGCCATAGATTTAAGCCATTTTAAGTTTTTTTTTTTTTTTTATGTACTAGGCCACTCAGGAACATTCACACCAAGACTTGGTAAGCAGTGTATATTTGGCATTCTGTTTTAGGTTATTGTCCTGCTGAAAGGTGAATTTCTCTCCCAGTGTATGATGGGAAGCAGACTGCATGTGTGCCAGTGTGAGTGGGCTGTTGCCAGAGTAGATTGAGAATTTGGCAGTACGTCCAACCGGCCTCACAACCGCGCTCGGTCAGGACCCTCACATTCGGCTTCTTCACCTGTGGGATTATCTGAGACCAGCTGATGAAACTATGGGTTTGCATGGGTTAGGGTTAGAATATGCTGTGATAATAATAATAATAACAACAACAACTTGGTCAATGTCCAAATATTTATGGACCTGACTGTATAGCCTAATAATCAACGGATTCTGAAACATTAAGAATTATAGAAGTATAAATCAATTACAAATGACATGACTAGATTTTAAAATACTAAACTGCCCCCTTGACTGAAATTGAAAAAGCAATTTTCTTCCAGGTAACCATTCTGTAAATTTTGATCCATCCCTTAAGCTGTCCTAAGATATTTTGTTTTACTTTGTCAGAATTATATAGGCAGTATTGAATAGAGGTGAATACTAGCTTTCTGATGGTGTCAGAATTCTTTGAGGGTATTTTCATCCAAATCGGGTGAAAGGTGTAGTAATTACAGCACGTTTCATATGTTGTCGTCCCCTTTTTAAGGGACTAAAAGTAGTTGGACAGTTGGTTGCTCAGCTATTCCATGGCCAGGTGTGTGTTATTCCTTTATTAGTTCATTTACAAGTAAGCAGGTAAAAGATAGAGAGTTGATTTCAAGTGTGGCATTTGCATTTGGAATCTTTTGCTTGTTAACCTCATCTGTGAAGCATGGTGGAGGTAGTGTTGTGGTGTGGTCACGTATGGCTGCCAATGGAACTGGTTCCCTTGTATTTATTGATGATGTGACTGCTGACAAAAGCAGCAGGATGAATTCTGAAGGGTTTAGAGCTATATTATCTGCTCAGATTCAGCCAAATGCTTCAAAACTCATTGGACGGTTCACAGTGCAGATGGACAATGACCTGAAGCATACTGCGAAAGCAACCCAACACGTCAAAGGCAAAGAAGTGAAATGTTCTGCAATGGCAAATTCAATCACCTAACCTAAATCCAAATGAGCATGCATTTCACTTGCTGAAGGCAAAACTGAAGGCAAAACAGCCAAGAACAAGCAGGAACTGAAGACAGCTGCAGTAAAGGCCTGGCAGAGCATCAACAGGGAATACATCCAGATATTGGTGATGTCTATGGGTTCCAGACTTCAGGCAATAATTGATTGCAAAGTATTTGCAACCAAGTATTAAAACTCACAATTTTACCAATTCATTTTCAGCCCATAACATAGTTAGCGCACCCCACTAACTAGCTAGCCATTTCACATCGGTTACACCAGCCTAATCTCGGGAGTTGATAGGCTTGAAGTCATAAACAGCGCAATGCTTGAAGCATTGCGAAGAACTGCTGGCAAAACGCACAAAATTGCTGTTTGAATTAATGCTTACGACCCTGCTGGTGCCTACCATCGCTCAGTCAGTCTGCTCTATCAGATCATAGACTTAATTATAACATAATAACACACAGAAATACGAGCCTTAGGTCATTAATATGGTCGAATCCGGAAACTATCATCTCAAAAACAAAACATGTATTCTTTCAGTGAAATAAGGATCCGTTCCGTATTTTATCTAACGGGTGGCATCCATAAGTCTAAATATTCCTGTTACATTGCACAACCTTCAATGTTATGTCATTATTATGTAAAATTCTGGCAAATTAGTTCGCAACGAGCCAGGCGGCCCAAAATGTTGCATATACCCTGACTCTGCATGCAATGAACGCAAGAGAAGTGACACAATTTCACCTGGTTAATATTGCCTGCTAACCTGGATTTCTTTTAACTAAATATGCAGGTTTAAAAATATATACTTCTGTGTATTGATTTTAAGAAAGGCATTTATGTTTATGGTTAGGTACAGTCATGCAACGATTGTGCTTTTTTCGCAAATGCACTTTTGTTAAATCATCCCCCGTTTGGCGAAGTTGGCTGTCTTTGTTAGGAAGAAATAGTCTTCACACAGTTCACAACGAGCCAGGCGGCCCAAACTGCTGCATATACCCTGACTCTGTTGCACGAGAAGTGACACAAAGAAAATCATGTTAGCAGGCAATACTAACTAAATATGCAGGTTTAAAAATATATACTTGTGTATTGATTTTAAGAAAGGCATTGATGCTTATGGTTAGGTACACGTTGGAGCAACGACAGTCCTTTTTCGCGAATGCGCACCACATCGATTATATGTAACACAGGACACGCTAGCTAAACTAGTAATATCAAACATGTGCAGTTAACTAGTGATTATGATTGATTGATTGTTTTTTATAAGATAAGTTGCTAGCCAGCATTAAATTTACCTTAGCTTCTTACTGCATTCGCGTAACAGGCAGGCACCTCGTGGAGTGCAATGAGAGGCAGGTGGTTAGAGCGTTGGACTAGTTAACCGTAAGGGTTGCAAGATTGAATCCTCGAGCTGACAAGGTAAAAATCTGTCGTTCTGCCCCTGAACAAGGTAGTTAACCCACTGTTCCTAGGCCGTCATTGTAAATAAGAATGTGTTCTTAACTGACTTTACAAGTTAAATAAAGTTGTAAGAGAAAAAAAAAAAACGGCCAAACCGGTGTCCAAAAATACAGATTTCCGATTCTTATGAAAACTTGAAATTGGCCCTAATTAAAATCGGCCATTCCGATTAATCGGTCGACTTCTAGTTCATACAATAATTTTGACAAAATCCTTAACTTAAATATGAAAGTCTACACTTAAAGCACATCTAGATTGTTTCCTTTCAAAACCATTGTGGTGGCGTACAGAGCCAAAATTATGCAAATTGTGTCACTGCCCAAATACTTATGGACCTGACTATATATCGATGCGCGTCAAATGCCATCCCTCATTCTCCGCTGGGTGAGCAATCTCAAAGTGTGCCTATAAGCTATTTAGGGTCTCAATCAAACGATCCATAGCCCGTGATGTATTTATCGGAGTTATGGACCTCACAATAAGACAGATTCAAGTAACTTATAATGATGAAACTTGAAGCAGCAGCCGCGGCACTATCAGTCGGAAATGGACAGCTCATGGTCCTGAAAGTAGGCAAATTCAAGTGGGCATAATTCCTTTAAACGGTCTTAATTTCCATTAGACTTCGCTAACAACAAAATGGATTTGTGTTGGAGCCTATTGCTTCCTATTTAAGAAATAAGAGGTAGGCCTACCTGTTGACAGAGGAAATTAGGCTATAGGCTACTATATCCATAGATTTGTTGGTCAATTCCTACGCCCACCATGCACTCTTTAAAAAGCCAACCTCTGTGTCAGTGAAAGGCGGCTAAGTTAAAACCAGGCCCCGAATTGAGGGGGTATGCCATAGGCCTACCATTTATTAAAGAAAATGCAAAAATTACTGGCCTAACCCTTGTTAGCTTTTAGATTTTGAAGAAAGTAAAACTGATCCAAATTATATAAAGTAATCTATAACAGCACTTTGGTTCACGATGCTTTATGCTAGAAATAAGCTGTAAAATACCTGGGAAAGACATGGCATGCATATGGGGATATAATAGTTTCCTTTCTTTGACATTCAGTGGCTGAGTTACAACCTTCTATAGCCAAGGAGACAAAAAATGGACTTTGCTTGGGAAGTAATCTAATTCTGTCACTATCACTTGATGAAGCGATTCACTACAATAGAAGAACAGCGGCAGGTAGCCTAGTGGTTAGAGGGGCCAGTAACCGAAAGGTTGCTAGATCGAATCCCCGAGCTGACAAGGTAAAAAATCTGTCGTTCTGCCCCTGGCAGTCATTGTAAATAAGAAATTGTTCTTAACTGACTTGCCTAGTTCAATAAAGGTTCAATAAAAACAATGTGTTTAAATCCAGACAGCTTTTAGGGAAACACTTGTGACCTTCTCTAGTTGGGTTAAGCCACAGAATAAGAGTAGGCAGCAGTTAAAACTGAACTTTTTCATCGTCGGGGTGGAAAGGTAGGCCTAACTTCTGAAAGTATCATGGTCAGATTTAATATTTGCAAACAGGGACAGTTGTTGCAAACAAGACACACATTTGGTATTGGAGAAATGAGATATGGAACATATAGGCGTATCCCTCCGTCCATTCTTTGCTAATTTCATACATTTGTGTGGTATTAAAAAATACTGCTAATATGTAAAATTACATAAAATGTTTCTAAAATGCCTTTTTCCTCAGACCTGCAAATATGATGAGTCATGCAATGTTTTTACTATAAAGGAGATCTTTCAACCCCATGGACCCGCAACCTCCTGGCCCGCAGCTCTGTGCACAAAATTCAAAATTCCTGCGTTGTCGTGTAATGCTTACAGGACGAAGAACCTTTTCTAAAATTGCATATCTAAGGCTCTGGGCTGTCCAAGAAGTGGACACTTAATTGTTATTTTGGGTATAGGGGAGGGTCAATTGTTTTTTTCCCCACGCATTCAGGGAGGGTTTAGGTAAAATATATTTTGATGAAGGAAGGGCCATTCATGAGATGTACGATTTTCTCCATGTAATCCTTATAATGAAAAACGTTCACTCCCTAATTGACAAGTAACTCCTATGCTGTCATGATCTCCCCTGAACACTGAATATATTTGTCTTACAAATAGATAACCATGTCTTAGTTACCTACCTCGCCCAACTTAGCCATTTGATCCCTGGTTCATTGAATGAGATAATTATTTTATAGAGCTATAAAAAGTATTTGGTTGTAATTTTAAATGTTGCAGGGTGGCCAACAACCCTCCAGGAGTCCATGGGAGCTACTGGTTGAGCAGGCTTTTGCTCCAGCCTTGCTCGAACACACAACATTGTAAAACAATCAGCTGCTTAAGAGGGTCTTGATAAGCTGACTCTGGTGGATTTGAGCAGGGTTGGAGCAAAAGCAGTAAAATTAGATTTAACAGATTCATAAAAAAACACCTTATGGAACAGCGGGGACTGTGAAGCAACAAACATAGGCACACACACACGCACACTATAAACACAGATTTAGTACTGTAGATATTTGGTAGTGGTGGAGTAGGGGCCTGAGGGCACACAGTGTGGTGTGAAATCGGTGAATGTATTGTAATGTTTTTAAAATTGTATAAACTGTAAACAGACACTGCTGGAAGAGTAGCTAATGGGGATCCATAATAAATACAAATACAAAAACCTGCACACCCAGTAACTCTCTAGATGGATGTTTGATGGACCACATCAGTGCAGTATTTTACCTTGTGAGGGGTTAAGTACCTACAGAAGGCCAGAATATACAATATATGGTTCCTCGCATCATACAACACAATTTTCAGTCACCATTTATGTATTATGTAAGTGACAAGCTTTCAAAGAAGTTTTGAAAAAACGTATCTGTCCGACAAGTGGCTAGAAAAGTTCATTCCAAGCCCTGCTACCCTTAAGGTCTATTTAATCTAAACTGAGGAAGTGTGAATATCTGGGAGGTACATTCCTAGATGTGTGTGTGTGTGGGGGGGGGGGGGCAGAGAGCAGAGCCTGTGGGAGCTCACATGACATTTCTCCCAATTTCACTTTGTAACAGTCCTGCCATGTCTTTTCTCATCGTTCCCCTCTCTATCCTATAGGCTGTTGTTCTTTTATTTCCCACACAATATTTGTCCCATATCAGCAGCACAGCGGTTACAGAGATGATAATTAGGGGTTAGAGAGATTACAAAGTCTCCGACCCTGTGATTATATTTTTCCCATGTCTGAACTTTGGCTTCAGTACAATTGTACGCCACAGTACCTGAGGGTTGTGTAGGGAGCTGTGATAGGGAAGGGAGTAGAGAGAAGAGACGCTGGTGAAAAGTCAGCCGGCTGTCTGACATGGTGCTGATAAGGAAATGGTGTTTTCCCCAGGGGAAGGAGGAGGGATTCCCGAAAGCAGAAGCTTTCGGAATGCCGCCAGATTTAAGCAGAGCGCAGGGAGTGGTTAGGGGGTTAGAAATTCGATTACTGCCAACACTGGAAGAGGGTTTCAATTCCAAATTATCTCCCCATCCGGTCCTCATCACCTCTGAGATGGAAGGCAGCTCAGCTCACCTCACCCAGCCCAACTTCCAGTCCATATCATCAGACACATACCAGAGTACACAGAGAACCAAGGAGACAAAACCTTTTAACATCCTTGTGAAAGACTAAGGCCGGGACTTAATCTGACAGATTAACAATTTGCTCAGTAACACACTTAAAAGGCAACATGCTCTACGTTCATGTCGGCTGTAAACAGCTCAGATGTCGTCTCAAGCAGAGATCCCATTTCAATTACAGCCTATAGGCTGCTGATCTCTGTTTGTTTGAATCTCAGCCTTAGTGAGATTTAGTCCAAGTCAAAGCCCACACACGCATATCCACCCGCATATTCTACACTCCCAGTCCAAACATGCTCTAGTAATTAACATCCAATCAAGCACAGCATTAGTTTTGTTTCCGATCCAGGCATTATTGTTGTTTTAATTGAGATCAGGGTTCCCTATTAACTAGCTTATCTCAAAGGTAAATCAATCCTGGGTGGCAAACTGTCCGGGATCAGTAAATGAATTTAACGAGTAGCCAACACCAAATCTTTTCAAAAGCATGGGTGCTTTAAAATAAAAGTTCAAAAAGGACACAAAGTCAGATGAGCTTTTTTTAAATAATAATTTACCTGCCTTTCAAGTTTGTTTGTTTCATGCAATTTTGGCCAGCAAATGGATTTCTCAATTGCCTGTTACAGCTCACCCTCTTTACAAAGTACTTACGTCTCCCTCCCACCTGAGCCTGCTAAAGAGATTATTCAGTATTTTTATTTTTTACTTAAATAATCTTCAAACTACATGCAGAGACATAAAAATGATATCCATAAGTTGATGACTCTGGGCAAGTAGAAGAAAATACCCAAATCCTAAAATGTCGCAGTATCCCTTAAATAATGGATTACAAATGTCACGTAAGCGACTAAATGTCCACTGAGAGAAAAGCCATGTAAAAGGTCAACAGTTTCAAGTAGCTTTTAACACTTTATACACTTATCGCTGCCCTGTTAATGTGTTGGGTCGTGACTAGGCAGTTAGATTTGTGATCACTAAGGACCAGTGAGAGTAGGTCCCAGGAGAAAGTGAAAAAAAAAACATGAAAATTACTTTATCTTTGATGAATAACCTGACATTAATCCATTGTGTGATAGGTGTGTTAAAACCAGGGGCTCGATCAGGAAAACGAAACACGGCTACATGGCTAAATGCTTTGCTTGGCCCTGGGTTATTCACAGGCTTAGGTTTGTTATACTTAAAAAACAAGGTCCTCTCATTAAAATCAGAAAGAGTGAGAGAGACAGATAGAGAGCGCTTCAGCCCGACGCATTTGAGTGACAGCTAGCAAGAGGCCTGCCCAGCATTGTCCAATGAGGTTACAGAGTGGGTGGACACAGCAGAGAGAGAGAGCAACGCAATAGTCGGGAGTGCTACTTTCAGAACTACTGCCTAAAAAGTATACAAAAGTACCAGAGAATTTCTTTATTAAAGGAGAATCAGCTTGATTTATGATAAGCTGACTGCTAAAACCGCCTCCTTCTCCCCCAGTAACCCCGGAGCGTAGACACGAGTCAAGGGCAGGCAGGCATTTTGATATCTGGAAAGCATGAAAGGCCCTACACACAAAAACTGACTGATCCCTGATCTCAAGCGTGAAAGCCTGAGAGCCACGCCACCTAATGCCCCAGAGCATTTTAAAAAGCAACCTGGAGAGCACACTGCTGAATGAAAGGAAATATTTACTAAAAGAACCAGAGGGTATATCATCCTTTCAAACAAAATGGCATCAAAAAACACACACTGTGCTCAAGGAGGAAGAAAAGGACAGATGACACACACCTGTGGCAGGCTGATTCCCTCTTTCTGCATGAAGTAATTCTTCTTGAACTCATAATAGGTGTTGTACTGGTTCCAGGACTGCAAGAAGTCAAACCTGTGTTGGAAACAGACACACATACACAAGATGTACAGCCACATAAGATGTAAAGCCACTAGATTGAACAGAAACTTGAGCCGTTTTCCATTATTCAGCACAGAAAAAGCAGGAATGGCCTTTTCTCTAGCTGCTTACCGCGGGTCATTCTTGACGCGGACGCTTGTCTCAAACTTGACACCGTTCCTGGCCACGTACTCAGCCAGCTTGTCAATAACTGGTTGGATGTCAGGGGGCCGGGGGATGATGGCTGGCGCTGCCACGGCAACCGGGGCCACCACGGCAACGGGAGCCTGGGGCCGCGAACTGATAGATGAGGGAAAGATGAGTGGAGACGAAATAAAGATATTTAGCAATGCATCACATTATGTGGGGGAACTAGATAGTATGGGGAGTGATAAAATATCTCCACTTCTGTCCAATAAGTGTCCACATACCTGGTCTCTGGTATGACAGCAGCAGGAATAACAGGGGCAGGAGGAGAAGGGGTTGAGAGGCAGACTGGGACCTGGCTGGGAACTGGAGTTGGTGGTGGGATGATGGGAAATGTAGTCGGAGGTGCTGAGTAGATGATCCGTGTCGATGGCTCAGGAGGTGCAGGGGGCGTGGTCCCTGGAGGAGGCGGGGTTCCAGAGTAAGAGGGTGGAGCCAACATTCTGCCAGAGGGCAGGGAGCTGTAGTAGCCGTTGGCATCAATCCCAGGGGGGGGTGGGGCTAGGCAGTAGGTCCCATCAGGAAGCATGCAGTACCCATAGTACATTGCTGCCACGTTAGCTGTAAGGTCAGAGAGAGGAAATTATCAAAATAGGTAATCATGCGAATACTTCAATTGCATGTGGTTTTGCATAACTTCCCTGTCACTGAGCAAAAGTGTAAGTCAGCATTGGATGAGATAGGTCTGCTCACTGAGTGTTAGTGTGTGTGGGTAGGCTGTGGTGCCGAGCGGACTAACATATACATTTAAGTCTGGCCTCATCGCTAATCGGATCTTAGCCTCACAGAGGAGGCAGAGAGAATAAAGCAAACTACACGCTGATACAAATGAAACATTTTAATAATCTATGTCTGGATCACTGTCTACTTAATTAAAATGTACTTTGTCAGCAGAAGACTGGAGGAAAAAAGGGGAACAAAAGGGAGAATGGCCCAACAAGAATAATTAGGATCAGCTTGTTGGAAATCATAATGTGTTTAAAAGCGGATATCAAAAACAATATGCAACCGATCATTTCCAAAGCCTCTCATTACAATCACACTACCCATTTCGGACTCTATCAAGTGCATCAACAGGTCAGGGAAAGTAATTTACAGCAGGAATAAGAAAATAATACTGGCACAACAACCAGGGTTAACAGAGTGAGGTTATGAATAACTGACAGATTCACTCATAGTGTTCAAAGGGGAAGAAATAAACAGGCTCCATAAAGGTGTGGTATGTCACTGTACAATGGTGCAAGTCAGAGTTCCTGTGAAAATTCGACTCATACCGTTACTGTGGATGGGAAATTGGGAAATGCAAATTCTGTGTGAGTGTCAAACTGACTTTGTTTGCGATGACAATTTGACATTTTTAAGTATAATAATTGATTCCTGTGAGGTGCTACACAGATTCGCTCTGACAACTGAGCTGGAAAATTTGCGCTCACATCAGCTACCGTTACCAGACTGTATAAACAGATTCTGCCAGCTCACTGCCAACAGCAGCAGGAGGGGGAGAGGGGAGGGCAGGTGTTTGTCATAATTTGTGGGTGTGGTGGGGGTCAATCTGAGGTCGCTCAAAATGTCACATCCATCTTAAGTTGTCCGCTCACTGAGACTTATTCCATGGCAGCTCAGACTCAAAACCATAACGAGATCGACTGTAATTGTATTAAGTTGAGTTTTCACATTCCGTTTGATACGGTTAGCCATCACATCAATAACCACTTAAGAGTAGGATTGGGAGTGGGAGGATGAGGGCGTTCGGTTCAGCATGTAGCTGTGTGTCTTGGTGCATTATTAACTCTCCAAGGTCTTTTACTGTGGCAGTGGTTTCCATCCCTGATTGAGTGTAGAGAACGGAGAAAGACAGAGAGGAAAGGTGAACGATAGAGGGGGAATAAGAGGCTTATTTTGTCAAACCTGAAACTGGATATTAACTCGTTAGTCTGGTGGACTGTTACGAAGACCCATCCAAAATGCACAAGGCTGGAAACCTGTAGGAGAGCCATCATTCACATGCTCCATATATATTTGTTCCATCTAATTCAAAATGAAAGGCCGAAATGTCTTCAGTCAATAAGTATTCAACCCCTTAGTTATGGCAAGCATAAATAAGTTCAGGAGTAAAAATGTGCTTAACAAGTCAAATAAGTTGCATGGACTCTGTGTGCAATAATGGTGTTAAAAATATATTTTTTAATGACTACCTCATCTCCGTAGTCCACACATACCGGTAATTGTAAGGTCCCACAGCCGAGCAGTGAATTTCAAACACAAAGACCAGGGAGGTTTTAAAATGCCTCTCAAAGAAGGGTTTCTATTTGTAGATGGGTAAGAGCATGGTGAAGTTATTAATTACACTTTGGATGGTGTATCAATACACCCAGTTACCACAAAGATAAAGGCATCCTTCCTAACTCAGGTGTCGGAGAGGAAGGAAGTGGTGGCTGCATCATGTTATGGGTGTGCTTGTAATCGTTAAAGACTGTGGAGTTTTTCCGGATAAAAAAAGAAACGGAATGGAGCTAAGCACAAGCTAAATCCTAGAGATAAACCTGATTCAGTCTGCTTTCCACCAAACACTGGACAATAACCTAAAACACAATCTACACTGGAGTTGCTTGCCAAGAAGACAGTGAATATTCCAGTTGACTTAAATCTAATTGAAAATATATGGCAAGACCTGAAAATAGTTGTCTATCAATGATCAACAATCAATTTGACAGAGCTTGAAGAATTTGGAAAATAATAATGGGAAAATGTTGCACAATCCAGCTGTGGAAATCTAGGCATTCGTGTCTGGAGTCCTGTGAGTGTGCATAGAGACAGTGCAAAAATAGTAAATACAACGGTTTACTTAGATAGTCCGTGTAGCCATTCTGTTAGTAATTTAGAAGTCTTATGGCTTGGGGATAAAAGCCGTTTAGGAGCCCGTTGTTTTCAGACTTGATGCACCGGTACAACTTGCGTGCAGAAACAGAGTACAGTCTATAGCTTGAGTGCCTGGACTCTAAAGATTTTCCAGACCTTCCTTTCACATCGCCTGATATAGATATCCTGTATTGCAGTGAGATCGGCCCCAGTGATATACTGGACTTCCACGCCTTCTTCATGACTGTGTACTTGTGAGTGGACCATTTGAAAGTCCTTAGTGATTTGGACACCGATGAACTTGAAGCTCTCGACCCGCTCCACTGCTTCCTGTAGTTCACAAACAGCTCTTTGGTCTTACGGACGTTGAGGGAGAGGTTGTTGTCCTGACATCACACTGACAGGTCACTGACCTCCTACCTGCAGCCTTTCAAAGCACTTCATAAATACAGATGTGAGTGCTACAGGGTGGTAGTCAGTGTAGCATGACGTTTTTGAGTTCTTGGTAACAGGAATGATGGTAGTCATCTTAAGACATGGGGATTACAGACTGGGACAACTAGAGGTTGAACATTACAGTGAATATGACTGCCATCTGATCTGCGCATGCTCTGAGAACGCAACCTGGAATGCCATCCGGCCCCACGGCCATGCAAATTTTGACCTGATTAAAGACCTTACTCACGTCGGCCTCGGAGCGCGAGATCACCCAGTCCTCTGGGTTCATGTATGGTACGGTGTTGTTGTCTAAGCGTGCATAAAATGCATTGTGTTTGTCTGGAAGAGAGGGTGGGTCTCTTTTTAAATCTGTAATGATCTCCTGCCACATGTGATGGGTGTCGAAGCCTGTGGAGTACGATTCCACCTTATTCCTAGATTGTCAAGTGAATGGAGGGAAGAGGTGGCCGGTTTTACCTTGGCCTTTATCTTGCCAGGACTCCCCCTCTCCGGACTCTAATGCCGGCATTACCTTCTGCAGACCCCGAAAATTGGATCAGAATTAGAGAAAGAGCCCAGGACAGATGAGTCAAAGTTGAAGCCAAAATTGGGGTAAGTAACTGCCGACCTGATTTCCAAATGTTCTTATCAGTTATAAGAAATTATAGAGGATGAAGTTTGTGAAAATAAAGTAAAAAGATAAACACCAAAAGAATCACAAAATAGCAATGTTGGGTCGGAGCTCGCATCCAGCACGGCGCTATCTTATTAGCAAAGAGAGAGAAACACACACCAGGGATTCCGTTATGAAAATGAGGCACGGGAAATTTGACCGGCAGCATTTAAATTTACTGGAAACATATGCATAGGGTGCGTAGCTTGATTAGGGTGTACACCCATGCTGCTCAGAATGACAAAAAAAAACAATCACATTTAGATGATGGTCAATCATCTTTTACAGAACATGCCAGTTGAGGATGCAATGACGTGTATCCTTACAGCACACTTTGAAGATGTTAGAATAACTGTCCATATTTACTTTCTCAGCCAACAAGATGAGTACGAAACAGCAAAATCAAGAGCCTATGCATAGGCGGAGTGTGATTTTCACATTTGGGGAGGCACATTTTCACCATAAAATTGCACCTTTACAATAAATCATGAACATGCATCATCACACGCATCCTCGCATTTGCAGACTTATGTAAGAGAGCCTACTATTCGTAATGTGATGAGTATTTGTAATTATTATGGATCCCCATTAGCTGCTGCCTCTTCCTGGGGTCCAGTAAAATGAAAGCAATTACAGTGCATTTGAAAAGTATTCAGACTGCTTGACTTTTTCCATATTTTGTTAGATTACAGCCTTATTCTAAAAAGGATTAAATTGTATGGGTAGGAATCTAAAAGCTTAGCACACTGGTATTTTGAGAGTTTATCCCATTCTTCTCTGCAGATCCTCTCAACTCTGTCAGGGCGCATGGGGAGCATCACTGCATAGCTATTTTCATGTCTCTCCAGAGATGTTCGATCGGGTTGAAGCTCTGGCTAGGCCACTCAAGGACATTGAGTCTTGTCCCGAAGCCACTCATGAGTCGTCTTGGCTGTGTGCTTAGGGTCATTGTCCTGTTGGAAAATGAACCTTCGCCCCAGTCTGAGACCCTGAGCGCTCTGGAGCAGATTTTCCTCAAGGATCTCTGTACTTTGCTCCATTCATCTTTTCCTGGATCCTGACTATTCTCTCAGTCCCTGCCGCTAAAAAACATCCCCACAGCCTGATGCTGCCACCACTATGCTTCATCGTTGAGATGGTGCCAGGTTTCTCCAGACGTGACGCTTGTCATTCAGGCCAAAGAGTTCAACCTTGGTTTCATCAGAACAAAGAATCTTGTTTCTAATGGTCTGAGTCCTTTAGGTGCCTTTTGGCAAACCCTAAGTGGGCTATCATTTGCCTTTTACTAAAGAGTGGCTTCCGTCTTGTCACACTACCATATAGGCCTGATTGATGGAGTGCTGCAGAGATGATTGTCCTTCTGGAAGGTTCTCCCATCTCCACAGATGAACTCTGGAGGTCTTTCAGAGTGACCATCGGGTTATTGATCACCTCCCTGACCAAGGCCCTTCTCCCCCGATTGCTCAGTTATGCCGGGTGGTCAGCTCTAGGAAGGGGCTTGCTGTTTCCAAACTTCTTCCTTTTCAGAATGATGGAGGCCACTGTGTTCTTGGGGACCTTCAATGCTGCAGAAGTATTTTGGTACCCTTCCCCAAATCTGTGCTCGACACAATCCTGTCGTCTCGGCGCTCTACGGACAATTCCTTCGACCTCATGGCTTGATTTCTGCTCTGACATGCACTGTCAACTGTGTGACCTTACATAGACAAGTATGTGCCTTTCCAAATCATGTCCAATCAATTGAATTGAACACAGGTGTACTCCAATGAAGTTGTAGAAACATCTCAAGGATGATCAATGGAAACAGGATGCACTGAAGGTCAATTTCTAGTGTCATATCAAAGGGTCTGAATACTTAAATATGTATATAATACTTCAATATGTAAATACGTTGTCTGTTTTGTATTTAATTATGAATGTATTTATTTGGTCAAATATTTTGTATTTTACCCCTTTTTTTATCCTGAATTTTGATCAAATCAAATCAAATTTATTTATATAGCCCTTCGTACATCAGCTGATATCTCAAAGTGCTGTACAGAAACCCAGCCTAAAACCCCAAACAGCAAACAATGCAGGTGTAAAAGCACGGTGGCTAGGAAAAACTCCCTAGAAAGGCCAAAACCTAGGAAGAAACCTAGAGAGGAACCGGGCTATGTGGGGTGGCCAGTCCTCTTCTGGCTGTGCCGGGTAGAGATTATAACAGAACATGACCAAGATGTTCAAATGTTCATAAATGACCAGCATGGTCAAATAATAATAAGGCAGAACAGTTGAAACTGGAGCAGCTCATTGCTGCAACTCCCCAACAGGCTCGGGGGGCGAAAGTCGATTAATGGGTCCACCAAAACATGACCTGCCTAACCGCACTTCTTAACACCAGCCCGCTTAACCTGGAAGCCAGCTGCACCAATGTGTCAGAGGAAACACCATTCAACTGACGACTGAGGACAGCCTGCAGGCACCTGGCCCGCCAAAAGGAATCGCTATAGCGCGATGAGCCAAGTAAAGCTCTCCCAGGCAAACCCGACCCTAATCCAGATGATGCTTGGCTAATTGTGGGCTGCCCTATGGGACTCCTGATCACAGCCGGATGTGAAACAGCCCGGGATCGAACCAGGGTCTGTAGTGATGTAGTGCCTTAGACCGCTGCGCCACTCGGGAGGCCCCTCTGTTTTTTTATTTTAATAAATTTGCTAACATAAAAAAAAAAAATGTTTTCGCTTTGTTATTGTGTGTAGATTGATGAGGGAAATGTTTTACTTAATACATTTTAGAATAAGGCTGTAACGTAACAAAATGTGGAAAAAGGGAAGGGGTCTGAATACTTTCCAAACGCACTGTATAATTAAAAACGATTTCACAACACATTAGCTGTGTGCCACTACCCTACATCACAAAATCTGTGAGTACGTGTGTGTATAGTGCGTATGCTATCATGTGTGTGTGCCTGCTTGTCTCTTTCACGCTGTTCCATAAGGTGTATTTTATCGTTTTTTTTGTTTGTTTTTTTTATCTGATTTTACTGCTTGCATGAGTTACTTGATGTGGAATTGAGTTCCATGTAGTCATGGCTTTATGTAGTACTGTGCGCCTCCCATAGTCTGTTCTGGACTTGGGGACCATCAAGAGACCTCTGGTGGCATGTCTTGGGGGTATGCATGGATATCTGAACTGTGTGCTATTAGTTTAAAAAGACAGCTCAGTGCATTCAATATGTCAATCATTCTCACAATTACAAGTAGTGCTGAAGTCAATATCTCTTCTACTTTGAGGCAGGAGAGATTGACATGCATACAGTTGAAGTCAAAACTTTGGACACACCTACTCATTCAAGGGTTTTTCTTTATTTGCACTAATTTCTACACTGTAGAATAACAGTGAAGACAACAAAACTATGAAATAACACATATGGAATCATATAGTAAGTAAGCAAAAAAAGTGTTAGAGATTATTCAACCACCCTTTGCCTTGATGACAGCTTTGCACATTCTTGGCATTCTCTCAACCAGCTTCATGATTTAGTCACATGGAATGCATTTCAATTAACAGGTGTGCCTAGTTAAAAGTTCATTTGTGGAATTTCTTTCCTTCTTAATGCATTTGAACCAATCAGTTGTGTTGTGACAAGGTAGGGGCGGTATACAGAACATAGCCCTATTTGGTAAAAGACCAATTACATATTATGGCAAAAACATCTCAAATAAGCAAAGAGAAACGACAGTCAAATCATTACTTTCAGACATGAAGGTCAATCAATGCGGAACATTTCAAGAACTTTGAAAGTTTCTTCAAGTGCAGTCACAAAAACCATCAAGCGCTATGATGAAACAGGCTCTCATCATGAGAAACGCAACAGGAAAGGAATACCCAGAGGACAAGTTCATTAGAGTTACAAGCCTCAGAAATTGCAGCCCAAATAAATGTTTGAGTTCAAGTAACAGACATCTCAACATCAAATGTTCAGAGGAGACTGCATGAATCAGGCCTTCATGGTCGAATTGCTGCAAAGAAACCACTACTAAAAGGAAAATAAGAAGAAGAGGCTTGCTTGGGCCATGAAACACAAGCAATGGACATTAAACTGGTGGAAATCTGTCCTTTGGTCTGATTACACCAAGTTTGAGATTTTTGTTTCCAATCGCTGTGTCTTTGTGAAACGCGTAGTAGGTGAACGGATCATCTCCGCATGTGTAGTTCCCACCATGAAGCATGGAGGTGGTGGTGTGATAGTGCTTTGCTGGTGACACTGTCTGGGATTTTTTTAGAATGCAAGGCCTACTTAACCAGCATGGCTACCACAGCATTCTGCAGCGCTACGCCATCCCATATGGTTTGCGTTTCATGGGACTATCATTTGCTTTTCAACAGGACAATGACCCAACACACCTCCAGGCTGTGTAAGGGCTATTTGACGAAGAAAGAGAGTGATGGAGTGCTCCTTCAGACCTTGCCTCACAAATCACCTGGCCTAATCCTAATTGAGATGATTTGGGATGAGTTGGACCGCAGAGTAAAGGAAAAGCAGGCATCAAGTGCTCAGCATATGTGGGAACTCCAAGACTATTGGGAAAGCATTCCAGGTGATGCTGGTTGAGAGAATGCCAAGAGTGTGCAAAGCTGTCATCCAGGCAAAGGGTGGCTACTTTGAAGGATCTAAAACATATTCTGATTTCTTTAACACTTTTGTTTAACATGATTCCATGTGTGTTATTTCATAGTTTTGATGTATTCACTATTATTCTACAATATAGAACATAGTAAAAATAAAAGAAAAACCCTTGAGTGAGTAGCTGTCCAAACTTTTGACTGGTACAATATTATTAATGTTGGCTCTCCATGTACATTTAAGGGCCAGTGGGTCTAGAGGGAAGCCGTGCTTCCCTGTTCTGGCCAAATTGTAATTTTACTAAGTCAATCATTGTGGAATCTGACCACACGGCTAGACAGTAGTCCAGGTGCGACACAACTAGGGCCAGTTGGACGTGCTTTGTTGACAGCGATGTTAAGAAAGCAGCGCAACGCTTTATTATGGACAGGCCTCTCCCTATTTTAGCTCCCCATCATTATGTTTTGACCACGACAGTTAACAATCCAGTGTTACTCAAAAAAGTTTAGTCTTCTCAACTTCTACACTATTCATTGCAAGATTTAGTTTTAGTGTTTAGTGAAGGATTTGCCCCAAACACAATGCTTTTCGTTTTTGAAAAATGTAGGACTAACTTATTTCTTGCCACCCATTATTAAACTGACTGCAACTCTTTATTAAGTGTTGCAGTGATTTCACTTGCGGTGGTAGCTGACATGTATAGTGTTGAGTCATCAGAATACATAGACACACAGGCTTTACTCAGAGCAAGTGGCAGGTCATTAGTAAAGATTGAAAAAAGTAAGGGGCCTAGACAGCTACCCTGAATGCCTGACTGCCTGGGTTGTGTTGGAGGCTTCCATTAAAGAACACCCTCTGTGTTCTGTTAGACAGTTAGCTCTCGATGCATAGCAGGGGATATAAAGTTATAACACATATGCTTTTCCAGCAGCAGAATATGATTGACAATGTAAAAAGATACACGGAAGTCTAACAAAACAGCTCCCACAATATTTGTATTATACATTTCTCTCACCAATCAGTCATTTGTGTAAGTGCCATACATGTTAAATGCCCTTCCCTATAAGTGTGCTGAGAATAAGTTGTTAGTTTGTGAAATAGCATTGTATCTGGTAAAACACAATTTTTCCCAAAAGTTTACTAAGGGTTGGTAACAGGCTGATTGGGCAGCTGTTTGAGCTATTCTTGGGAAGAAAAATTACTTTTGCTTCCCTCCAGGTCTGAGGGCACACACTTTCCTGCTGCCTTAGATTAAAGAGATGGCAAATATGAGTGGCAATCTCATCCACTATCATCCTCAGTAATTTTCCATCCAAGTTGTCAGACACAGGTGGCTTGTCATTGTTGATAGACAACAATATTTTGTTTTTTTACCGCTTCCACACTCACTTTACGGAATAAAAAAAAAGACAATGCTTGGATTTCATAATTTGGTCAGTTTTGCATGGATGTGTAGGTTCAGAATCTGTTGTTGGCATGTTATGTCTAAATGTGCTAATCATGCCAGTGAAAAAAAAAATTAGTGCAGTTGGCAATATCAGTGGGTTTTGTGATGAATGAGCCATCTGAATGAATGATGGAGTGGAGTTCGCCTTTTTGTCCAAAATTTCATTGAAGGTGCTCCAAAGCATATATATATATATATATATATATAAGATCCTTTATATAATTTGTCTTGGTTTCATAGTACAGTGTCTTACTTTTGTTCAGTTTAGTCACATGATTTCTCAATTTCCAGTATGTTTGACAATCGGCTGTGCAGCCAAACTTATTTGCCATCCCCTTTGCCTCATCCTTAATGGGTGTATGCTTATTAGTAACTGGAATAAACGATTTCATAAATGTGTCAAGTGCAGCATTTGGTTTCTCCTCATTACACACCACAGACCAGCAAATATTCTTTACATCTTCAACATAGGATTCACTCCAAAACATATTGTATGACCTGTTATACACTATATTAGGCCCAGCCTTTGGAACTTTGGTTTTCCTAGATATGGCCACTAATATGATCACCACATCTGATAGATTTGGATTTTGCTTTAGAGCAGATTTCGGCAGCATTGGTAAAGATGTGATCAATACATGGTGATTTCATTCCTGTGCTGTTTGGAAATAACCTGGTAGGTTGACTCATAACCTGAACCGGGTTGCAGGCACTGTTTCGAGCTTGAAGGTTTTTCTTGAGTGGCCAGTTTGATGAAAGCCAGTCAATATTTAGGTCACCCAGAATATATACCTCTGTTGACATCACATACATTGTCAAGCATTTCACACATATTATCCAGACACTGACTGTTAGCACTAGGTGGTCTATAGCAGCTTCTCAACAGAATGGCCTTTAGGTGAGGCAGATGAGCCTGTAGCCATATTACTGCAACAGCATTTGACATCACATCCTTTCTAAGCTTAGCAGAAATATGACTGAACATCAACTGCAAAACATCCACCATTGGCATTTGTCTCTTCTGAAGATGTTGAAACCATGTATTGCCACCACTGTGTCAAAGGTTTTATCTAAGTGAGTTTCAAAGATAGCCAGTATATTAATGTTCTGTTACGAGCAAGTTATCGATTTAATGAACCTTGTTTCTTAGGCTACATGTTTTTAATGTGGACATTTTTTTTCCCCTTTTCTGGGATTCTTGACTGTTTTTATTGCTTTACAGTGAGGCATATCAAAAAGGTAGACATGACAGTGATATTTATGTTTGCGCAGATTGTGCAGCTCACCCTGCACTAAGTGGACTTCCTACTTGGGCAAACCGACTCAGTAAAACTCATAGGTGCATGATTACTGCACATAATAGCTCTAGGATTGACAGAAGCATTCAGAGGACTTAAAGGGACAAAAATGTGATTACTTACATTATGACTGCCAACACTTCTGGGACAATGTAAATCTGCAAAAGCACTACGACAACTAAGCAACATAATGGTAGGGGTTATCTGAGCATGGCTCGGGTCACTGATAAGTCATTGTCTCAAGGTAGCCTTGAAATGCACAGACAGGGTCCAGGAGCCAGGATGATTTGGATGGACTCCATCATTCAACAGCACTGCACCCCCCACAGCAACTCGCCCAAGCATTTCTCCTTCTCCCAAATCCGTTCAGCTGATGTTCTGAAAGAACTGCAAAATCAGGACCCCTACAAATCAGCCGGGCTAGACAATCTGGACCCTTTCTTTCTAAAAATTGTCTGTCGAAATTGTTTCCACCCTTATTACTAGCCTGTTCAACCTCTCTTTCGTGTCGTCTGAGATTCCCAAAGATTGGAAAGCAGCTGCGGTCATCCCCCTCTTCAAAGGGGGGGGGGCACTCTTGACCCAAACTGCTACAGACCTATATCTATCCTACCATGCCTTTCTAAGGACTTCGGAAGCCAAATCAACAAACAGATTACCGACCATTTTGAATCTCACCATACCTTCTCTGCTATGCAATCTGGTTTCAGAGCTGGTCATGGGTGCACCTCAGCCACGCTCAAGGTCCTAAACGATATCTTAACCGCCATCGATAAGAAACATTACTGTGCAGCCGTATTCATTGATCTGGCCAAGGCTTTCGACTCTGTCAATCACCACATCCTCATCGGCAGACTCGACAGCCTTGGTTTCTCAAATGATTGCCTCGCCTGGTTCACCAACTACTTCTCTGATATAGTTCAGTGTGTCAAATCGGAGGGTCTGCTGTCCGGACCTCTGGCAGTCTCTATGGGGGTGCCACAGGGTTCAATTCTTGGACCGACTCTCTTCTCTGTATACATCAATGAGGTCGCTCTTGCTGCTGGTGAGTCTCTGATCCACCTCTACGCAGACAACACCATTCTGTATACTTCTGGCCCTTCTTTGGACACTGTGTTAACAACCCTTCAGGCAAGCTTCAATGCCATTACAACTCTCCTTCCGTGGCCTCTTAAATACATTGCTCTTAAATACATGTAAAACTAAATGCATGCTCTTCAACCGATCGCTACCTGCACCTACCCGCCTGTCCAACATCACTACTCTGGACGGCTCTGAATACGTGGACAACTACAAATACTTAGGTGTCTGGTTAGACTGTAAACTCTCCTTCCAGACCCATATCAAACATCTCCAATCCAAAGTTAAATCTAGAATTGGCTTCCTATTTCGCAACAAAGCATCCTTCACTCATGCTGCCAAACATACCCTTGTAAAACTACCAATCCTCGACTTTGGCGATGTCATTTACAAAATAGTCTCCAATACCCAACCCAACAAATTGGATGCAGTCTATCACAGTGCAATCCGTTTTGTCACCAAAGCCCCATATACTACCCACCATTGCGACCTGTACGCTCTCGTTGGCTGGCCCTCGCTTCATACTCGTCGCCAAACCCACTGGCATCTACAAGACCCTGCTAGGTAAAGTCCCCCCTTATCTCAGCTCGCTGGTCACCATAGCATCTCCCACCTGTAGCACACGCTCCAGCAGGTCACCCCCAAAACCAATTCTTCCTTTGGCCGCCTCTCCTTCCAGTTCTCTGCTGCCAATGACTGGAACGAACTACAAAAATCTCTGAAACTGGAAACACTTATCTCCCCCACTAGCTTTAAGCACCAACTGTCAGAGCAGCTCACAGATTACTGCACCTGTACATAGCCCACCTATAATTTAGCCCAAACAACTACCTCTTTCCCTACTGTATTTAATTTATTTATTTAGCTCCTTTGCACCCCATTATTTTATTTATACTTTGCACATTCTTCCATTGCAAATCTACCATTCCAGTGTTTTACTTGCTATATTGTATTTACTTTGCCACCATGGACTTTTTTTGCCTTTACCTCCCTTATCTCACCTCATTTGTTCACATCGTATATAGACTTGTTTATACTGTATTATTGACTGTATGTTTGTTTTACTCCATGTGTAACTCTGTGTCGTTGTATGTGTCGAACTGCTTTGCTTTATCTTGGCCAGGTCGAAATTGTAAATGAGAACTTGTTCTCAACTGGCCTACCTGGTTAAATAAAGGTGAGAAAAAAACAGAGATACAGTAATAATTAATTAGGCTATTTAAATTTGGCATTTTAATTACATTTACTTAGGGAAAGCTACCCTAGCCTTATGGACACGCCACCTACGAGCCAATGTCAATCTACTATCCCCATAGTAGAAAAGTTGACCTATTCTACATATCAGAACATTCACCTTAACATTTTGACAAACTATTACTTTTTAACATTATTAGTGCAGCAATGCTTACAATGCAGTAGTCTACGCACAAATTAACATTTGGCTACCGGGCAATGAAAGAAAGTTGAAAACCATTAAAAAACAAGAGAAATAGGCTACTGGCTTCATTGGCATATGGAAGTCTTTATAAAATAATTGCCTTCACGGATATAGTCGGATTTTGCCTAGGCAGCTTTGAAGCAAGGTAAAACTTGCCTCATAATATGTAGTAAGACATTCAGGTTTCAAACAATTAAGTAGCTATATGTTTTCAAAATGCATACTGCCTCCAGCTCATTGCAAAGTGGTGTGTGACGTGCTGATGAAGCCTACCTTCCGTTGCCCATGCATTTAAAATGGCGAATGGGAAGGGCGCTTCAATTACCAGCTGAGAAATAAAAATAGCAGCTCTTTTTATCATGGCCAAAAAAACGATTTTTAACACACGATTTGCATTTAGAATTGTTGTGCAATGATTGGGCTTATAAAATCACAGTGAAAGATTTTCAGCTCAAAGGCTCTGTATCTAAATAACATACATAACAAATATACACACAGGCCAATTATGCAAATTAACCCATAGACTGATAAGCATGACTGGTCAAACTGTATTATTTCACAATGAGATTTTTTTCCTTCTCCTGGACAATTGGCCAGTGCCAATTAGTTATATATATATATATATATATATATATATATATATATATATATATATATTTACCGGCAAACAGAAACCCTGACACACACACACCACAGAGAGTCAAAGACAGGGGAGGAGGACTGGAGAGGGCCATATATGTGCTATAGGATTTGACTGGAGTGTTTGAGAGCATGATTTCTCTAACCACTAACCTCAACACCACTGAGAGCCAAGACAGCACCTCTGCCTCCCGCCACCTCAACCCTACAGCATTCTATCAAGCTTTGTGTTTCTGACTCAGTCAGTTAAAAATATATATATATAAAAAAAAATTGCTTTGGAACCTTAGAAGACATTAAAGTTCTGCTCCTTCGCCAGCCACTTCAAAAGCTAATAATTTTAATAGGGAGCATCTTGAGCAGAAACACCTCTCCTCCAGATAGCTGGGGTTCAAGAAGCCAGTCCTCAATCAATACCCATCAGGGGGGCTAAGTGTCTGGGGAGGTCTGAACCTGGGATTGCAATCCAAACACGGGGTGATAGAATAGAATAGAATAACTTTAACTCCATTCCCGTGCTATATGCTGGTCTCTAGGGCAAAACTAAAGGTCGGCCAGACAACAAGGGAGAGCTTCTGCTGGCTAATAAAACAGTCCACTTTATGAATGCATAACGATCCATGACCAGAAGGGTTGCTCAGCAGGAAAAACATTCATTGGTAGCAGTCAGCTTCCCTGTGCTACACAATAGAGGTTGGCTGATTAATTAGGGCCGATTTCAAGTTTTCATAACAATCGCAAATCGGTATTTTTGGAAACCGATTTGGCAGATTTTTTTTACACTTTTATTTAATATTTATTTAACTAGGCAAGTCAGTTAACCTCTAGTGACACCCCATCCCATGAACGGGACCGTTGTCAACATCTGACACTAATTAGCATAACGCAACGGACATAAATATTCCTAGAAAATATTCCTATTCATGAAAATCACAAATGAAATATATCGAGACAGATTAGCCTTTTGTTAATCACCCTGTCATCTCAGATTTTCTAAATATGCTTTACAGCCAAAGCTAGACAAGCATTTGTGTAAGTTTATCGTTAGCCTAGCATAGCATTTTGTCCAGCTAGCAGCAGGTAGCTTGGTCACGGAAATCAGAAAAGCAATCAAATTAAATCGTTTACCTTTGATGAGCTTCGGATGTTTTCACTCACGAGTCTCCCAGTTAGATAGCCAATGTTCCTTTTTTCCCAAAATGTTTATTTTTGTGGGCGAAATAGCTCCGTTTGTTCTTCACATTTGGCTGAGAAATCGACCGGAAATTGCGGTCACGACAACGCCGAAAGATATTCCAAATTAGCTCCATAATATTGACAGAAACATGGCAAACGTTGTTTATAATCAAACCTCAAGGTGTTTTTCAAATATCTATTCAATAATATATCTGTCGGGACAATTCGTTTTTCAGTAGGACCGATTGGAATAATGGCTACCTCTGTATTTTACGCGAGAGTCACTATGGGAGCCATCAGGTGACCACTTGCGTAATTTAGCCGCTTATGGGTATTCTTCAACATTAATGCGTAAAACTACGACACAATGCTGTAGACACCTTCGGGAATACGGAGAAAGCGTAATCTGGTTGATAGCCCATTCATTGTGCTCAATAGGGACGCATTGGAACGCAGCGCTTTCAAAACATGAGGCACTTCCGGATTGGATTTTTCTCAGGCTTTCGCCTGCAACATCAGTTCTGTTATACTCACAGACAATATTTTTACAGTTTTGGAAACTTGTGTTTTCTATCCTAAGCTGTCAATTATATGCATCTTGTCCTGACAAAGTATCCCGTTTACTACGGGAAACTAGTTAAACTAGTAATATCATCAAACATGTGTAGTTATCTAGCGTGTCCTGCATTGCATATAATCAATGCGGTGCGTATCGTTGCTCCAATGTGTACCTAACCATAAACATCAATGCCTTTCTTAAAATCAATACACAGAAGTATATATTTTTAAACCTGCATATTTAGCTAAAATAAATCCAGGTTAGTAGGCAATATTAACAAAGTGAAATTGTGTCACTTCTCTTGTGTTCATTGCACGCAGAGTCAGTGTATATGCAACAGTTTGGGCCGCCTAATTTGCCAGAATTTATGACAGAACATAACATTGAAGGTTATGCAATGCAAGAGCAATATTTAGACTTATGGATGCCACCCGTTATATAAAATACGGAACGGTTCCGTATTTCACTGAAAGAATAAACGTCTTGTTTTCGAGCTGATAGTTTCCGGATTCGACCATATTAATGACCTAAAGCTTGTATTTCTGTGTGTTATTATGTTATAATTAAGTCTATGATCTGATAGAGCAGTCTGACTGAGCGATGGTAGGCACCAGCAGACTCGTAAGCGTTCATTCAAACAGCACTTTCGTGCGTTTACCAGCAGCTCTGCTGTGTATGACTTCAAGCCTATCAACTCCCAAGATTAGGCTGGTGTAACCGATGTGAAATGGCTAGCTAGTAGCGGGGTGCGCGCTAATAGCGTTTCAAACGTTACTTGCTTTGAGACTTGGAGTAGTTATTCCCCTTGTTCTGCATGGCTAACGCTGCTTCAAGGGTGGCTGGTGTCGATGTGTTCCTGGTTCAAGCCAAGGTAGGAGCGAGGTAGAGAGACTGAAGCTATACTGTTACACTGTCAATACTAAAGTGCCTATAAGAACATCCAATAGTCAAAGGTTAATGAAATACAAAATGGTATAGAGAGAAATAGTCCTAGAATTCCTATAATAACTTCAACCTAAAACTTCTTACCTGGGAATATTGAAGATTCATGTTAAAAGGAACCACCAGCTTTCATATATTTTCATGTTCTGAGCAAGGAACTTAAACGTTAGCGTTCTTACATGGCACATATTTCACTTTTACTTTCTTCTCCAACACTTTGTTTTTGCATTATTTAAACCAAACTGAACATGTTTCATTATTTATTTGAGGCTAAATGGATTTTAGTGATGTATTATATTAAGTTAAAATAAGTGTTCATTCAGAATTGTTGTAATTGTCATTATTACAAAAAAATTGTCAGATTAATCGGTATCAGCCTTTTTTGGTCCTCCAATAAATCGGTATAGGCGTTGAAAAATCATAATCGGTCGACCTCTACTACACAAGCACAGTTCAAAAGGTCCCCCTCCATAACGGTCTATAGGATAAATTCCATTAATGAATTTGTAAGTGTCAAACACACACGGATTGTAGTGGCCAATGAGCACAGGCGAGGTGGGTGAAACCGATAAGTGGATAGACTGCTTCGCGGAGGAGTGTTGGTGAGTCATTGTGGATGGATGTAAAGTGCAGTGTATTGTGAGATGCTTGTCTATGGACTGTTAAACTAACAGTGTAACAGTAGGCTACATTGCCTCATCTGGGCCTCTGAGGTCAAGAGAGAATGGGATGTATGTCACCCAACAGGACAGAAAGAATAGCCCAGTCTCAAGATAGAAAAGCCCAGTCCCCTACTGCAGTCTTGACAGCTTCTCTACATTTCTAGGAAGAGTCGTCTTCAGTGATGATGCAAATGATCTAATATGCTCCACATTCACTCTATTAGAATGTGCTTGTATTACAACAGAGAATCCATAGACCAGTAGAATAGAAGGGAATAAGTGGTCGTTTGAGATCAGGTGACACCACAAAACATTAGGCCCAATAGAAACTAGGCACTTGAAGAGCTAGCAAAGTTATAATGAATTGAAGGAGCTGCAATGCTGCACGCTTCTAAACCCCTCTTGCCTAATTCCCATTCAATACGCCAGTCATTGGCAGAAACAGGAGGATATTCCTCTGGTGCCTTTGATCCTCTCCAGTCTGTTTACAGGGATTCTCTCAGAGACCCAGCGCCATGCACAGAAATAAAAGTCGGATCTACGGGAGCAAAATCTCTCAAATCTTGTCGCCGTAAGCCAACGCATTAAAAATCCATGTCTGTGCTGCTGTGGAGCTCTTCCAGTCCCGCTAATTAAGACAAATCAGCTCACTCAGCTTGAGCAGTCTCTCCCAAGCACCAGACAGAGGGAAGACAGGGTTGACCCTGGGAAATAAGAGGAGTCAAATTGCGAGGAACATCTCTCAAGGACGTTTAGAGTTAGCCTGGCACTCCATATCACGCCCACCACCTTCACCATCAATCACCTAGAACTAATGCAGACAGTAGAGAGAAAATTGCTAAGGTTTAAAGAAGCCAAGAAAGAGATTCTGGAGATTCTGTAGCATCGGATGCCTCGAGAAGTGTTTGGGTCAAGCGAGAGAGAGCTGGTCGTTTTATGCAGCTGCTCTTTTCTAGGCTGGCAGAGTGGTTGGTGTGTGTGTCAGAAAAGCGGAAATGATGTCTGCATTTAGAGGAAGCAAACATCTGTGGGCGCTGCCAGAAAAGCAACTTTGGATTCTATCCACCGGCGTTCAGGGCAAAACAAACAGCAACCCTGCCGTCAATGAAGAGCAAGGGGAACACAGTTTGTCAGCGCGTCCAAACCAACTGCTCACTGCAGATCCGAAAATGAACTAGGCACAAATTCAAGGACAAGAAACGTGTAAAAAATAAAAAATAAAAATTCTTAGAGACTTGAAAACTCAAGAACCTTTAAGTACTTACAATCCCTGAGGGTCATGTGGTGAAATTAAATCACTCCTGGATTCAGTCTGTGCTGAACAGTCCTCAAAGACTGAAGGGCGGTAGGTAGCCTAGCGGTGGATCGAATCCCTGAGTCAACAAGATGAAAAATCTGTCGATGTGCCCGTGAGAAAAGCACTTAATCCTAATTGCTCCTGTAAATCGCTCTGGATAAGAATGTATGCTAAATGCCGTAAATGTAAATGCTTTCTGGAATTGACCTCCTGGAAGAGGACGTTTCAGCAGTGTCATGGGTCTATAGGAGACCATGTTAATGAGCTTTTCCATTATGAGCTGCAAGGTCACCTCCATGGCTACAGCTGGAACATGAGCCTGTGTCCGACAAATATGTTTACTGCTGGGCTAATTCAATGTACCTTTCCTCCTCGAGATTCTCATCGGATATGAACACCAACGTTTGTTAAACATTGAGAATCATAACGAGTGGACTGTTCTTTTTGAGGAGTTCATTGCTCAATACTAAACAATTTAGTGCCACTCTGCCTGTCTGAGAGACTGAGCTTGCACTGAGGGGGAAATAAAAAATATATATAAAAAATGGGGAGAGAAATTAAGTGGACCAGGACTAAATTGAAATGAAGAGGCTCCCTCGGCGCTAATATGAATGCTCATCAGATATTGGATTTCACAGTTTCCCAGTTGGACTCTCAGAAATGAGAAACTGTACTCACGGTCAGCGATGTACTCTGCAGGTGTGGCGGGGACAGCTGGCTCTGCGGGTACTTCCTCTGGCTTGGTTGCCATGATGGCGGCAGCAGCAGCGGCTCCGTTACGTTCCTGCTGGGTTTTCCGGATCAGCGCTGCCAGTGGATGGTCTGGGTCCATGACTTGGAGGGGCTACAACACAAATAGATTTGGTTAAAAGGCTTAGAACTACTCAGCATTACCCCCAACAATTACATTTGAGTCATTTAGCAGATGCTCTTATACAGAGCAACTTATAGTAGCAATTAGGGTTAAGTGCCTTGCTCAAGGGTACATAGACAGATTTTTCACCTAGTTGGCTTGGGGAGTTGAACCATTGACCTTCCAGTTACCGGGCCAACGCTCTGAACCACTAGGTAACCGGTCCCGACAATAGGAAGCTATAGCGGTGAAACTAAGACTACTCTGGCTGATGGAGAGGACAAACAACGCAAGACAGAGTAATGGTTCTAACTAGCTGATACATGTGTCATGTTATGACCTACTTATTACAACTCATTTAGCATGAAGTTTGGACTAATATACTAATTGAATAATATGTAAACATGTACACTGGTGATTTATACAGGTTTTTCTAGCCTTGTGTGTGCAATAAGAGTTGACATACAAGTTATCAAAACCCTTTAAAAGAACAGACTAAAGGATCTAAAGGAAAGATGGGACTCTTGATATTCAAGTAAATTGGGAAAGAAAATCAAATGTACGTTTAAAGGATTGAGACCTTTTTAAATTTGGGCCGAAAATCTGATCACATTGGTTTATTTAAGAGCCTTTTATCTCGTCATTTACTTAGCGCAATTCACTCGGAATTACAACAAGTGACAGTGATTAAACCTACAGAATATTAAATCAAGAGATGAGGAGAAAAATACTTGATGGTAGCTCATCCTCAACCACAAAAATCTAAGCACTTTGAAGTGAGACACACTTTGAAATCAGGCCCAATTACGCTGTTGAATACAACAACTTAACAGTAATGTGTGATTAATTCAAAAGTCTATGGGCTTTTGAACATTAAAAACCTAACCAATGGGTTAATTAGCTAATGGTTAAACCCTATAAATAAAAAAATACAGTATAAGCCATTAGACAAATTGTGGGCTGGCTTGAACGGTCAAAGCCCGTATGGATGGGAGATAATTGCTCTAGAAAGGCCCTGAGATGAACTAATTCCATAGTTTTATGGTTTCTTTATTCCCTTCAAAGCCAAGATAACTATGTCTAAATAAGACAGACCAAAGCAATATGGTGGGGACTTAGAGTGCTTTTCACAATAATGCTTTCTCATATCCAATTATCTCAGCTAAGGCTGGGGGATGTCAACCTTTGTCCTATCGCAGGCCTGGGCAATTATTTTCATGGTGGGCCATATTAGAATATATTTTTGCCATTGCAGGCTGGAATCATATTACAGGATTATACATCATGTGTATGACTGTGTTGACAGATATCTACTGTAAATCACATCCAGATATGCTACTTATTTAAAAATTTTAACATGAACAGAAATAAACCACATCCATGTTCTCCTTTTGGTAGGTATTTTCATTATTCAACATGCAATGAACTACACAGAGGGCAAAGAACACTGTGCATTCAGCACCACGGACAGAACTCTTGTCAACAGGTATGCACAAAAACACATGAAAGAGAGAGTGCTCAACATTACATTTAAACAACTCAATCAGTGTGAGGAGTGAAGCCTCTGATGGGCATTGACTACATCAGTGTAGTCTGGTATAGTATAGTCGCAATGCACAGAATTGCTGAGAGGTGAGTCAGTAAGAGATGATCTGTGCCTTGACTTGCTATATTTCATCACTGAAAATGCCTGTTCACATACATACGTTGACCCAAACAGTAAACATCTGAGCACGACTCCTAATCTTTGGAAAGTTTTGTTCATCGAGAGATGCTTAAAACCTCGTCGGTGACATTGTTTTGAATAGTTCTCCAATCACTGCATCAGACTGGAATTCAGTTAATTCATGAGTGCCATGATGTCCACGGTGAAGGCAAAAATCAGTCAACAATTCGTTATCTTGCAGTTGAGGGAAATACACATTTTCCTTTAATTTGCAAAAACTCAGCAATCTCCGATTTCAGGTCCCACACCCTTTTAAGCACATTCCCCAACCTCAGCCATCTCACGTTTGTGTGGTAGGGGAGATCTGCATGACCTGACTCGGTCTCTTCCAACAGTGAGACAAACTACCTGTGGTTTAAAAAAATTTATCTTATGAAGTTTACCACTTTAGTGACTATATCCACAACATGGCTCATTTTCAGAACAAAATTACAGAGCACCTCCTGATGAATAATGCAATGCAGGAAAATAATTCTGATCTGGGTTCAGCTCAGCTACTTGATCTTGCATCCTTTCCAAAAGGCCAACATTTTTTCCTGCCAAGTTTGGTCACCCATCAGTGGTCACACTGGTTAACTTTTCAAAACTCAGTCCCAGCTTTGCCACACACTTATTAACCTCCAATAAATATTTCCCTGTGGTTGTGCTCTTCATCGACTGCACTGATGCAAGCTCCTCCATAATTTCAGTGTCTGGGGGTATGCCTCGTAAGAATATCAACAACTGCGCCGCGACACGTCCAAAACTGCTCTCATCCAGGGCCAACGAGAAATAGGTGAAATCCTTTATCATATGTCTTTCAACTGTTGTTCCATATTCATTACGATGGCTTCAACACGCCGTGTCACTGTTCGTCTTGACAGGGAAACATTTTCAAACAGTTCTTTCTTGACGGGGCAAGGTATTACTGCAGAGTCAATTAAACTGGGGCGGCAGGTAGCCTAGTGGTTAGAGCGTTGGACTTGTAACCGCAATGTTGCTCGATCGAATCCCGAGCTGACAAGGTAAAAATCTGTCGTTCTGCCCCTGAACAAGGCAGTTAACCCACTGTTCCTAGGCCGTCATCGTAAATAAGAATTTGTTCGTAACGGACTTGCCTAGTAAGATTTAAAAAACATTATTTAATGAATTCACCCTTCAGCGAATGGCTTGCTATGTTTAGCAATTTTGAGGGACAGTACATAGCTAGCTCTCGTAATTCTGTCGTTTGCTGAATGCAGTTTTGTGTAAAGTCCTTGCTGCTTTTGCAACTGAGAAAGCAATTCTTTCGATGCATTGGCCCTCTGCTTTAGAATACATTCCTATATTTCTCTGCACGCTTCGTCTGGACGTGTCGGGACAAGTTGTAGTCAAAGACAGAGATGCCCTCTTTTTGCACACTAAGCTTTCCCTGATACCTCAATAAATATTTCGATGTCCACTCTTGCTCGAACACCCTACTTTCATGGTCTAATTTCCTTTTCTTTGAAAAACACATTTTTGCGCAATTTCTAGCTAGCTACTATTTGTAACTGTGACGTGTGTCAGCCTGTCAGTCACGGTCTGTCCTCGTGCAGATGTTATTTATATGTGCCTTCAAAATAAATGTCCCAAAAGCGGTGGGAGTTAGTTAAATCATTATACAAAGGCGAGTATTCATTGGGCTTTTAATTTGAAAAACAAATACGTTTTTCAAAACTTTACTATAGCAAATTCTTTATGTAATCTGAGCATGATTCCGCGGGCCGTATTGAATCAGGTCCCGAGCCGCATGCGGCCCCAGGGCCGGCCTTTGCCCAGGCCTGTCCAACCGTGATTATTTACTCATAAAACGTGAAACACATTTTTGTATTATTTTTTAACCACCGTTTTCAGAACTAACTAATAATTGCCTCATCGTCCTCTCTTAATATTGTTTGTTCAATCATTTATAAGGCTGTGATTGAGAATAGCCTATGCCTATAAACTCCAGACTTTCATTCTTGTTCTTTTTGAAAGCAGCAACACCTTTAGGCTATTGGAATATTTGGGAAATAGGCTACGGTTCATAGCTTTAACTTGGACATTTGGTTTTCCGTATCGCATGGAGGGATAATTTCTTTCTTAATAAGCTTAAACTTGTCATTAGATTTTTCTATTGGCTATTGACATTTTTTAATCTATAATTATTAGTCCCCTGGCTACCATACGTTTTAGGGTTATTCAAACTACTTTTTGAGATGGAACTCATTAGTTTAATTAATTGTTTGATCAGGAGAAAGCCATGCAAGCATAAAATGATGAAAGCCCAATCATATTCTTAGCCTATCAACAAGAGAGAGAGGGGAATTTTTATATTTTATAGTTGGACACTCCTTAACTATCTTGTCTAATATACAGTGCATTTGTAAAATATTCAGTTCCCTTGACTATTTCCACATTTTGTTACGTTTGTATTTAATCAATTTTAGACTTTTTTTTTATCTTCAATCTACACACAATACCCCATACTGACAAAGCAAAAACAGTTAATTTTTGAAAATGTATTTTAATAAAAACACGTAAATATCACATTTACATAAGTATTTAGATCCTATACTCAGTACTTTGTTGAAGCACCCTTGGCAGTGATTATAGCCTCGGGTCTTCTTGGGTATGACGCTACAAGCTTGGCATACCTGTATTTGGTAGTTTCTCCCATTCTTCCCTGCAGATTCTCTCAAACTCTGTCAGATTGAAAATAGCTGTGCAGCGACGCTCCCCATCCAAAGTCTCTCCAGAAATGTTCGATCAGGTTCATGTCCAGCCTCAGGCTGGGCCAATCAAGGACATTCAGAGATTTGTCCCAAAGCCACTCCTGCGTTGTCTTGGCTGTATGTTTCATGTCATTGGAAGGTGAACCTTCGCCCCAGTCTGAGGACCAAGATTGAACACCTTTTTCTCCCCAATTTAGTGGTATCCAATTGGAAGTTACAGTCTTGTCCCATCACTGCAACTCCCATAGAGACTCGGGGAGGCGAAGTGCGGCCTCCGAAACCCAACCCGCACGGCTTCTTGACACAACGCCTACTAGGCCCGGAGGCCAGCCGCACCAATGTGTCGGAGGAAACACGGCATACCTGGCGACCGTGTCATCGTGCATTGCGCCCGGGCCGCCACAGGAGTGGCTAGTGTACGATGGGACAAGAACATCCAAGCCAGCCAAACCCTCCCCTAACCCGGACAACGCTGAGCCAAATTGTGCGCTGCCCCATGGGTCTCCCGGTCACGCCCAGTGCGACAGCACATCTAGCACTGCAATGCAGTGACTTAGACCAGCGCGCCACTCGGGAGGCCCGTTCTTTTTTTTGCTTTGTCATTATGGGGTATTGTGTGTAGATTGACGAGGGGGAAAAACTATTTCATCCATTCTAGAATAAGGCTGTAACATAATTAAATGTGGAAAAAGTAAAGGGTCAGAATACTTCCCGAAAGCATTGTACCGCCAATGGCGGCCTTTTACTTATGCGTTGGAAGGTGGCCAAGCTAAAGGGTTGTTTGTCAGACCATGAGACAACCCAAAAATGGTCTTCTCAAGTAAAACATCCGTAGCTAATATGACCCCACTATGGAAAGGTGAGACACTTACGAACGTGGATTGAGACGCAGCCCATGCAACAACAACAAAAAAGATATCTCTAGCTTAAACAGATGGATTTTGATGGGGCTTTTTGTATTATGCTAATTTGATTTTTGTGGGGAAGCGGACATCGACTCTAGGGGGTTTAACTAAAATGGCTCATGCAATGGAATGTATTTTTTGTCATGTCAGTTGAATGAACAAATAACAGCACATATTGATGGTTACACTTCCTGCTTTTCCTTCTTGCTTTGCTCTTATGGGCACCAATCCACCTATTACGCCATCATTGACTTGAATAGGGAACCCGTTCTATTCATTCTATTTCTATGGCAGCACATGCGGTCAGGAGTGGAGGAGAGG
Source organism: Oncorhynchus gorbuscha (assembly GCF_021184085.1). Taxonomy (NCBI): domain Eukaryota; kingdom Metazoa; phylum Chordata; class Actinopteri; order Salmoniformes; family Salmonidae; genus Oncorhynchus; species Oncorhynchus gorbuscha. Next base: position 12,853,427 of record NC_060192.1, read on the forward strand.
ATAAAATGTTTGTCTTAAAAATATTATTATTATTATATATTTTTGCTATTCGAATGGTTATTACATTGACCGCAGTCATTTGGCTGACCAATAACTGTGATCCAAAGTTCCATGACAGTCACAGATCTGGTCCTTACCTTCATCAGCTCCTCAAGGCGAGAACTCTTCTTAGGAGCAAACAGGCTGGGGTGGAGGTAGTTCCCATCCCCATCATCGTCAGAATCATCAGAGTCTATAAAAAGACATTAAAGTATGAATAAAGAATAATGGTTCATGTCTCAAGTACTTGCATTCTGAATTCGGTTTATGTATTGTGTTTTTAACATACATTTTCTGCCCCCGTTCTCAAAGATTTCACATGCATTATAGTATAAAACTATGTATCCCATACATTATTTCCAACACTTTCTATATGAACTCTTTTTGTTAACCTCTTTGACCCCCGTGGCTTACCCTGTGAGTCCTGCTTGTCGGATGCAGGGGTGTAGCGGCCCTCCTTCATGGCCTTCAGGATGTGTTTGTAGTAGGGGTTCAGGTAGTGTTCGAAGTTCAGGAAGTCAAATTGGGAGTTGCCAGACTGTTTGGCTTTCAAAACAATCTCAAACTGGGCCCCCTGCTGGCACACAAAGTTGGCGGTCCTCTCAATGATGGCATGGGTTTTGGTGGTCGCTGGCTGGAGAGGAGAACGGAAGAGCACACGCACTAAGTTAGCAGACAGGAAAGTTACAGTGCCTTGCGAAAGTATTCGGCCCCCTTGAACTTTGCGACCTTTTGCCACATTTCAGGCTTCAAACATAAAGATATAAAACTGTATTTTTTTGTGAAGAATCAACAACAAGTGGGACACAATCATGAAGTGGAACGACATTTATTGGATATTTCAAACTTTTTTTAACAAATCAAAAACTGAAAAATTACAGTAGCTATTACTGTGAATAAATTCCATGCTATTGTTTCAGGAGAGCTCCTAACAACAAAACACTTATCACTGCAATAGGTTTAATAAATTCACCTCTGAAGGTGAAATATGTACTTAAATTCTGAAATCTTGTTCTGATTTATCATGAAGTGTCGTTTTTCATATCCTATAAAGTAGAGGTTATGATTATGATTTTTCAACGACAATACCGATTAATGGAGGACCAAAAAAAGCTGATACCGATTAAATTGGCCGATTTTATTTATATATTTGTAATAATGACAATTACAACAACTGAATGAATACTTAACATAATACATCAATACAATCAATTGATTTCAATTAGCCTCAAATAAATAATGAAACATGTTCAATTTGGATTAAATAATGCAAAAACAAAGTGTTGGAGAAGAAAGTAAAAGTGCAATATTTGCCATGTAAAAAAAAAAAGCTAACATTTAAGTTCCTTGCTCAGAACATATGAAAGCTGGTGGTTCCTTTTAACATGAGTCTTCAATATTCCCAGGTAAGAAGTTTTAGGTTGTAGTTATTATAGGAATTCTAGGACTATTTCTATCTATACCATTTGTATTTCATATACCTTTTGACTATTGGATGTTCTTATAGGCACTTTAGTATTGACAGTGTAACAGTATAGCTTCCGTCCCTCTTCTCGCCCCTACTTGGGTTCGAACCAGGAACACATCGACAATAGCCACCCTCGAAGCATCGTTACCCATCACTCCACAAAAGCCGCCGCCCTTGTAGAGGGGAACAACTACTTCACGGTCTCAGAGTGAGTGACATCACCGATTGAAACGCTAGTAGCGCGCACCCCGCTAAGCCATTTCAAATCGGTTACACCAGCCTAATCTCGGGTGTTGATAGGCTTGAAGTCATAAACAGCTCAATGCTTGAAGCACAGCGAAGAGCTGCAGGCAAACGCATGAAAGTGCTGTTTGAATTAATGCTTACAAGCCTGCTGCTGCCTACCACCGCTCAGTCAGACTGCTCTATCAAATCATAAACTTAATTATAACATAATAACACACAGAAATACAAGCCTTAGGTCATTAATATGGTCAAATCCAGAAACTATCATTTCGAAAACAAAACATTTCTCTCAGTGAAATACGGAACCGTTCCGTATTTTATCTAACGGGTGGCATCCCTAAGTCTAAATGTTGCTGTTACATTGAACAACCTTCAATGTTATGTCATAATTATGTACAATTCTGGCAAATTAATTACGGTCTTTGTTATGAGTAAATGGTCTTCACACAGTTCGTAACGAGCCAGGCGGCCCAAACTGCTGCATATACCCTGACTGCTTGCACGGAACGCAAGAGAAGTGACACAATTTTCTTTGTTAAAAAGAAATTCATGTTAGAAGGCAATATTAACTAAATATGCAGGTTTAAAAATATATACTTGTGTAATGATTTTAAAGAAAGGCATTGATGTTTATAGTTAGGTACACATTGGTGCAACGACAGTGCTTATTTCGCAAATCCGCTTGTTAAATCATCACCCGTTTGGCGAAGTAGGCTGTGATTCAATGAGAAATTAACAGGCACCACAAAAATTATATGCAACGGAGGACAAGCTAGATAATCTAGTAATATCATCAACCATGTGTAGTTAACTAGTGATTATGTTAAGATTGATTGTTTTTATAAGATAAGTTTAATGCTAGCTAGCACCTTACCTTGGCTTCTTGCTGCACTCACTTAACAGTTAGTCAGCCATGCAGGCTCTTCGTGGAGTGCAATGTATTTGGCCACAATCAGTGTCTAAAAATGCAGAATACCGATTGTTATGAAAACTTGAAATCGGCCCTAATTAATCAGCCATTCCGATTAGTCGGTCGGCCTCTACTATAAAAGCTCCATATAGCATGCACGATCGATTTTGTATTTCCACTTCCAATTTGCAAAGAAAGGAATCTGAAAATCTCACCATAAACATTGCCAAATCACATTTGTACGCATTCCTCAGAGATCCTAGAACGTAACAAGACTTCACTATATATTAGGGGTGTAGTATATCCTATAGGACACCATAATTGGTCAGAGAGCGACACCTTCATGGCACGCCGATGATGCAGGATGTCTTCACTTGAACGACTGTATCTTTGTCAAATAAGCACCAATCGGGGTCAAACAAAGCTAGCTAAATAGCCAATGAGCTGGGCTTTACGGGAGTATCCCGAAATCCTGTGTCTGTTGCAAAATGTAGGGGCTAACCTTTTGCGACAGTATGCCTTTTCCTTTTGGACAAAAATTATAAGTTATGAAGTTATGAAAACTGGTTGTTTTGCAAATGTTGAACTTGTAATATGGCTACTAATACTGTAAAAGTAAATCAAAGTCCAAGTATACAGATTTGATGATATTCTTGCATAAAAAATTGTATATGAATGCAACTGTCTCCTTCACGATTTTTCCAAATGGTTCTGGTTGACTTCACAATAAATGTCATGGAGAACGCTCATACTTTAAGTTATCCTTACTAAAACTTTGCACATACACTGCTGCCATCTTGTGGACACCATCGCAATTACAACCAGAGTGGTGGCTAGAACTGGGACCTTTCTATTGCATTTCAAAGATATTTGTAGAAAAAAATAATGTTTTTTTCTTTGTATTTTCTTCTACCAGATCTATTGTGTTATATTCTCCTACATTCAAAGTCCAAACTTCAAAGTGTTTCCTTTCAAATGGTACCAAGAATATGCATATCCTTGCTTCAGGGCCTGAGCTACAGGCAGTTATATTCGGTATGTAATTTTAGACGAAAATTGAAAAAAGGGGCTATCCCATGGCTTCTTGACTTTAACATACATTTATAAAATAGAAATCATTTGGATTTGATGTGATACATTATTAAATATCACTGAGGCTGTGTACTTTCAGTGAATCATTTTCGTTAGGTACCCTCAGAGTACCAAAAAAAGAGAGCGACAAATCGTGAAAATAAAATTTCTCATTAATCTAAAATAATGAATAATAAATGAAGACCTTTGGAGAGGAGACGCTTAGGCCTGCACTCTGTAGGAGCGTCCCTCTACACATAAACTCCTAATGCATTCAGAGCCTCAGAGCGCTTGCGAGAGTAGAAAGCTCCGTAGCGGCAAATAACCTTGCAATTATGAAGATAAATGAGGAACAAGGAACTTCTTATGGAGTCATGATACAGAGAGGCAGAGCGAGAGCTGATTCCTTCTCCCCAACCCCCAGGATGTCAGACCGTCTGCTCGTGCTGCCTGAGCACTCAGACTTGTGATAATGTGGGGGAAATACAGCCACATCCACAGATTAATAATTCAGATCATATATTCTGAGAATGGTGCTGGCTTTGACTAATTGACCGTTTCAAGGCAGAGCAATTGGAAGGGCTTTGCTGGGTCCCCAATCGAAATCTCATTACAAGGACACGTAGAAAGAAATCAGCAGGTAAGGATTCTGTGGCGTGGGTGGGCCCATTGTCTCAGTGTGTGTCTACTCTGGACATCACAGAGGATGCTTTGACAGCCAGAGCGAGGGAGAACTATCTGTCACATGCATTTTATTGAATCACTTCGTGTGTGTGTGTGTGTTTGCGTAAGTCTGAAGTTGGGTAGAGTGTGTGTGTGTGTGTGTGTGTGTGTGTGTGTGTGTGTGTGTGTGTGTGTGTGTGTGTGTGTGTGTGTGTGTGTGTGTGTGTGTGTGTGTGTGTGTGTGTGTGTGTGTGTGTGTGTGTGTGTGTGTGTGTGTGTGTGTGTGAATCAAGGCCATGCTGAGATGAAAGCCTCCCAGTCTACAATAAAAAGAAGCCTGCAGATGAAAGGCGAGCAGCAGTCAATGGGGGAAGCAGCAGCAGAAGAAGAGTGGACAGCCTGTCCTGGTGGACTGAGATGGAGAGAGACAGTCAGGATGCAGGCCCCCTGATACTGGCTGATGCAAACCAAGGCAGCACAGACTCCTCTTCTCAGACTCCTCCCAGGCTGCAGGATGTGAGTGATGACCTCAATAACCTCTAGATCAGACACCTTATCGTTCGCCTAGTCTCTGGCCTCACCCCCTGTCTGTTGGCAGTCTGATGGGCCTCACAACATCAATACTACCTCACACACAGTCCTCACCAGCTGGGACTAAGTTCTGCTGGTATCTCTGCTCTGTTCCCTTCCTATTCTCTCTCTGTGGCTCCATAATAGGAATTGTTGTAGAAAAGGAACCGTTGACCACCTGACCCACCATTTTAAAATGAAGTTATGACTCTGATCTGCCCAAAACCCATTCTGCACCCCTATGGTCCGTCCTGTAGATTTAAGCATGAAGCAGTGGGACATTGTGTAGGGCACTCACCAGCTCAACATCGGGGGGGATTGCCAGGCCCGGGGGTGCCACGTAGGGTTCCTCGCTCTCCTGCGGCTCTGCTTCTTCTGATGGGGAACAACCCATAAGGTCAGAGAGAGAAGAGAGGAAAATAGATTAGAATTCACTGTGAAACACAGCCACTCAACGTTTCCTCCTCTCCTTCCTCTACCCACTCTCATCCGGCCACATTGCCCGAGGCACTCAAAGTTACAGCTTTACTTAATCTTAACTTTCTGGGAGGGCGCGGTCTCTGTCACAATTATTTACAACATCCAACCCCATCCCCCCCAGTGTGAAATAATAGGAGGACAAGTCAGCTGGAAATTAGATTACAATTTTATGCTTTGGTTCACTGTGGGGAGGCTGCAGATGGATGTAGCGGTAAGCACATTTAATGCCAAAAATGGCAGCCAAGGAGCCCAGCCTAGACCTTTCTACGGTTAATGGACGCCACTGTGCAGATTTAATCAAGCACTCCGCCAAACGCCCGAGGTGTGCCCCGGCGCCGGCACCACAACAGAGCCAAATGATTGGTTCATGCTGAGAACTCCATCCCTGACTAAATCAAATCCCCCCTCCCCCACACACACACACACACACAGGGTTTTATACTGCTGAGTAATCCCAGGCAGCGCTAGGCCAGGTTACACGATACTGTTGACAGCACTCAGATACATAGCAATAGTACTGTACCATCTACTGAGGAAGGGGCACCTGGGTGCTGGCTAGAGGGGGAAGGGAGGCGCACAAGTGCTGACAGCTTTCCCTACATCTCTTATTTAAGGATATAGGTACACGGTTCATTTCCACGTTGACAATGTGTGGGCTAGCATGGTTGGGCTGTCAGAGACATTAGGTCTTGATAATAGCAGTGGCCTGGCTGATAAATAAGCCTGGTATTTAGGCTTTTGTCAACAGACTTCAAGCTGCAGAACAGTTTGCTGTTAGCTGTGTTATGAACGACTGTCTAATTAGAGGATAGAGCCAGGCCCGGCGTGAAGTAGAGTGTCCTGACAGACACTCTCATCATTAACACTCCCTCCCCCAGTGTTAGGTTGTCAGTCAAGATGTTGGACTGACCGTCACGACTTGACATTGACTGTCAAGTCCAAAGCAAAGATACTTTAGCGCCAATGAGATAACAGACTTTCTAGCTAAGTGCCTCAGGCTTTGAGACAATGTCCACATTTTGGAATCGGTTTACCCTCAATATGTGTGGATACTTGGACTGGCTAGTGCAGGCTGTCTCTGGGATACCAAACAGGATCCGGGCTTTAGTATTCATGTGGTTAGAGTGGGCCAAAACAGAGCCTAGTGGAGGGGTTGGAGCCCAGTACTGGACCTCACAGGTGATTAACAGTCAGTACAGTTGCAAGCCAGTAAGACTATTTCACATTCAGAGCTGAATCTTGAAAAGCTTTCTTTTTTATAGCTCCAGGGCTTCAAATAGTGGTTTGGGTCTCCGGGGAGCCTGCCATGATAAAAAATGTATCATAGGATTTTCATTGAAGCTAATGTGTGAGCCTCTCCACCAGCGGATTGATTTGTCGTGTGTGTGTGTGTGTGTGTGTGTGTGTGTGTGTGTGTGTGTGTGTGTGTGTGTGTGTGTGTGTGTGTGTGTGTGTGTGTGTGTGTGTGTGTGTGTGTGTGTGTGTGTAAAAGTTCAGATGCTTTCTCGCTTTCTCCTCTCATCCTCTATGGGCAGGTCAGAGGAGAAATGTTCAGTGGTTGAATGTGGTGAGGAACTGTGAATATGTGTGCGTGAAGTGCTTAAATCCTTTTGGACTGTAATGCGATTTGGGATTAAATAAATCATTGTGTGTGTTCACCAGTCTCCCTGTTGGCCTCCTCTTCCTCAGTGGGTTGAGAAGGGTCGTAGTAGTCTGCACTGTAGCGGAAGCCCACAGAGTTATAGGTGCCTTCATCTGCCAGAGCTTCACTCAAACGCTTGTATTCTTCCTCTGTGTGGGACAAACATACACATTAAAAGAGTCATGAGAATGGTACGGTTAATTTATTGGAAAGCACAGTCATAGAAGGCTACTGTACGGATTGCCTCTAGCATGAGACAAAAGAAGTGGATTGATTCAAAATTATCATTCCATCCATCCTAGCTAGTTTCAAGGATGTGAACAGTGTCGTGAGTTGAGATAACAGAAACTAAACCAGATGGAATTTTGTCTTACCCCTTTTCTGTTGCAATTCATCTCATAGTAAAGGACGGTGAGGAATGAAAGACAAAATCACATCTAACATGATCAATATTTTTTATGTGTCTCGTGTTCCCACAGTGGACAGATGGATAATTGCTTAAGCCCCACTACCCAAGGGCAAACAGCATGAGGGGACAAAAGTAACACAAATTACATGATGACTCATGCAATCCTGTCAGTTTGGGAATTAAACACCATATTTCCCTTAAACAGTCACTTATCTAATCGTCAGTGCCATTTCATTATAAGTGACAAACTCCTTGTTATAAAGTTTGCAGCATTGCTAAAATAACCTTAGGCTAGTCTGTGTTTGTAGCTTAACACTTCAACTGCTAAAGCAGCCAGTTTGACCGATCAGGACTTATTTATTTTTTATTACTCTGCCATTTTTTTACTCTCCCATTTATTTACTCATGCCCCCTTCCATCCTTGACTTTTCCTAAATAAGTATATATAACACACTGCTGTTGTTTGAATCTTATATCACAAACAAAACTGGAGTTGCCCTCATAAAACTGGTTGTGTAATTGCTTTTTAAATGGTTCTCCTGCTGCTCCTCCTCCACCCAACAGTAGGGCCTGCTCCGCTCCTTCTTTCCGACAGTTGAAAGTGCAATGCATAGCTGATACTCACCCTGATAATTGCCTCGAAACTGAACCTACTATACCGATACTAATTTCACACATATAACAGATTAAATCAATTAGTATGATGAGGAGAATGGGTGAGTTGATGAGCGAGGGGAAACGAAAGAAGCATAATGATATAATCACCAGTGGTGAATGAAGAACATGGTGGGCCATTCTACTGTAATGATCCATTCTAATTATATGCCTAATTTTAAAATGGTATGTACCCAATATCAGTTCACCAAATCCAGTCTACTCTGGCCTACTTTGAGTAGGCTAAACAGCGAGCGTGTGCGTAATTGTACATGACGAACTGATTTCGAGCTCTGGGAAAATATCCACATCGAGCAGCAGGCGTGAGTGTCAGAGAAAGTGATGCGGCTTGTGGAACCTTATGTTGGCAATGAGTGCAATGTCACCATGGACAATCTCTTTACCTCATTGTCATTGGTGAACAAGATGCATACAAAGAAAACAAGTCTGGCCGACACCATGAACAAAGTGAGACGGGAATTCCCCCCCCCCTGAACAAAGTAAGGCACCTGCACAGGCGTTGTACTCCACAACGGTGCTGAAAAATGACAACAGGACACAATCAAGAGAAAACCGGACACTATTACGCACTACAACCAAACACAGGTACGTCAACGTGTGTCAAGCTCATTAGCTTGAAGGGGGGGGGGGGGGGGTTGTCTTTCGATGCCCAGTGGATGTAGTGTTATAATGCTCTTCCTCCCGGGGAAGGACTGCCCGTTCCATGATCTCGCCATCACGGTTGACAACTCCATTGTGTCCTCCTCCCAGAGCGCTAAGAACCTTGGCGTGATCCTGGACAACACCCTGTCGTTCTCAACTAACATCAAGGCGGTGGCCCGTTCCTGTAGGTTCATGCTCTACAACATCCGCAGAGTACGACCCTGCCTCACACAGGAAGCGGCGCAGGTCCTACTCCAGGCACTTGTCATCTCCCGTCTGGATTACTGCAACTCGCTGTTGGCTGGGCTCCCTGCCTGTGCCATTAAACCCCTACAACTCATCCAGAACGCCGCAGCCCGTCTGGTGTTCAACCTTCCCAAGTTCTCTCACGTCACCCCGCTCCTCCGCTCTCTCCACTGGCTTCCAGTTGAAGCTCGCATCCGCTACAAGACCATGGTGCTTGCCTACGGAGCTGTGAGGGGAACGGCACCTCAGTACCTCCAGGCTCTGATCAGGCCCTACACCCAAACAAGGGCACTGCGTTCATCCACCTCTGGCCTGCTCGCCTCCCTACCACTGAGGAAGTACAGTTCCCGCTCAGCCCAGTCAAAACTGTTCGCTGCTCTGGCCCCCCAATGGTGGAACAAACTCCCTCACGACGCCAGGACAGCGGAGTCAATCACCACCTTCCGGAGACACCTGAAACCCCACCTCTTTAAGGAATACCTAGGATAGGATAAGTAATCCTTCTCACCCCCCCCTTTAAGATTTAGATGCACTATTGTAAAGTGACTGTTCCACTGGATGTCATAAGGTGAATGCACCAATTTGTAAGTCGCTCTGGATAAGAGCGTCTGCTAAATGACTTAAATGTAAATGTAAATGTAATGTGTTAAAACTCAATGTGTTAAAACTCAATGCAATAAAATATACATCTTTGGACAGGAGGGGTACTTCTGTATGAAAATCAGACAACGACACAAAGGGTTGTTAAAAGTTCATTTAAAAAGTTCAACTTGACTGCATGTTCATAACAAGGCAGTACAACTGATGCCGATTATCGAAAATTACATGACATAGTCAGTCTCAACAATAGTCTATAATCAGTCATTCAACCAGACAGCGGCTGTCGGGGACCATAGCCCTTGTCCAGGCTGGGCGGTACACCGTATTTTATGATATATTATATATCGACCTTCTATAATGGTATTTGAATGTTTGGTTTGTTGAATGTGAGTAGGCGTGTGTAACATTTACATTTAAGTCATTTAGCAGACGCTCTTATCCAGAGCGACTTACAAATTGGTGCATTCACCTTATGACATCCAGTGGAACAACCACTTTACAATAGTGCATCTAAATATTTTAAGGGGGGGGGGGTGAGAAGGATTACTTTATCCTATCCTAGGTATTCCTAACGTAACGTCCATTTTTATAGTTTACTCCGCTACTAATCTTCACACAGACCCAGTCCCACCCCCTGTCACTCAAGGAGCGCATTTGTTGTTGCTTGACCACAAGACACTTTTGTTCAGTCTGCATGGTCAATGCAGCACATTTTTTTATTTAACCTTCACTTAACTAGGCAAGTCATATTCTTATTTGGAATGACGGCCTAGTGGGTTAACGAGGCCGTCATTTTACCCTGTCAGCTCGGGGATTCGATCGAGAAAACTTTCGGTTACAAGTCCAACGCTCTAACCACTAGGCTACTTGCCTTCCCTGCACATGCAACAATGTTTCCAATTGTATCTTAATATAAATCCACAAGCGTTCTATGATTACAATATTAGTTTATGTTTCTACATCTGCGAACAGCTAGTTTGTATTATCTTAGCATGTTATGCTAAATCGTGTTAGCCACTAATGCTAACCGCTAGTTAGCTGGCTAGCTAATAAAAGTACTGACTCAGAGCAGACGTGGGTAGCCAATACAGCCTGATACCAGTGCTGGTGGAGGCTTAAATCAGCATGTTATTTGTGCAACAGTGTCTTCTAAATCAAAGAGGAATAGGCAAAGCATGAATATGTTGGCTATACGAATAAAGATTTAATGTAGCCAAAGATTATAGGGTCCCCTAGGAAACACGGACCATCAATTTGGTTCCTTCACTGTCCCAATAACCCATCAATGGTATTTTCATTCGTTGTCATGTCAAACAAAACTGTATTCAAAGTTCCCACTATTACTTATAACTATAGAATTATAATAAATATTCTATGTCCATGATTGCAAAAGTTCACCCAAGTGTTTTGATCGAAATCGCAATTGCAAGATTTGGTTAAAAATAAGGCCTGGTATTTTGCCCATATCAAGGCAGTGTGGAAATGATCTCAAATGAGTGCAGGAAAAGCAGAAATGTATGAATATGCAGGAAATTATTTTAGGTTGAAGTTGAATTGAACAGTATAAAACGATACGAATGGAGAAAGACCCATTGAAATCATTTAGAATATATGTTTCCACCCTAGGGTTACACACTACTCAAAGCAAATTTAGAACTTTTATTAATCAAAAACATCAAATACCATATGACATTTTGGCCATATCGCCCAGCCCTATCATGGACCATACAAACCTACTTACTAGAGGGTCTGCATGCACTGAAATGACCCCCGTACTTTAGGCTACATAGAATCTACCCTCTCAAACTCTCTCATCATCTTTGACATAGCTTCACTACCATACTTTTCTTTGCCATCCAAATAGGAATCAGATCAGAATGTGGAAATTGAATGGAGGTTATTACCTAGGATAACATGGCCTTTCTGTTGCCAGTACAGAGAGAAGGGCACATTAGCATACTGTAATCAGAACAACCTTCCAGTGCCTGAAAACATTCTGTTGATGGAGGTGTTGCAGAATACATCACTGAAACTACAGCCTTTTGAAAGCTCATTCTGCCCGGTGAACATAAGGGGATTCCTTCCATTATTCACTTTGGCACCTTATGTAGAACCTAATTGTTGCATAGTGTTTTTGTTTTCCTTTCAGTTAGAACTTCCAGTCATCTGAAACTGATGCCAAATGCAGAGGCTGAATGTCCCCACAAATGTGCTATTGAAATGCATGAGCACTTCGTGAAATAATGAATTCACCACTGTCTTCCACAGCTTATCCAGATGAGCCGAGGCATTGCACAGCAGTTCAGACACCACAGACAGAGTATGATGCCCCCAGCTGTGAATCTGATAGGCTTACCTTGTCTGGCTTCTTCCTCCAGCAGGTCTGTGTGCATGGCCAGGTACCGCTCTTCATCACACAGGGCCTCGATCCTGGCCTCCTCCTCAGACAGTTGGTAGTCTCTGTTCCACGAGCCCGCGTCGTACTCCGAGAGGTCATGTAAGTGACCACGCCCATCATACCTGTAGGGTGAAGAGAGGGGTTAGAGACATGGAGCAAGCCAATTGAGAGAAAAGACAACACATTGACCTACTTACCAACACAGGTTGGACCCTAAAACAAAGAGTTTTTAACAACAAAAAGTACTACCTCAGTCACAAGTCTTTCATGAGGGAGTGTATGGTACTGGAACTGAGCAATCTCGTCACAATACAGACACAATAACCTGAACAACTCCCGACATAGGCTCTCTAGTGCAGTTTTCTGGCAAACTTACTCTGTGAATCTCATTCCTCTCTCAACAAATTGCTACGGAGCAACATCCCTGCACGAACACAGAAACAAACCAAAAGAAAACAACTCGCCTCTTACCTTACAAGGTTCAAGTTTCCCCCCTATAACACTCACCAATCCTCCTATATCTGTAAAAAAGGTACATCCACACAAACCCGAGCACATAAATACCTATCCGTAAGAACCCAAACGGACGATATTTTCCTGCGTTCGCTCCCCTCTTCCACCTCTCCAGAGTTCCTTCGTCGAAAGAGAGAAGTGGGCACTGGGGTTGGCATTGGGGGGTCAGGCAGGACCCCTTAGCCTTAGGCTACTAGCTGGGGAAATAAGGGCTGGTTATGTGATAGAGACACACACATACATTGGAAACAAGAGACAGGCCCAAAAAGATTAAGGTGGCTCAACGAGACCATGAAGGGCCAACATAATGTCCCCCCCTTCATGGTTCAAGTGGGTTTATTTCCAAATAAACAAACAACTACTTTTACAGGTCATCATTGCCAACATGCTCTACAGCCTGCAAGAAAATGTTATTAGAAATGAACAACTGAAAGCAAAAGGGAAACAACTGAGCTGGGATACTTGGCAGGCATTAGTCAACAGTATAAGACCCTACATTTTGACATTAATTACTGTGAACCACCTTAATTCACATATTTGACATACAGTAGTAGTTTGGGTTGAATTTGCCGTGGTATTATCAACCAATTCGATTTCTTGGTGACTTGTTGGTAATGTTTGAAGTTTTCATTTGAATTCAGTTTTAGTGAAAGGCATTTAGATATGTTAGGTTGTTAACATCCAAATTGTCTTGGAATTAACTGAACTGAATACCATACTTAACTTAATATTCTCATGTTGAAGCTACCAGAGCAAATACAAATACACCAAGACGCATAAGCCTCCCTTAAAAAGGGCAATGGGCAGTTAAGTAATACAAAGTTGAATACAATATAACATGTAGACGATCTATAGTCCAAAACCCTGTAAACAAGTACATTGATGTATCCGTAAATATGAGGCAATTTTATAAGGGGCAATTTTAGACATCTTTCAGTCTCATGTAGAGCTTGTTCACTGTTGAAATATGACCCAAATAGTGGAGGAAGCCTCTGCTTCCTTTTGTTAATAGCTAATGTGTCTTCGTTTTCATGAGGCCAAAACTGACATTTATCAAGGAAGCTAGATAAAATGGTTTACACACAATTGTACTTTCATGTGACAGTTATATTTGGAAAACTACGCCTTCAGCAAAACAATAATCCGATCGGTCCCTTCGAAAGACAGATCTGATTAGGAAAGTTGGTTAGGATAACAATTCCGTCTAGGTTTGTTCAACCGACCTATCAATCAGGATGTTCTTGTCCCCCATCCATGGTATGAGCTGTTTGCCCTGCTCGTGGAAGTGAGCCCTCTCGTCGTCCCGGAACAGCTTGCAGGCATAGCCGAACACCAAAAGCTCGGCATATTTTTTGCTGTCACTCTCATTCTTCTTCACCGTCTTGTTGTTGTGGTCCCTCTTGCCCCCGCCGCGCCGATACATTCCAAATTAGCACGTGAAAACACGAAAAAGAAAGCTAGTGCGATAACTAACGTTAGATAGGATATATCACTACTGTTTAATTATTGTCGTACTACAAAGTCTTTCTTTCTTCTTTAAAAAAAGAGGTGCGAAATGCCACAATAAACATACTCACAAAAAACAGATCTAACATGTGCAGCCATGTTGGAAAAGTTAGTAAATATGCTTTATGGTTCATGTCTGCAGATTCGTTCATTCAACTTCAAGATGGAAAACACCACACGTAAATCAAATCTTTCATTCCCCCGATATTCTGATGAGAAAAAACTGGATTAATTATTTATTGATGTTGATAATAAATAACACATAATCTGTCATTTTATTAGCTACTACGTTCTCTTTTTGTATGTTGATTGCGCTACCATGTGATTGTGAAATAACTTTCGACAGAGACATGTATACTTCAGAACCCCTCGTCCAGCCTGAGTTTTCTCCTCTGTTTATCTCTGTTTATCTTGTGAAGTTATTTTAGAGCCAGCAGCTAAGTAATTGCGTGTTTTATTTCATTGATAAGGCCCATATATTTACAGTGAAGGATGTAATATGTTATTTTTTCGAATGACAACATAGCTACTGAGTTAATTGTTTGCTCTTTGTACCATCTGGTAAATTATTCATACACAAACACAAATAGCCTATTTGACATCTGTGCCTAAAATGCAATATTTATTAAAATATCTAGAATTAGTCAATGACAAGATGAACAATATATTCTTACAACATTATAACAATTTTAAACAAATGTAACCCCTTATCCTTTTACATTTTTATCAAAATACATGTATAATGTTTCTGACATCTTCAAGTACTCATGTGTAGTGATTATTATTTATCTATTTAGTTTTATTTTATTTATTTATTTCACGTTTACATTTTGAAAATATTTTGTGTTGATATTCTCTGTTTTTGTATTGTCAGTTACATTTGAATAATAATACAATATATATTTAGTAGTATTATTATTACTATTCAAATGTAATTATTTACACTACCGGTCAAAAGTTTTAGAATGCCTACTCATTCAAGGGTCTTTATTTTTACTATTTTCTACATAGTAGAATAATTGTGAAGACTTCAAAATGATGACATAACACATATGGAATCATGTAGAAACCAAAAAAGTGTTAAACAAATCAAAATATATTTTATATTTGAAATTCTTCAAATAGCCACCCTTTGTAAATAGCCATCCAACTACCTCAACCCCCATATTGTTTTATTTTAATTTTGCTCCTTTGTTTGCACCCCAGTATCACTACTTGCACATTCATCTTCTGCACATCTATCACTCCAGTGTTTAATTGCTAAATTGTATTTACTTCGCAACTACGGCCTATTTATTGCCTTACCTCCCTAATCTTACCTCATTTGAACACACTGTATATAGATTTAATTTCTATTGTGTTATTGACTGTACGTTTGTTGATTCCATGTGTGTTGTGCTGTTGTTTGTGTCGCACTGCTATGCTTTAACTTGGCCAGGTCGCAGTTGTAAATGAGAACTTGTTCTCAAAAAAATATAAAAAATAAAAATTGCCTTGATGACAGCTTGGTCCTGTCGCTGCAGAATGCTGTGGTAGAAATGCTGGTTAAGTGTGCCTTGAATAAATCACAGACAGTGTCACCACCAATGTACCCCCACACCATAATACCTCCTCAATGCTTAATGGTGGGAACCACACATGCAAAGATCTTCTATTCATCTACTCTGCGTCTCACAAAGACAAGGCAGTTGGAATCAAAAATCAAAAACATTTGGACTCATCAGACCAAAGGACAGATTTCCACCAGTCTAATATCCATTGCTTGTGTTTATTATCCCAAGCAAGTCTCTTTTTCTATTTGGTGTCCTACAGTACTGGTTTCTTTGCAGCAATTCGACGTGAAGGACTGATGCAGGTCTACTCTGAACAGTTGATGTTGAGGTGTGTCTGTCACTCGAACTCTGTGCAGCATTTATTTGGTAACTCTAATGAACTTGTCCTCTGCAGCAGAGGTCACTCTGTGTCTGCCTTTCCTGTGGCAGTCCTCATGAGAGCCAGTTTCATCACATTTTCATCCTGTCCCGGACTGGGTCTGTGATACCAACATGTTTCAAGCAGACCACCATAGTCCCTGTGCCCAAGAACCCTAAGGTAATCTGCCCTGCTAAATGACTTAAATGTAAATGTACTGCCCTGTAGCACTCTCGTCTGTATTAATGGAGTGCTTTGAAAGGCTGGTCGTGGCTCACATCAACACCATTATCCCAGAAACCCTAGACCCACTCCAATTTTCATACCGCCCCAACAGATCCACAGATGATGCAACCTCTATTACACTCCACACTGCCCATTCCCACCTGGACAAAAGGAACACCTACATGAGAATGTTATTCATTGACTACAGCTCAGCGTTCAACACCATAGTGCCATCAAAGCTCATCTAAACTAAGGACCCTGGAACTAAACACCTCCCTCTGCAACTGGATCCTGGACTTTCTGACGGGCCACCCCCAGGTGGTAAGGGTAGGTAACAACACATCTGCCACAATGATCCTCAACAAGGGGGCCCTTCAGGGGTGCATGCTCAGTCCCCTGCTGTACTCTCTGTTCATCCATGACTGCATGGCCAGGCACGACTCCAACACCATCATTATGTTTGCCGAGAACACAACAGAGGTAGGCCTGATCTCCGACAACGATGAGGCATCCTATAGGGGAGCAGATTAGAGACCTGGCAGTGTGGTGGCAGGATAATAACCTCTCCCTCAACGTGATCAAGACAAAGGAGATGATGTAGACTACAGGAAAAGGAGGACCGAGCACTCACTCATTTTCATCGACGGGGCTGCGTTGGAGAAGGTTGAGATCTTCAAGTTCCATGGTGTCCACATCACCAACAAACTATCATGGTCCAAACACACCTATCATGGTCCAAACACACCAAGACAGTAGTGAAGAGGGCATGACAAAGCCTATTCCCCCCCAGGAGACGGAAAATATTTGGCGTGAGTCCTCAGATCCTCAAAAAGTTCTGTAGATGCACCATCGAGAGCGTATGGAAACTGCTCGGCCTCTGACCGCAAGGCACTAAAGAGGGTAGTGTGTATGGCCCAGTACATCACTGGGGCCAAGCGTCCTGCCATCCAGGACCTCTAAACCTCTATACCCCCACACATGCACACTCTGTTAAGCTGCTGCTACTCTCTGTTTATTTTCTATGCATAGTCGCTTTAACTCAACTGTTATTTTACTGCATGCTCTTTAATAATTTGTTACTTTTAACTTATCTATTTTTTACTTAACACTTTTTCTTAAAACGGAATTAATTGTTGGTTAATGGCTTGTAAGTAAGTATTTCACTGTAAATCAAATCCAATTACATTTTATTTATCACATACAAATGGTTAGCAGATGTTATTGCGAGTGTAGCAAAATGCTTGTGCTTCTAGTTCTGACAGTGCAGCAATATCTAACAACTAATGGAACAATTCCACAACTACCGAATACACACAAATCTACGTAAAGGAATGGAATAAGAATATATACAGTTGAAGTCGGAAGAATTACATACCCCTTTGCCAAATACATTTAACCTCAGTCTTCCACAATTCCTGACATTTAATCCAAGTAAAAAATCCCTGTCTTCGGTCAGTTAGGATCACCACTTTACATACACTCAATTGGCCATGCTGCTGCTCCAGTTTCAACTGACCTGAGCCCTAGGACCATGCCCCAGGACTACCTGACATGATGACTCCTTGCTGTCCCCAGTCCACCTGTCCATGCTGCTGCTCCAGTTTCAACTGTTCTGCCTTACTATTATTTGACCATGCTGGTCATTTATGAACATTTGAACATCTTGGCCATGTTCTGTTATAATCTCCACCCGGCACAGCCAGAAGAGGACTGGCCACCCCTCCTAGCCTGGATCCTCTCTAGGTTTCTTCCTAGGTTCTGGCCTTTCTAGGGAGTTTTTCCTAGCCACCGTGCTTCTACACCTGTATTGCTTGCTGTTTGGGGTTTTAGGCTAGGTTTCTGTACAGCACTTTCTGACATAAGCTGATAAGAAGAGCTTTATAAATACATTTGATTGATTGATTGACTTGTGATCCATTTATTGAAGTGGCCAATTATTTCAAGTCTGTATGTAGGTATCAGCCTCTCTGTTAGTGATGGCTGTTTAACTGATGGCCTTGACATAGAAGCAATTTTTCAGTCGGTCCCAACTTTGATGCACCTGTACTGACTTCGCCTTCTGGATGGTAAGCGGGGTGAACAGGCAGTGGCTCTGGTGGTTGTTGTCCTTGATGATCTTTTTGACCTTTCTGTGACATCGGGTGTTATTTGATTTATTTAAGCTTTATTTAACCAGGTAGGCAAGTTGAGAACAAGTTATCATTTACAATTGCGACCTGGCCAAGATAAAGCAAAGAAGTTCGACATACAACAACACAGTAGAAATAAAAATAATGGGGTACAAAGGAGCATAAATAAATAAATAAATCAAATAAATACAGTAGAGTAAGAGGTAATTGTTTGGGCTAAATTATAGGTGGGCTATGTACAGGTGCAGCAATCTGTGAGCTGCTCTGACAGTTGGTGCTTAAAGCTAGTGAGGGAGATAAGTGTTTCCAGTTTCAGATATTTTTGTAGTTCGTTCCAGTCATTGGCAGCAGGTTTTGGGGGTGACCAGAGAGATATACCTGCTGGAGCGCGTGCTACAGGTGGGTGATGCTATGATGACCAGCGAGCTGAGATAAGGGGGGACTTTACCTAGCAGGGTCTTGTAGATGACATGGACCCAGTGGGTTTGGCCAGCCAACGAGAGCATACAGGTCGCAATGGTGGGTAGTATATGGGGCTTTGGTGACAAAACGGATTGCACTGTGATAGACTGCATCCAGTTTGTTGAGTAGGGTATTGGAGGCTATTTTGTAAATGACATCGCCGAAGTCGAGGATTGGTAGGATGGTCAGTTTTACAAGGGTATGTTTGACAGCATGAGTGAAGGATGCTTTGTTGCGAAATAGGAAGCCAATTCTAGATTTATCTTTGGATTTGAGATGTTTGATGTGGGTCTGGAAGGAGAGTTTACAGTCTAACCAGACACCTAGGTATTTGTAGTTGTCCACGTATTCTAAGTCAGAGCCGTCCAGAGTAGTGATGTTGGACAGGCGGGCAGGTGCAGGCAGCGATCGGTTTAAGAGCATGCATTTAGTTTTACTTGTATTTAAGAGCAATTGGAGGCCACGGAAGGAGAGTTGTATGGTATTGAAGCTTGCCTGGAGGGTTGTTAACACAGTGTCCAAAGAAGGGCCAGAAGTATACAGAACGGTGTCGTCTGCGTAGAGGTGGATCAGAGACTCACCAGCAGCAAGAGCGACATCATTGATGTATACAGAGAAGAGAGTCGGTCCAAGAATTTAAACCTGTGGCACCCCAATAGAGACTGCCAGAGGTTCGGACAGCAGACCCTCTGATTTGACACACTGAACTATATCATAGAAGTAGTTGGTGAACCAGGTGAGGCAATCATTTGAGAAACCAAGGCTGTCGAGTCTGCCGATGAGGATGTGGTGATTGACAGAGTCGAAAGCCTTGGCCAGATCAATGAATACGGCTGCACAGTAATGTTTCTTATCGATGGCGGTTAAGATATCGTTTAGGACCTTGAGCGTGGCTGAGGTGCACCCATGACCAGCTCTGAAACCAGATTGCATAGCAGAGAAGGTATGGTGAGATTCAAAATGGTCGGTAATCTGTTTGTTGACTTGGCTTTCGAAGACCTTAGAAAGGCAAGGTAGGATAGATATAGGTCTGTAGCAGTTTCGGTCAAGAGTGTCCCCCCCTTTGAAGCGGGGGATGATCGAAGCTACTTTCCAATCTTTGGGAATCTCAGATGACAAAAAAGAGAGGTTGAACAAGCTAGTAATAAGGGTGGCAACAATTTCGGCAGATAATTTTAGAAAGAAAGGGTCCAGATTGTCTAACCCGACTGATTTGTAGGGGTCCAGATTTTTCAGCTCTTTCAGGACATCAGCTTTGGGAGAAGGAGAAATGGGGAAGGCTTGGGCGAGTTCATGTGGGGGGTGCAGTGCTGTTGACCGGGGTAGGAGTAGCCAGGTGGAAAGCATGGTCAGCCGTAGAAAAATGCTTATTGAAATTCTCAATAATAGTGGATTTATCAGTGGTGACAGTGTTTCCTATCTTCAGTGCAGAGGGCAGCTGGGAGGAGGTGTTTTTATTCTCCATGGACTTTACAGTGTCCCAGAACTTTTTTGAGTTAGTGTTGCAGGAAGCAAATTTCTGCTTGAAAAAGCTAGCCTTGGCTTTTCTAACTGCCTGTGTGTAATGGTTTCTAGCTTCCCTGAACAGCTGCATATCACGGGGGCTGTTCGATCCTAATGCAGAACATAGGATGTTTTTGTGTTGGTTAAGGGCGTCAGGTCTGGGGAGAACCAAGGGCTATATCTGTTCCTTGTTCTAAATTTATTGAATGGGGCATGCTTATTTAAGATGGTTAGGAAGGCCTTTAAAAAAAATAACCAGGTATCCTCTACTGACGGGATGAGATCAATATCCTTCCAGGATACCCCGGCCAGGTCGATTAGAAAGGCCTGCTCGCTGAAGTGTTTAAAAGAGCATTTGACAGTGATGAGTGGAGGTCGTTTGACTGCTGACCCATTACGGATGCAGGCAATGAGGCAGTGATCGCTGAGATCTTGGTTGAAGACAGCAGAGGTGTATTTAGAGGGCAAGTTGGTTAGGATGATATCTATGAGGGTGCCCGTGTTTAAGGCTTTGGGGAGGTACCTGGTAGGTTCATTGATAATTTGTGTGAGATTGTCACACCCATAGTTTGCTTTGTATGTTTCTATGTTTAGTTTGGTCAGGGTGTGATCTGCGTGGGCATTCTATGTTACATGTCTAGTTTGTCTATTTCTATGTTTGGCCTGATATGGTTCTCAATCAGAGGCAGGTGTTAGTCATTGTCTCTGATTGGGAAACATATTTAGTTAGCCTGTTTGGTTTTGGGTTTTGTGGGTGATTGTTCCTGCCTCTGTGTTTGTTTGCACCAGATAGGCTGTTTAGGTTTTTTTTTAAGGTTTATTTTCTTTGTATACTGTTTGTGTTTTCATCTTTATTAAAGATGTATACAAGTAACCCCGTTGCATTTGGGTCCGCCTCTCCTTCAACTAAAAAAAAAACACGTTACAGAGATTGAGGGCATCAAGCTTAGATTATAGGATGGCTGGGGTGTTAAGCATGTTCCAGTTTAGGTCGCCTAGCAGCACGAGCTCTGAAGATAGATGGGGGGGCAATCAGTTCACATATGGTGTCCAGAGCACAGCTGGGGGCAGAGGGTGGTCTATAGCAGGTGGCAACGGTGAGAGACTTGTTTTTAGAGAGGTGGATTTTTAAAAGTAGAAGTTCAAATTGTTTGGGTACAGACCTGGATAGTAGGACAGAACTCTGCAGGCTATCTTTGCAGTAGATTGCAACACCGCCCCCTTTGGCAGTTCTATCTTGTCTGAAAATGTAGTTTGGGATGAAAATCTCAGAATTTTTGGTGGTCTTCCTAAGCCAGGATTCAGACACAGCTAGAACATCCGGGTTGACAGAGTGTGCTAAAGCAGTGAATAAAACAAACATAGGGAGGAGGACCCAATTGCACAGGGTGGGGTTGAGACCCAGGGCCTCAAGCTTAGTGGTCCTTCTGTAGCTCAGTTGGTAGAGCATGGCGCTTGTAACGCCAGGGTAGTGGGTTCGATTCCCGGGACCACCCATACGTAGAATGTATGCACACATGACTGTAAGTCGCTTTGGATAAAAGCGTCTGCTAAATGGCATATATATGAGCTTGGAGGGTACTATGGTGTTGAATGCTGAGCTGTAGTCAATGAACAGCATTCTTAAATAGGTATTCTTCTTGTTCAGATGGGATTGTGCAGTGTGATGGCGATTGCATCGTCTGTGGACCTATTGGGGCTGTACGCAAATTTAAGTGGGTCTAGGGTGACAGATAAGGTGGAGGTGATATGATCTTTGACTGGTCTGCCAAAGCACTTCATTATTACAGAAGTGAGTGCTATGGGGTTATAGACCTTATGTAAGACCAGACCTATGAAAGTTGCCCAGTATACCCTTAATCTTGTAATAATTTAAATTAAATATAATGATACACAACTTGTCACTGTGGGAGGATAACTAACTTTCATTTCAGTAAATAAAATGTGAATGATTTCAGGAAGGGATGTGCATTATGCATAGGCTATATCAGTGGAGGCTGCTGATGTAGCCTATGCATAATGCATGTGTTTGATGTTGTTGATACCTGTAACGGCTGATGTCGGGAGAAGAAGGTGAGGACCAAGGTGCAGCGTGGTAATTTGTTCATAATTTTAATAAACTGAACACTAAATACAAAGTAACAAAAGAGAACAACCGAAACAGCTCCATCAGGTGCAACACACACTAAACAGAAAATAACCACCCACAAACAAAAGTGGGAAAACAGGCTACCTAAGTATGGTTCTCAATCAGACAACAATTGACAGCTGCCTCTGATTGGGAACCATACCAGGCCAAACACATAGAAATATAGCACACAGAACAAAACATAGAATGCCCACCCCAACTCACACCCTGACCAAACTAAAATAGAGACATAAAAAAGGAACTAAGGTCAGGACATGACAATACTACCTTTCCACTGATTCCACTCCAGCCATTAACACGTGCCTGTCCGCCCCAAATAATTTGCCAACAACCTCCTGTGGGCTACATCCATTTAAGGACAGTCAGTTTGAGATGTTCTCCCATGAAACTGTTGGTATTCTGTCCATGCGTAGCTTGGGTCTTCTATAGAACATTTTCATTGGGATCTGCCAGCATGTAAAATTATTAATACAACTGGAAAAAAAGGTACACCCAAATGCACTTCAGCCCAGCGTTAAAAAATACATCTGCTTGGCATTTCTGACATAGTTATATTGCTGTCTTTCCACTTCGTCGGATTAGAATTATGTGTGACAATTGGACAGAAAGGTCAAAATGACAGACTGCTGAGGATGCAATAGGAAATGTCAAGTGAAATGTAGTTTCTTGCTTAGAAAGGAAATTAAATCTACACACTCCTCCTTGCCCCAGCATTGGGCAAATTTATTTCATTACGCAAGCTCATCATTGTGTCATACAGTATGTGTTATACTTAATGTCAGTTTTATCCCCATCACTCTGCAACCTGCTGTAGGTCTGGTCATTCTAAAACAGAGGTAGACAAGATATTGTTATAGAGGGGGAGCAATCTCACATGAAGTCGCCACCAAGCACGAACGCACACACACACATGCACGCTCACACACACATACACAAACACAAACTGCACCTCTAAGGGGACATGGAGAACTGTCTCACTTGCAAAGGTGTAGATCCACTTCCCTCTGTATATTGTAAATACTATCACCATGACTTATAACATAGCAGCAAAAACACCCGGTGCACATTACAGTAAGACAGACTGAGTAAAGGGACCCAATTGGCCTCTTTAGTGTCACAATGTAAGTCTGAGATAATGTGCCTAAATATGCAATCGTGTGTTGTCTTTGTGACCACTATAGTGTTTCATCAGCGATAATTTTTGTTTGAGTGATTTTGAGTTGGGTTATTTATAATCCCAAATATACCTGTTATTGAGTTCAAGGCTAAATCATTTTCCTCTTGAGGTTCAGTTAATTCCTGTTTGTAAATTTAGAGTACCAGTCAAAAGATTGGACAGGGTTTTTCTTTATTTAGGGGTTATTCAAGGGTTTTTCTTTATTTTACTATTTACTATATTGTAGAATTGTAGTGAAGACATTAAAACTATGAAATAACACATATGGAATCATGTAGTAAACAAAAAAGTGCTGAACAAATCTAAATAAATTTAAAATGTTATATTCTTCAAAGTAATGTTATGCAGGTGAATGAGGACCCAAAAGCGACTTGGCGAAAACAGAGTTTTTAATCCAGTAAAGTTACTTTACAAACAAAAGGCATAATACAACTCGTAATGACGAGAACAGACTGGAGACTTGATCAAGAACTGCAGGTTGCCTCGGGAAGGCACTTGAACGTAGCAGACTCAGACACCTGCTCACCACGCAGCATCTGAGGGAAACACGACACGACAGGGCAATACATAGACACAGCACGGTGAACAATAGACAAGGATCCGACAGGGCAGGAACGGAAAACAAGGAGAGAAATAGGGACTCTAATCAGGGAAAAGAATAGGGAACAGGTGTGGGAAGACTAAATGATTGATTAGGGGAATAGGAACAGCTGGGAGCAGGAACGGAACGATAGAGAGAAGAGAGAGGAAGGGAGAGAGAAAAAGGGGAACGAACCTAAAAAGACCAGCAGGGGAAAATGAACAGAGGGAAAAAGCCAAAATGACAAGACAATCTAAGACAAAACATGACAGTACCCCCCCACTCACCGAGCGCCTCCTGGCGCACTCGAGGAGGAATCCTGGCGGCAACGGAGGAAATCATCAATGAGTGAACGGTCCAGCACGTCCCGAGACGGAACCCAACTCCTCTCCTCAGGACCGTAACCCTCCCAATCCACTAAGTATTGGTGACCCCGTCCCCGAGAACGCATGTCCATGATTTTACGTACCTTGTAAATAGGTGCGCTCTCGACAAGGACGGGAGGGGGAGGGAAGACGAACGGGGTGCGAAGAAAGGGCTTGACACAGGAGACATGGAAGACAGGATGGACGCGACGAAGATGTCGCGGAAGAAGCAGTCGCACAGCGACAGGATTGACGACCTGGGAGACACGGAACGGACCAATGAACCGCGGAGTCAACTTACGAGAAGCTGTCGTAAGAGGAAGGTTGCGAGTGGAAAGCCACACTCTCTGGCCGCAACAATACCTTGGACTCTTAATCCTGCGTTTATTGGCGGCTCTCACAGTCTGTGCCCTGTAACGGCAAAGTGCAGACCTCACCCTCCTCCAGGTGCGCTCACAACGTTGGACAAACGCTTGAGCGGAGGGAACGCTGGACTCGGCAAGCTGGGATGAGAACAGAGGAGGCTGGTAACCCAGACTACTCTGAAACGGAGATAACCCGGTAGCAGACGAAGGAAGCGAGTTGTGAGCGTATTCTGCCCAGGGGAGCTGTTCTGCCCAAGACGCAGGGTTTCTGAAAGAAAGGCTGCGTAGTATGCGACCAATCGTCTTTGGCCCTTTCTGCTTGACCGTTAGACTGGGGATGAAACCCGGAAGAGAGACTGACGGACGCACCAATCAAACGACAGAACTCCCTCCAAAACTGTGACGTGAATTTGCGGGCCTCTGTCTGAAACGGCGTCTAACGGGAGGCCATGAATTCTGAACACATTCTCGATGATGATTTGTGCCGTCTCCTTAGCGGAAGGAAGTTTAGCGAGGGGAATGAAATGTGCCGCCTTAGAGAACCTATCGACAACCGTAAGAATCACAGTCTTCCCCGCAGACAAAGGCAGACCGGTAATGAAGTCTAGGGCGATGTGAGACCATGGTCGAGAAGGAATGGGGAGCGGTCTGAGACGACCGGCAGGAGGAGAGTTACCCGACTTAGTCTGCGCGCAGTCCGAACAAGCAGCCACGAAACGGCGCGTGTCACGCTCCTGAGTCGGCCACCAAAAGCGCTGGCGAATAGACGCAAGAGTGCCTCGAACACCGGGATGACCAGCTAACTTGGCAGAGTGAGCCCACTGAAGAACAGCCAGACGAGTGGAAACAGGAACGAAAAGGAGGTTACTAGGACAAGCGCGCAGCGACGCAGTGTGCGTGAGTGCTTGCTTAACCTGTCTTTCAATTCCCCAGACTGTCAACCCGACAACACGCCCATAAGGAAGAATCCCTCGGGATCAGTAGAAGCCACAGAAGAACTAAACAGACGGGATAAGGCATCAGGCTTGGTGTTTTTGCTACCCGGACGGTAAGAAATCACAAACTCGAAACGAGCGAAAAACAACGCCCAACGAGCTTGACGGGCATTAAGTCGTTTGGCAGAACGGATGTACTCAAGGTTCTTATGGTCTGTCCAAACGACAAAAGGAACGGTCGCCCCCTCCAACCACTGTCGCCATTCGCCTAGGGCTAAGCGGATGGCGAGCAGTTCACGGTTACCCACATCATAGTTGCGCTCAGATGGCGACAGGCGATGAGAAAAATAAGCGCAAGGATGAACCTTATCGTCAGACTGGAAGCGCTGGGATAGAATGGCTCCCACGCCTACCTCTGAAGCGTCAACCTCAACAATGAATTGTCTAGTGACGTCAGGAGTAACGAGGATAGGAGCGGACGTAAAACGTTCTTTTAGAAGATCAAAAGCTCCCTGGGCGGAACCGGACCACTTAAAACACGTCTTGACAGAAGTAAGAGCTGTGAGAGGGGCAGCAACTTGACCGAAATTACGAATGAAACGCCGATAGAAATTAGCGAAACCTAAAAAGCGCTGCAACTCGACACGTGACCTTGGAACGGGCCAATCACTGACAGCTTGGACCTTAGCGGAATCCATCTGAATGCCTTCAGCGGAAATAACGGAACCGAGAAAAGTAACGGAGGAGACATGAAAAGAGCACTTCTCAGCCTTTACGTAGAGACAATTCTCTAAAAGGCGTTGTAGAACACGTCGAACGTGCTGAACATGAATCTCGAGTGACGGTGAAAAAATCAGGATATCGTCAAGATAGACAAAAACAAAGATGTTCAGCATGTCTCTCAGAACATCATTAACTAATGCCTGAAAAACAGCTGGCGCATTGGCGAGACCAAACGGCAGAACCCGGTACTCAAAATGCCCTAACGGAGTGTTAAACGCCGTTTTCCACTCGTCCCCCCTCTCTGATGCGCACGAGATGGTAAGCGTTACGAAGGTCCAACTTAGTAAAGCACCTGGCTCCCTGCAGAATCTCGAAGGCTGATGACATAAGGGGAAGCGGATAACGATTCTTAACCGTTATGTCATTCAGCCCTCGATAATCCACGCAGGGGCGCAGAGTACCGTCCTTCTTCTTAACAAAAAAGAACCCCGCCCCGGCCGGAGAGGAAGAAGGCACTATGGTACCGGCGTCAAGAGACACAGATAAATAATCCTCGAGAGCCTTACGTTCGGGAGCCGACAGAGAGTATAGTCTACCCCGAGGAGGAGTGGACCCCGGAAGGAGATCAATACTACAATCATACGACCGGTGAGGAGGAAGGGAGTTGGCTCGGGACCGACTGAAGACCGTGCGCAGATCATGATATTCCTCCGGCACTCCTGTCAAATCGCCAGGTTCCTCCTGAGAAGTAGGGACAGAAGAAATGGGAGGGATGGCAGACATTAAACACTTCACATGACAAGAAACGTTCCAGGATAGGATAGAATTACTAGACCAATTAATAGAAGGATTATGACATACTAGCCAGGGATGACCCAAAACAACAGGTGTAAAAGGTGAACGAAAAATCAAAAAAGAAATAGTCTCACTGTGGTTACCAGATACTGTGAGAGTTAAAGGTAGTGTCTCAAATCTGATACTGGGAAGATGACTACCATCTAAGGCAAACATGGGCGTAGGCTTGTCTAACTGTCTGAAAGGAATGTCATGTTTCCGAACCCATGCTTCGTCCATGAAACAACCCTCAGCCCCAGAGTCAATCAAGGCACTGCATGTAGCACCCGAACCGGTCCAGCGTAGATGGACCGACATAGTAGTACAGGATCTAGATGAAGAGACCTGAGTAGTAGCGCTCACCAGTAGCCCTCCGCTTACTGATGAGCTCTGGCCTTTACTGGACATGAATTGACAAAATGTCCATCAAATCCGCAATAGAGGCACAGGCGGTTGGTGATCCTCCGTTCCCTCTCCTTGGTCGAGATGCGAATACCTCCCAGCTGCATGGGCTCAGTCTCTGAGCCAGAGGAGGGAGATGGTTGCGATGCGGAGCAGGGAAACACCGTTGACGCGAGCTCTCTTCCACGAGCTTGGTGACGAAGATCTACCCGTCGTTCTATGCGGATGGCGAGAGCAATCAAAGAGTCCACACTGGAAGGAACCTCCCGAGAGAGAATCTCATCTTTGACCACTGCGTGGAGTCCCTCCAGAAAACGAGCGAGCAGCGCCGGCTCGTTCCAGTCACTAGAGGCAGCAAGAGTGCGAAACTCTATAGAGTAATCCGTTATGGATCGATCACCTTGGCATAGGGAAGCCAGGGCCCTAGAAGCCTCCCTACCAAAAACTGAACGGTCAAAAACCCGAATCATCTCCTCTTTAAAGTTCTGGTAATTGTTAGAACAATCAGCCCTTGCCTCCCAGATAGCTGTGCCCCACTCTCGAGCCCGGCCAGTAAGGAGTGAAATGACGTAAGCAACCCGAGCTCTCTCGCTAGAGTATGTGTTGGGTTGGAGAGAGAACACAATATCACACTGGGTGAGAAAGGAGCGGCACTCCGTGGGCTGCCCGGACTAGCAAGGTGGGTTATTAACCCTAGGTTCCGGAGGCTCGGCAGGCCAGGAAGTAACAGGTGGCACGAGACGAAGACTCTGGAACTGTCCAGAGAGGTCGGAAACCTGAGCGGCCAGGTTCTCCACGGCATGGCGAGCAGCAGACAATTCCTGCTCGTGTCTGCCGAGCATGGCTCCTTGGATCTCGACGGCAGTGTTACGAGCATCTGTAGTCGCTGGGTCCATTCCTTGGTCGGATCCTTCTGTTATGCAGGTGAATGAGGACCCAAAAGCGACTTGGCGAAAACAGAGTTTTTAATCCAGTAAAGTTACTTTACAAACAAAAGGCATAATACTACTCGTAATGACGAGAACAGACTGGAGACTTGATCAAGAACTGCAGGTTGCCTCGGGAAGGCACTTGAACGTAGCAGACTCAGACACCTGCTCACCACGCAGCATCTGAGGGAAACACGACACGACAGGGCAATACATAGACACAGCACGGTGAACAATAGACAAGGATCCGACAGGGCAGGAACGGAAAACAAGGAGAGAAATAGGGACTCTAATCAGGGAAAAGAATAGGGAACAGGTGTGGGAAGACTAAATGATTGATTAGGGGAATAGGAACAGCTGGGAGCAGGAACGGAACGATAGAGAGAAGAGAGAGAGGAAGGGAGAGAGAAAAAGGGGAACGAACCTAAAAAGACCAGCAGGGGGAAAATGAACAGAGGGAAAAAGCCAAAATGACAAGACAATCTAAGACAAAACATGACAAGTAATCGCCCTTTGCCTTGATGACGACTTTGCTCACTCTTGGCAACCAGCATCACCTGGAATGCTTTTTCAACAGTCTTGAAGGATTTCCCGCATATGCTGAGCACCTGTTGGTTGCTTTTCCTTCACTCTGCGGTCCAACTCAACCCAAACCATCTCAATTGGGTTGAGGTCAGATGATTGTGGAGGCCAGGTCATCTGATGCAGCACTCCATCACTCTCCTTCTTCGTCAAATAGCCCTTACACAGCCTGGAGGTGTGTTGGGTCATTGTCCTGTTGAAAAACAAATGATAGTCCCACTAAGCGCAAACCAGATGGGATGGTGTATTGCTGCAGAATGCTGTGGTAGCCATGCTGGTTAAGTGTGTATTGAATTTTAAATAAATCACTGACAGTGTCACCAGCAAAGCACAAACCACACCATCACACCTCCTCCTCTATGCTTCACGGTGGGAACCACACATGCAGAGATCATCCATCCACCTACTCTGCGTCTCACAAAGACACAGCGGTTGGAATCCAAAATCAAAAATTTGGACTCATCAGACCAAAGGACAGATTTCCACCGGTCTGATTTCCATTGCTCGTGTTTCTTGGGCGAAGCAAGTCTCTTTTTCTCATTGGTGTCCTTTAGTAGAGGTTGATGTCTTTAAGTAGGCCCTCGTCTCCTCCATTAATTTCTCATCGTACCCTCTCTCATCTCCTCTTCCGGTCCTCACCCAGGAACTTATCCTCTGCAGTAGAGGTAACTCTGGGTCTTCCTTTCGTGTGGCGGTCCTCATGAGAGCCAGTTTTATCATAACACTTGGGGCTCCCGAGTGGCGCAGTGGTCTAAGGCGTGATTGGGAGTCCCATAGGGCGACGCACAATTGGCCCAGCGTGGTTAGGGCAAATATTTTTTTGAGATTGACTGGCCTTCATGTCTTCAAGAAATGATGGACTGTCTTTTCTCTTTGCTTATTTGAGTTGTTTTGCCATAATATGAGCTTGGTCTTTTACCAAATAGGACTATCTTCTGTATACCACCCGTACCTTGTCACAACACAACTGATTGGCTCAAACCATCACGTCTGCTTCCGCACTCCCTCTCTGGCGTTCGAGGGAGCCAGGCTGACTTTAATTACGCACACTTGTCATCATCATTACGTGTAGCTGCACAATATTGGACTAACCTGGACTCCATTACTTTGTTGATTACCCCCTCTATATCTGTCTGCTCCTCAGCTTGTTCCCTGTGTCATGGATGTCATTATTTTCCCCCATCCAGACGATGTTGCTCTCCGTTGTTCATTGAATTTTCTCCCTGTACCTGCTCCTCGTCTCCAGCGTCAAGCCTTACAGAATGCTAACACCACTATATGAAGCATAAGGGAGGTTTTTGTTTTTTGTTTTGTTGGTAACATCGGGTCCAGGTGCTGCCGCCGATGGAACCGGGGGTGCCTCAGCTGGCTCCATGGGCTTTCAAGCCTTACCTGGCTCGAGACGTTTCCTTACCCTGGTTGGGTCCGCAGGCTCCCATCCCACATCATGCCTCCGCTGCTCGTCATGCTCCTACTCCTCAGCTGGCTCATCCGGCTCCCATCCCACGTCATGCCTCAGCAGGCCCATCAGTCTCCCACGTCTCAGCCAGCTCGTCGGGCTCCCACGCCTCAATGGGATTGTCTGGATCGTTAGGCTCCCAAACCTCAGTTGGCTCGCCGGGCTTCTATGTCCCAACCTGCTTGTCCAGCGCCCATGCCTTGATTGGCCCGTCAGGCTCACCCAGGTGGGACGCCTGGTGGTGCCATTGAGGGGGGGGATACTGTCACATCTGCTCCCGTTCTCCCTCTCTGGTGCTTGAGTGCGCTAGGCTGCCTTTCATTACACACAACTGTCACCATTTTGCACAGCTGCGCAATTTTGGACTCACCTAGACTCCATTAATTTGTTGATGATCCCCTCTATATCTGTCTGCACCTCAGTTTGTTCCCCGTGTCAGCATTGATGTTGTTATTTTTCCCCTGTCCAGACGCTGTTCCTGTTCTGTTTCATGTCCGTTGTTCATTAAATGTTCGCCCTGTGCCTGCTTCTCGTCTCCAGCGTCAATCCTCACACAAATGCATTAAGGTAAGAAATTCCACAAATTAACTTTTAACATGGCACACCTGTTAATTGAAATCCATTCCAGGTGACTACCTCACGAAGCTGGTTGAGAGAAATGCCAAGAGTGTGCAAAGCTGTCGTCAATGCAAAGGGTGGCTACTTTGAAGTATCTCAAATATAAAATATATTTTGATTTGTTAAACACTTTTTTGGTTACTTCATGATTCCATGTGTGTTATTTAATATTTACAATATTTACAATATATACTATGTAGAAAATAGTAAGAATAAATAAAAAACCTTTAATGTGTGTCCAAACTTTTGACTTGAACTGTACATGTCCTACTGTTAGAAGGAGGTGTATATATAATAACGATTACAGCATGTTCTGCAAACTAACCCAACATTGCCAACTCCTTAAATGGAAGGAGGCTTAATTTGAAGTTTGGAACAAAGTTTTCAACAGTAGGGAGAGAGAGTGGACCACTGGGATCGCTCTTTCTCTCCGGCAGGCCAATTTACCTTATGGTGTTTATCAAGGAAAACACAATGATCCCCTTGAGGGAACAGAGAGAGTGGGGTAGATGATAAACCTCACCCGACAAAAACCAATGAAACATTACTACCTTGTGGGGCTTGATTTCCACTGATTTACAACAGCGGTGTCAGCTGGGCAGAAATACAGTAAATGCTAATCTGTCAGAGGTTAGTTATGGAAGCTAGCATCACATTGAGCCTACCAGCAGCCCTCAGGGGCCTGTCTGATCCAGCTTCATATCCAGGTACACTTTTTCTTTTCTCATTCAGCTCATTATTTTCAACCCCTACTTTCACCCCCCTACCTTTTGTCTTGTTGATATTCCTCTATTCTATTTCAATTGATATCTGCCCAATCACATCTTCATCTTCATCATTCCCCCTTTCTTATTAGTCTTTAATTGTCTCCACCGTCTCTCTCTCTCTCTCTCTCTCTCTCTCTCTCTCTCTCTCTCTCTCTCTCTCTCTCTCTCTCTCTCTCTCTCTCTCTCTCTCTCTCTCTCTCGCTCACACACACGCACACGCACCATCACTCACACACACACATGGTTATACATGCATAGAAGTACTAACACATACACATTAAAGCACACTCACATGTAAGCAATGCATACAGTACAAGCACACACACAGGTTTATGTATGCATACAAACACACACACAATGCCAATTTATTGCATCGTCATTCTCACAATTCACTTTCTTCATCGTTCTCTTTCACCTTCTCCCGCACACTTCCTATCTATCAATCTTATCTCTCTCTTTACCTTCCTCTCACACACACTCCTTTCTATTTAGTGCGGTGCCAGGATAATAACCTCTCCCTCAACGTGATTAAGACAGAGGAGATTATCGTGGACTATAGGAAAAGGAGGGCCGAGCATGCCCCCATTCTCATCGACAGGGAGCAGGAGCAGGTTAAGAGCTTCAAGTTCCTTGGTGTCCACATCACCAACGAACTATCATGGTCTAAAGACACCAAGACAGTCGTGAATAGAGGGCACGACAACGCCTATTCCCCCTCAGGAGACTGAAAAGATTTGGCATGGGTCCTCAGATCCTCAAAAGGTTCTACAGCTGCACCATCGAGAGCATCCTGGCTGGTTGCATCATTGCCTGGTATGGCAACAGCTCGGCCTCCAACTGCAAGGCACTACAGAGGGTAGTGCGTACAGGCCAGTACTTTATTGGGGCCAAGCTTCCTGCAACCATGACCTCTATACCAGGTGGTGTCAGAGGAAGGCCCTAAAAATTGCCAAAGACTCCAGCCACCCTAGTCATAGGCTGTTCTCTCTACTAACATACGGCAAGCACTGCCGGAGCGCCAACCAAGTCTAGGTCCAAAAGACTTGTTAACAGCTTCTACCCCCAAGCCATAAGATTCCTGAACATCTAATCAAAATGGCTACCCGTACTATTTGCAATGGCCTCCAACACCCATTTTTATGCTGCTGCTACTCTCTGTTTATTATCTATGCATAGTCACTCTACCTACATGTAGATATTACCTTAATTACCTCGACTAACCTGTGCCCCCCGCACATTGACTCTGTACCGGTACCCCCTGTATACAGCCTCACTACTGTTATTTTATTGTTGCTCTTTAATTATTTGTTATTTTCCTATTTTATTATTTTGATTTTGATTGTTGCCA
Organism: Oncorhynchus gorbuscha; assembly: GCF_021184085.1. Taxonomy (NCBI): domain Eukaryota; kingdom Metazoa; phylum Chordata; class Actinopteri; order Salmoniformes; family Salmonidae; genus Oncorhynchus; species Oncorhynchus gorbuscha. The sequence goes on from NC_060192.1 coordinate 12,886,968, forward strand.
GGGCCCATCCGACCCTGACCCCTCTGCACCTCTGTGAGTCTGGCTTCTCTTCCTCTTGGTTGCTGGAACAATGATTCCTGACAGGTGACATGCTCTTACCTCCCAAGGGCGTTAAATGCTGTGACTGGAAACCAGATTAAGCCGTCCAAGATACGAACGATAAGGCCTGGGTGCTGGGATGATAAATAATCGCTCACTTCAGCCGTTCTCTGGAACCGCTCACTGAAACCGCTCACTGAAACCCATGCCTGGGGTGTTCTAGAGGCAGGCAGGTCTCCCTGTCCCTCGGCTAAAACATATACTTGACACACACTCTACACATCCTTGCTAACTTACACACACACAGCAACACACACCCATCTTCTATCTCTTTCTCACTCCTTTTCACTCTTTCTTTCTCTCTTTCTCTCATTCTCTCATTCTCTCATTCTCTCTCTCTCTCTCTCTCTCTCTCTCTCTCTCTCTCTCTCTCTCTCTCTCTCTCTCTCTCTCTCTCTCTCTCTCTCTCTCTGTCTCTCTTTCTCTCTCTCTCTTCTTTCCCTGTCGCTGCACAGTGAAACTGATTATGCCACCATGCCTGCTACTCCCATCGCTGCTCAGAATTTGCACATTATCGTTTTTTACAATTGCTAGGACCCATTTCTCAATTCTTAGGTCACTTTTTCAAAACTCTTCACACAGTGAGCACAACAGCAGTCTATGTGGGCCAAACCGTGGACCATTTTTCATTGCTTTGGCACAAAATGCATTCAACGACTACATCTTTCAAATGTCATGAATTATTTTCTCAAACAGACACAACCACCAGCAAAACTCTATGTACCTACAGGTCAATTTGCACATGTTTACATACTCTTTTCAAAACTGTTAAACTTAAGTTCAAAACCTAATTTAACACAAAATTGAATAAGACAGCAATTTGCTACGTTTCTACAGTAATACCGTAATGAAATATATTTCAAATCTAAAAAATGAAATACTGTCAAAACAATTAGACCAACCACAGCTCTTTCCCATTGTAGCTGAACACCTACCCAGGTGTTATTCTGGGAGTCTGAGAGCAGTACGTATGCGTGGTGGAAGAATACTGAGAGGAAGATCAAAAACTGTAGTCTCAGATGAGATTAGGGCTACTATAATTGATCAAAATAAATCATGGTCTATCAATAAGAGAGGCTGGTCTGAGAGTGCAACCAAATCCGCAACGCTTAACAGTGGCATCTATTGTAAGACATTTCCGGCAAAACAACAGGTAAGATGTGCATTCTGCAAGGGCATCTGACTGAACTGCACATTACAGAAGTAAATTGAGCAAAGCCTCCAAACCCACTTGTGTGTAATTGTTTTGGGATTTCTGCTTAGGACCCGATGGTTACCTCCCACAGGCGGGAGAGGTAGGATTTTCACTGCTGTGCAGGAAACAGCAGAGTGTTGGCAGACAACATTACATTTGGAAATATTCACAATGTAAGCATAACTATTTCTAGAGTCCTGAAAAAACATCAAGTCAGGATGAAGCAGTTGTACACTGTCCCCTTTGAGAGGAACTCTGAATGAGTCAAGCAACTCAGAAACCAATATGTCAGGTAAGATGACTATAAAATACAGAACTGGTTTTGAACAAAACCAAGCAGAGCAGAGGCACACAATGGCCTGTTTTTAGTTATAATGTAAACTCTTGTAATAGCCTAACTCTTATGTTGCCTTGTGGATTTATTTTAGAGAGTCATGGAGATTGAAGCCAGGCAAACACCCCACATATTCATCTTTGTGGATGAGGCTGGTTTCAACTTAGCCAAAACACGGCGGCGAGGAAGGAATGTGATTGGGAAAAGAGCCACAGTAGATATCCCGGGCCAGAGGGGTGCCAACATCACAATGTGTGCAGCAATATCCTCTGATGGATTGCTGTTACACAAACCGCTAATTGGGCCGTACAACACAGAGCGTCTCATTTAATTCCTGGATGACCTCTATGGAAGGGCTGTGCCAGGTGAGGAAAGGGTTGCAGTGAGGCGAAATGTGCCATTTCCTCACTCCCGTGCAGCCATAGAGTGGTTTGCAGCCCATCCCAGGATGGTGTCATTTTCCTCCCACCTTACTCTACATTCCTCAACCCTATAGAGGAATTATTTTCCTCATGGAGGTGGAAGGTTTATGATCAAATGTCCCTCCTAGATGCAATGAATGCTGGATGCCTGGACAAATCTGCAGAAGATTGCCAGGGACTGACCAGGCATGCCAAAATACTTTTTCCTAGGTGTATTGCCCAAGATGACTTAAGATGTGATGTAGATGAGAACCTGTGGCCAAATGCAGAAAACAGGGTTGACTAGCAATTGCTACTGTATCTGTATCGGTAGATGGCGTATAAACAAATGATTTTATTTTAGAATCACTCAAAGCCAAAAAATGACAGAAAACATATTGAAGCGTATTGCATCATGTCTAATTCATTCCTGTAACATATACTGCAGTGAATTCTAAACAGTAGAGAGGTGTCATTCTTGTTTTTTTAACATTTTACAAAAGACAACATTGTGTAACGCTACTTGTTGTGTTTTTTAGGTCATTGTCTTATGAGTGACAACGTGTGCTTGTTGGGTGACAACCTTTGCTAGTGTTATGGAAGAATGAGTTGATTTGAGACATGTATAAAGTATTTTGGTAGTTTTAGTGCATTTTGGATGTGAAATTAACTGCTGTGCCAAGCTGAAAGTTGGTTAGGAGAACTGTGTGAAGAGTTTTGAAAGTATTGAGAAATGGGTCCTCGCAATTGTAAAAAGATTGTAATTTAGATTTTTGTTGTAAATTCGCCAAATAATACAATGGTTTCTGTTTTAATTAAGATGTTTTTTTGTCTGAACAGCTCATAAAATACCGTTATGGCATAAATACACAGATGCCGGAAACTAACTCCCCCTCTCTCCACACAAGTAGACACAAACTCAATCACCCCCTCATTCTCTTTATAAATCAGTGTTCCATATGTGTGACAGCCTTTCTCTTCCATTATAGAGTTCAAAGGTGAAGAATGCAGAATGCAGGCTCCACCATAGAGATATTATTATTTTAATGCAATACAGGATAATGCCACAGACAGACAGTGCCATGGTGGTGCATCTTGAATCCATGCATCTTGAATCCATGCACCACCATGGCACTGTCTGTCTGTGGCTAATGCCACAGACAGACATTTCCCATGGTGACAGACAGACAGTGCCATGGTGGTGCATGGATTCAAGATCAACTCATCAACTTGAGACATGGTACATGTGTCATGCAGGTGAAAGAGGACCCAAAAGCGACTTAACAGAAACAGAGTTTATTTAAGTCCAAACAGGGAATAACAGAAATCCTCTAGTCTGTAGAGGGGAATAACTGGAGAAGCGGCCACAGACTGCAGGTCGCTTCGGGTAGGCGCAGGCCGTAGTAGACAGAGACACCTGCTCACATGCAGCATCTGATGAAGGCAAAAAACACGACAGGACAGGGCGATACACAATCACAGCAAAAACACGACAGGACAGGGCGAAACGCAATCACAGCATGGTGAATACTAAACAAGGAACCGACGGGACAGGAACGGAACACAAAGGAATAAATAGGGACTCTAATCAGGGGAAAGGATCGGGAACAGGTGTGGGAAGACTAAATGATGATTAGGGGAATAGGAACAGCTGGGAGCAGGAACGGAACGATAGAGAGAAGAGAGAGCGAGAGAGTGAGAGGGGGAGGGGAGAGAGAGGGATAGAAAGAGGGAAAGAACCCAATAAGACCAGCAGAGGGAAACGAACAGAATGGGGAGCACAGGGACAAGACATGATAATAAATGACAAACATGACAGTACCCCCCACTCACCGAGCGCCTCCTGGCGCACTCGAGGAGGAATCCTGGCGGCAACGGAGGAAATCATCGATGAGTGAACGGTCCAGCACGTCCCGAGACGGAACCCAACTCCTCTCCTCAGGACCGTAACCCTCCCAATCCACTAAGTATTGGTGACCCCGTCCCCGAGAACGCATGTCCATGATCTTATGTACCTTGTAAATAGGTGCGCTCTCGACAAGGACGGGAGGGGGGAGGGAAGACGAACGGGGTGCGAAGAAAGGGCTTAACACAGGAGACATGGAAGACAGGATGGACGCGACGAAGATGTCGCGGAAGAAGCAGTCGCACAGCGACAGGATTGACGACCTGGGAGACACGGAACGGACCAATGAACCGCGGAGTCAACTTATGAGAAGCTGTCGTAAGAGGAAGGTTGCGAGTGGAAAGCCACACTCTCTGGCCGCAACAATACCTTGGACTCTTAATCCTGCGTTTATTGGCGGCTCTCACCGTCTGTGCCCTGTAACGGCAAAGTGCAGACCTCACCCTCCTCCAGGTGCGCTCACAACGTTGGACAAACGCTTGAGCGGAGGGAACGCTGGACTCGGCAAGCTGGGATGAGAACAGAGGAGGCTGGTAACCCAGACTACTCTGAAACGGAGATAACCCGGTAGCAGACGAAGGAAGCGAATTGTGAGCGTATTCTGCCCAGGGGAGCTGTTCTGCCCAAGACGCAGGGTTTCTGAAAGAAAGGCTGCGTAGTATGCGACAATCGTCTGATTGGCCCTCTCTGCTTGACCGTTAGACTGGGGATGAAACCCGGAAGAGAGACTGACGGACGCACCAATCAAACGACAGAACTCCCTCCAAAACTGTGACGTGAATTGCGGGCCTCTGTCTGAAACGGCGTCTAACGGGAGGCCATGAATTCTGAATACATTCTCAATAATGATTTGTGCCGTCTCCTTAGCGGAAGGAAGTTTAGCGAGGGGAATGAAATGTGCCGCCTTAGAGAACCTATCGACAACCGTCAGAATCACAGTCTTCCCCGCAGACAAAGGCAGACCGGTAATGAAGTCTAAGGCAATGTGAGACCATGGTCGAGAAGGAATGGGGAGCGGTCTGAGACGACCGGCAGGAGGAGAGTTACCCGACTTAGTCTGCGCGCAGTCCGAACAAGCAGCCACGAAACGGCGCGTGTCACGCTCCTGAGTCGGCCACCAAAAGCGCTGGCGAATAGACGCAAGAGTGCCTCGAACACCGGGATGACCAGCTAACTTGGCAGAGTGAGCCCACTGAAGAACAGCCAGACGAGTGGAAACAGGAACGAAAAGGAGGTTACTAGGACAAGCGCGCGGCGACGCAGTGTGCGTGAGTGCTTGCTTAACCTGTCTTTCAATTCCCCAGACTGTTAACCCGACAACACGCCCATAAGGAAGAATCCCCTCGGGATCAGTAGAAGCCACAGAAGAACTAAACAGACGGGATAAGGCATCAGGCTTGGTGTTCTTGCTACCCGGACGGTAAGAAATCACAAACTCGAAACGAGCGAAAAACAACGCCCAACGAGCTTGACGGGCATTAAGTCGTTTGGCAGAACGGATGTACTCAAGGTTCTTATGGTCTGTCCAAACGACAAAAGGAACGGTCGCCCCCTCCAACCACTGTCGCCATTCGCCTAGGGCTAAGCGGATGGCGAGCAGTTCACGGTTACCCGTCGTTCTATGCGGATGGCGAGAGCAATCAAAGAGTCCACATCTGAAGGAACCTCCCGGGAGAGAATCTCATCCTTAACCACTGCGTGGAGTCCCTCCAGAAAACGAGCGAGCAGCGCCGGCTCGTTCCACTCACTAGAGGCAGCAAGAGTGCGAAACTCAATAGAATAATCCGTTATGGACCGTTCACCTTGGCATAAGGAAGCCAGGGCCCTAGAAGCCTCCCCACCAAAAACTGAACGGTCAAAAACCCGAATCATCTCCTCTTTAAAGTTCTGGAATTTGTTAGAGCAATCAGCCCTTGCCTCCCAGATAGCTGTGCCCCATTCTCGAGCCCGGCCAGTAAGGAGTGAAATGACGTAAGCAACCCGAGCTCTCTCTCTAGAGTATGTGTTGGGTTGGAGAGAGAACACAATCTCACACTGCGTGAGAAAGGAGCGGCACTCAGTGGGCTGCCCGGAGTAGCAAGGTGGGTTATTAACCCTAGGTTCTGGAGGCTCGGCAGGCCAGGAAGTAACAGGTGGCACGAGACGTAGACTCTGGAACTGTCCAGAGAGGTCGGAAACCTGAGCGGCCAGGTTCTCCACGGCATGGCGAGCAGCAGACAATTCCTGCTCGTGTCTGCCGAGCATGGCTCCTTGGATCTCGACGGCAGTGTAACGAGCGTCTGAAGTCGCTGGGTCCATTCCTTGGTCGGTTCCTTCTGTCATGCAGGTGAAAGAGGACCCAAAAGCGACTTAACAGAAACAGAGTTTATTTAAGTCCAAACAGGGAATAACAGAAATCCTCTAGTCTGTAGAGGGGAATAACTGGAGAAGCGGCCACAGACTGCAGGTCGCTTCGGGTAGGCGCAGGCCGTAGTAGACAGAGACACCTGCTCACACGCAGCATCTGATGAAGGCAAAAAACACGACAGGACAGGGCGATACACAATCACAGCAAAAACACGACAGGACAGGGCGAAACGCAATCACAGCATGGTGAATACTAAACAAGGAACCGACGGGACAGGAACGGAACACAAAGGAATAAATAGGGACTCTAATCAGGGGAAAGGATCGGGAACAGGTGTGGGAAGACTAAATGATGATTAGGGGAATAGGAACAGCTGGGAGCAGGAACGGAACGATAGAGAGAAGAGAGAGCGAGAGAGTGAGAGGGGGAGAGGGGGAGAGAGAGGGATAGAAAGAGGGAAAGAACCCAATAAGACCAGCAGAGGGAAACGAACAGAATGGGGAGCACAGGGACAAGACATGATAATAAATGACAAACATGACAACATGTCTCAAATCAACTCATTCTTCCATAACACTAGCAAAGGTTGTCCATGGTGGTGCATGGATTCAAGATGCATGGATTCAAGATGCACCACCATGATGTACCACCTTCAAGTGCCGCCTTCTGATTCTCACATGGAAACAGATAGCCTTGGATACTCCTCTTCTCCTCCACTTCTTCAAGTACTCACATCTGGACTATGTCTCTCCTCTTTTTCCTCCCAGTCCCATCAAAAATCCCTCACTACACACTCATTCATCCCTTCTATTGGCTCATTCGATTTTCTTTCTTTTCAAGTGTTTATTAAAGGAGTGCTTGAAGCGTAAGGCCTTGATCAGGGAAAAAAAACACAGTCCATGACCAAATCAGATGTGAAACTAAACTGTGTAGCCTTACAACCTTTCAAAGCTCAGGAAGTGTCATTGTTGAATTACATAAAATAAAGTAGAGAGGCTTTTGCCAGACACCAAAAAAGGAAGTAAAACTGTGAAAGAAAAACCAAAGACGAGAAAGGAGCAGGGTTCCCAGTTGATGTAAACTAGGTTTCATGAGAGGCTCTTTCTAAACCCTGTTCCAAAGGCTCAGTCAGTGATAAGCAACAATCAGAGAGCTGGGAGGGGGGGGGGGATCATACAGACTCTGAAATTGCGCTTTACTTTCATTTGGCAGTCTTGCCAGGTAAACTTTTCTAATAGCCTTTTGAAATGTTACCTGCAAGTCAAAACGCCGTGGAATAGGAAATAAATCAAATAAGTCAAAGCTCTTTTATACAATGTGATGATGATGTGGCTGCCGGCTGCATGAGCGGCTGTACAATGTATTCTCCTCTGTGTGCCTGTAATACCTTTGACGTCATGTTCCCAGGGGAAGGCAGGTAGAGAATGCTCTCGTCTTAAAGCAAGAATCCTTAATTGAAACAATAACAAAGCGGTCACCTGCCCCAGTTTGAGTAAAAAGCTGAGAGATGGGTCTAGTGAAATGTAACTACTCTCAAATTTATAGACAGAGCTATGGATGAAAGGACTGACCATCCATGATATCAAAATTATTGTGTTTTGAGGCTGTACAGTGTGTTAACTTTGACATCGTTTACTAATATGTTGTGTGCTGATGGGGTAGAACAGCTGACCTAAGCTCAAGAGGCATTTATACGTTATATTAGTCAAGAATCAATGGGTATATATCATGAATCATTAAAAGTTTAAAAAAAATGTATGTAGCAACCACGGATTATATCTTTAATGTCATTGCTCAATGTTTACTCAGACCCAGTAGTGAGCCACAGATGAATCATGACCGTGGAGGCGCTGGACTGATGCAGCAGGTTAGACTCAGCTACCATATGAGTTACAGTTAATCACCCCCCAACACTTCTTCTCTATGATGTTAGTTAATATCACAGACAGAGACAGACAGAGACAGATTGAGCAAGCGAGATAAAAGCTGAAAAATTTAATAAGACCAAACAGTTAATCTCACCTCCAAAACTCACTCAAACCACCAAAACACTTCAAAGATGTCTCAAAATAAGCTTGTTCGACTATAACACTGGCACCAATTTTCACTCAGAAAGCATACATTGTCATTCATAACACACTGACCTAAAACACACAAACAGGGAGCATTACATAAATTATGAACTTCTCTTTGAAGTTTGAAAAATTCTTCACATAAATCAGTATTTCATTATAGAATAACACCTACTAATTTTGACTGTACTGAAGTATATATAACAAGAATTAATCAGAAATGCAGAAATGTTATTCAATAGTATTTTTTTCTATATCTTTGCATATAGTAATTTACTTGAAGAATAAAAAGTTTAAACAAAAAACACATTCCTGAAATTCCATGGCTGCAAAATGAATTACAAAAACATCAACATGTATAATATAATCACCATTACTCTACAGTACTGTGAGGGTTCTAGTTCTCATCAACATGTAAAGTATAATCACTCATACTGTAGAGTACTGTGAGGGTTCTAGCTCTCATCAACATGTAAAGTATAATCACTCATACTGTAGAGTACTGTGAGGGTTCTAGTTCTCATCAACATGTATAGTATAATCACCATTACTGTACAGTACTGTGAGGGTTCTAGTTCTCATCAACATGTATAGTATAATCACCATTACTGTACAGTACTGTGAGGGTTCTAGTTCTCATCAACATGTATAATATAATCACCATTACTGTACAGTACTGTGAGGGTTCTAGTTCTCATCAACATGTATAATATAATCACCATTACTGTACAGTACTGTGAGGGTTCTAGTTCTCATCAACATGTATAGTATAATCACCATTACTGTAAAGTACTGTGAGAGTTCTAGTTCTCATCAACATGTATAATATAATCACCATTACTGTACAGTACTGTGAGGATTCTAGTTCTCATCAACATGTATAATATAATCACCATTACTATACAGTACTGTGAGGGTTATAGTTCTCATCAACATGTATAGTATAATCACCATTACTGTAAAGTACTGTGAGAGTTCTAGTTCTCATCAACATGTATAATATAATCACCATTACTGTACAGTACTGTGAGGATTCTAGTTCTCATCAACATGTATAATATAATCACCATTACTATACAGTACTGTGAGGGTTATAGTTCTCATCAACATGTATAGTATAATCACCATTACTGTAAAGTACTGTGAGAGTTCTAGTTCTCATCAACATGTATAGTATAATCACCATTACTGTACAGTACTGTGAGGGTTCTAGTTCTCATCAACATGTATAGTATAATCACCATTACTGTACAGTACTGTGAGGGTTCTAGTTCTCATCAACATGTATAATATAATCACCATTACTGTACAGTACTGTGAGGGTTCTAGTTCTCATCAACATGTATAATATAATCACCATTACTGTACAGTACTGTGAGGGTTCTAGTTCTCATCAACATGTATAGTATAATCACCATTACTGTAAAGTACTGTGAGAGTTCTAGTTCTCATCAACATGTATAATATAATCACCATTACTGTACAGTACTGTGAGGATTCTAGTTCTCATCAACATGTATAATATAATCACCATTACTATACAGTACTGTGAGGGTTATAGTTCTCATCAACATGTATAGTATAATCACCATTACTGTAAAGTACTGTGAGAGTTCTAGTTCTCATCAACATGTATAGTATAATCACCATTACTGTACAGTACTGTGAGGGTTCTAGTTCTCATCAACATGTATAGTATAATCACCATTACTGTACAGTACTGTGAGGGTTCTAGTTCTCATCAACATGTATAATATAATCACCATTACTGTACAGTACTGTGAGGGTTCTAGTTCTCATCAACATGTATAATATAATCACCATTACTGTACAGTACTGTGAGGGTTCTAGTTCTCATCAACATGTATAGTATAATCACCATTACTGTAAAGTACTGTGAGAGTTCTAGTTCTCATCAACATGTATAATATAATCACCATTACTGTACAGTACTGTGAGGGTTCTAGTTCTCATCAACATGTATAATATAATCACCATTACTATACAGTACTGTGAGGGTTATAGTTCTCATCAACATGTATAGTATAATCACCATTACTGTAAAGTACTGTGAGAGTTCTAGTTCTCATCAACATGTATAGTATAATCACCATTACTGTACAGTACTGTGAGGGTTCTAGTTCTCATCAACATGTATAGTATAATCACTCATACTGTAGAGTATTGTGAGGGTTCTAGTTCTCATCAACATGTATAGTATAATTACTCATACTGTACAGTACTGTGAGGGTTCTAGTTCTCATCAATATGTATAGTATAATCACTCATACTGTAGAGTACTGTGAGGGTTCTAGTTCTCATCAACATGTATAGTATAATCACCATTACTGTACAGTACTGTGAGGGTTCTAGTTCTCATCAACATGTATAGTATAATCACCATTACTGTAAAGTACTGTGAGGGTTCTAGTTCTCATCAACATGTATAGTATAATCACTCATACTGTACAGTACTGTGAGAGTTCTAGTTCTCATCTACATGTATAGTATAATCACCATTACTGTAGAGTACTGTTACATTTACATTTAAGTCATTTAGCAGACGCTCTTATCCAGAGCGACTTACAAATTGGTGCATTCACCTTATGACATCCAGTGGAACAGCCACTTTACAATAGTGCATCTAAATATTTTAAGGGGGGAGGGGGGGGTGAGAATGATTACTTTATCCTATCCTAGGTATTCCTTAAAGAGGTGGGGTTTCAGGTGTCTCCGGAAGGTGGTGATTGACTCCGCTGTCCTGGCGTCGTGAGGGAGTTTGTTCCACCATTGGGGAGCCAGAGCAGCGAACAGTTTTGACTGGGCTGAGCGGGAACTGTACTTCCTCAGTGGTAGGGAGGCGAGCAGGCCAGAGGTGGATGAACGCAGTGCCCTTATTTGGGTGTAGGGCCTGATCAGAGCCTGGAGGTACTGAGGTGCCGTTCCCCTCACAGCTCCGTAGGCAAGCACCATGGTCTTGTAGCGGATGCGAGCTTCAACTGGAAGCCAGTGGAGAGAGCGGAGGAGCGGGGTGACGTGAGAGAACTTGGGAAGGTTGAACACTAGACGGGCTGCGGCGTTCTGGATGAGTTGTAGGGGTTTAATGGCACAGGTAGGGAGCCCAGCCAACAGCGAGTTGCAGTAATCCAGACGGGAGATGACAAGTGCCTGGATTAGGACCTGCGCCGCTTCCTGTGTGAGGCAGGGTCGTACTCTGCGGATGTTGTAGAGCATGAACCTACAGGAACGGGCCACCGCCTTGATGTTAGTTGAGAACGACAGGGTGTTGTCCAGGATCACGCCAAGGTTCTTAGCGCTCTGGGAGGAGGACACAATGGAGTTGTCAACCGTGATGGCGAGATCATGGAACGGGCAGTCCTTCCCCGGGAGGAAGAGCAGCTCCGTCTTGCCGAAGTTCAGCTTGAGGTGGTGATCCGTCATCCACACTGATATGTCTGCCAGACATGCAGAGATGCGATTCGCCACCTGGTCATCAGAAGGGGGAAACAACATATATAGTATAACACTCATACTGTACAGTACTGTGAGGGTTTGTCAGGCATAGGTGTAATAGGTGGCAGGGATGTCAGGCGCAGGAGAGTCAAATGGAGTTTAAATATGGAGTCTTTTAATAAAGTTCCACGAGTATGCTCCATAACAATAAATGTACAAACAAAACATGGGTACGAAGACCCGACGCGCACCTATACAAACAATTACACTACACTGACAACAAATAAATCTCTGACAAAGACATGAGGGGAAACAGAGGGTTAAATACACAACAGGTAATGAATGGGATTGAAAACAGGTGTGTGGGAAGACAAGACAAAACCAATGGAAAATGAAAAAAGGATCAATGATGGCTAGAAGACTGGTGACGTCGAACGCCGAGGACCGCCCGAACAAGGAGAGGCAACGACTTCGGCAGAAGTCGTGACAGTACCCCCCCCTGACGCGCGGCTCCAGCTGCGCGTCGACACCGGCCTCAGGGACGACCCGGAGGGCGAGGTGCAGGGCGATCCGGACGGAGACGGTGGAATTCTGATAACATGGAAGGATCTAACACGTCCTCCGGCCTGTACCCCTCCCAGTCCACGAGGTACTGAAGGCCCCTCGCCCGACGTCTCGAATCCAAAATGGATCGAACAGAGTACGCCGGAACCCTCTCGATGTCTAGAGGAGGCGGAGGAACATCACGCACTTCAGCCTCCTGGAGCGGGCCAGCCACCATCGGCCTGAGGAGAGACACATGGAACGAGGGATTAATACGGTAATGAGTGGGTAGTTGTAACCTATAACATACCTCGTTCACTCTCCTCAGGACTTTAAACGGCACCACAAACCGCGGACCCAGCTTCCGGCAGAGCAGGCGAAGGGGCAGGTTTCGGGTCGAGAGCCAGACCTTGTCCCCTGGTGCGAACACTGGGGCCTCACTGCGGCGACGGTCTGCGCCAATTTTCTGGCGCTGAAGGTGGACGTGGGCTGCCTCCCAGGTTTCCTCAGCGTGCTGAAACCAATTGTCCACCGCAGGGGCCTCGGTCTGGCTCTGATGCCAAGGAGCCAGAACCGGCTGATACCCTAATACACATTGAAAGGGAGTAAGGTTAGTGGAGAAGTGACGTAGCGAGTTCTGAGCCATCTCTGCCCAGGGCACGAACTTCGCCCACTCTCCCGGCCAATCATGGCAATAAGACCGCAGAAACCTACCCACATCCTGGTTAACTCTCTCCACCTGCCCATTACTCTCGGGGTGAAAACCTGAGGTAAGACTAACCGAGATCCCCAGACGCTCCATAAACGCCTTCCAGACCCTTGATGTGAACTGGGGACCCCGATCAGACACTATATCCTCAGGCACAGCAGACGGAACGTACAGACGACCAGCTGGACACTCAGGGGGAGAAGACTCTGCACGTGACGCCCGCTCAATGTCCGCGTCCAGCTCCCACACTACCGGCGCCACCAGACACGAAGCTGGGAGTATGGGAGTGGGATCAATGGACCGCTCCTCTGTGTCATACAGCCGAGACAATGCGTCTGCCTTAACGTTCTGGGAGCCTGGTCTGTAAGAAAGAGTAAACACAAAACGAGTGAAAAACATAGCCCACCTTGCCTGGCGAGGATTCAATCTCTTCGCCTGCCGGATGTACTCCAGATTGCGGTGGTCAGTCCAGATGAGAAAAGGGTGTTTAGCCCCATCAAGCCAATGCCTCCACACCTTCAAGGCTTCTACGACAGCTAACAGCTCTCGGTTCCCCACATCATAGTTTCACTCCGCTGGGCTGAGCTTCTTCGAAAAGAAAGCACAGGGGCGAAGCTTCAGTGGTGTACCCGAACACTGAGATAGCACTGCTCCTATCCCAGCTTCGGATGCGTCCACCTCCACTATGAATGGCAAAGAGGGATCCGGATGAGCCAGCACAGGCACCGAGGTAAACAGAGTCTTCAGGTGCTCAAAAGCCCTGTTCGCCTCAGCCGACCACTGCAAGCGCACCGGGCCCCCCTTTAGCAGTGAGGTAATGGGAGCTGCCACCTGACCAAAACCCCGGATAAACCTCCGGTAGTAATTGGAAAACCCCAAAAAACGCTGCAACTCCTTTACCGTGGATGGAGTCGGCCAATTACGCACGGCTGTAATGCTGTCGCTCTCCATCTCCACTCCTGAAGTAGAAATCCGATGCCCTAGGAAGGAGATGGATTGTTGGAAAAACAAGCATTTCTCAGCCTTGACATATAGATCATGCTCCAACAGGCGACCAAGCACCCTGCGCACCAGGGACACATGCTCGGCGCGTGTAGCAGAGTATATCAGAATATCATCAATATACACCACTACACCCTGCCCGTGCAGGTCCCTGAAGATCTCATCTACAAATGATTGGAAAACTGATGGAGCATTCATCAACCCATATGGGATGACCAGGTACTCATAATGACCTGAGGTAGTGCTAAATGCCGTCTTCCACTCATCACCCTTCTTAATACGCACCAGATTGTACGCACTCCTGAGATCCAATTTTGTGAAAAAACGTGCCCCGTGCATTAATTCAATAACCGTATTGATCAGAGGTAGCGGGTAGCTATATTTCACTGTGATTTTATTAAGACCTCGATAATCAATGCACGGGCGTAAACCGCCATCCTTTTTCTTCACAAAAAAGAAACTCGAGGAGACGGGTGAAATGGATGGCTGAATGAACCCCTGATGCAGGGATTCAGAGACATATGTCTCCATAGCCTCTGTCTCCGCTTGCGACAGGGGATACACGTGACTCTTGGGATATGCAGCGTCTACCAGGAGATCTATCGCACAATCCCCCCATCGATGGGGTGGTAATTGAGTCGCCTTCTTTTTACAGAAGGCGAGAGCCAAATCGGCATATTCGGGGGGAATGCGCACGGTGGAGACCTGGTCTGGACTTTCCACCGTAGTAGCACCAACGGAAACCCCTAAACACCTACCTGAGCATTCTTGCGACCACCCCGTGAGAGCCCTCTGTGGCCAAGAAACAGTGGGGTTATGATAAACTAACCAGGGTAGGCCTAGCACCACAGAATACGCAGGAGAATCAATAAGGAAAAGACTAATCTTCTCCTTGTGACCCTCCTGCGTTATCATACACAAAGGTGCGGTAACCTCCCTGATAAACCCTGACCCTAATGGTCGACTATCTAAGGCATGAATAGGGATAGGCATATCCACAGGAACAATAGGGATCCCTAAACTATGAGCTAGATTTTTATTAATGAAATTCCCAGCCGCACCTGAATCAACTAGTGCCTTATACTGGGAATGCAGTGAAAAATCAGGAAAAAAGACAGAGACA
The DNA here is from genome assembly GCF_021184085.1 of Oncorhynchus gorbuscha. NCBI lineage: Eukaryota > Metazoa > Chordata > Actinopteri > Salmoniformes > Salmonidae > Oncorhynchus > Oncorhynchus gorbuscha. Next base: position 12,902,152 of record NC_060192.1, read on the forward strand.
AACATTAGTGCAGCAGAGGGCTCTGGATGAGAATGGTGCCTACTCACCTGGGGTGACGCCAGAATGCCCTGCCTGCCCTCTCTATTCCCAGAGGAACCAACCCGGCACCGACCAGCAGTGTGCCCTCTGCGACCATGAATGGTGCTCAAGTGGGAACCCCCTCCGGTCTCCCTGCGCACCAATTCCATAGCGTTGGGAGAGAGGGTGCGCGAGGATGGAACAACCAGACCCTGATCTAGACGTCCACGAGTAGCCAGCATGTTGTCCAGCTTGATGGACATGTCCACCAGCTGGTCGAAGGTGAGGGTGGTGTCTCTACAGGCCAGCTCTCGACGGACGTCCTCGCGTAGACTACAACGGTAATGGTCGATCAGGGCTCTGTCGCTCCATCCAGCGCCGGCAGCCAAGGTCCTAAAACTCCAAAGCAAAATCCTGTGCACTCTTCGTCTCCTGCCTCAGATGATAGAGAAGCTCACCCGCTGCTTTGCCTTCGGGTGGGTGATCGAATACTAGCCGGAATTGGCAGGTGAACTCCTCAAAATGGTCCAACGCCGCATCCTCCCTTCTACACACAGCGCTGGCCCATTCCAGGGCTCTCCCGGTGAGGCATGAGACGAGGGCGTAACTCTTCTCACGGTCAGATGGTACTGGGGAGGCCGTGGCTAGATATAAGTTTAGCTTGAGGAGGAAACCCTGGCAGCCGGCAGTATCTCCGTTGTATCCCGTGGGTAGGGATAAATGGATCCTCGATTCCGGAGAGGAAAAAACGTTCACGGGAGATTCCGGTTGTGGTGGTGGTGGCGCTGTTATGCAGGTGAATGAGGACCCAAAAGCGACTTGGCGAAAACAGAGTCTTTAATCCAGTTAAAGGAAATAGCAATACTCCTAGACAAATCGGAGCGGTAAATAAAGCATAAAAAACAATTCCACTCGTAATCACGAGAACTGACTGGAGACTCGATAATAAACTGCAGGTTGCCTCGGGAAGGCACTTGACCGTAGCAGACTCAGACACCTGCTCACCACGCAGCATCTGAGGGAAACACGACACGACAGGGCGATACAAAGACACAGCACGGTGAACAATATACAAGGATCCGACAGGGCAGAAATGGAAAACAAGGGGAGAAATAGGGACTCTAATCAGGGGAAAAGATAGGGAACAGGTGTGGGAAGACTAAATGATTGATTAGGGGAATAGGAACAGCTGGGAGCAGGAACGGAACGATAGAGAGAAGAGAGAGAGGGAGGGAGAGAGAAAAAGGGGAACGAACCTAAAAAGACCAGCAGGGGGAAAACGAACAGAAGGAAAAGCAAAATGACAAGACAATATAAGACAAAACATGACAGTACCCCCACTCACCGAGCGCCTCCTGGCGCACTCGAGGAGGAATCCTGGCGGCAACGGAGGAAATCATCAATCAGTGAACGGTCCAGCACGTCCCGAGACGGAACCCAACTCCTCTCCTCAGGACCGTAACCCTCCCAATCCACTAAGTATTGGTGACCCCGTCCCCGAGAACGCATGTCCATGATCCTACGTACCTTGTAAATAGGTGCGCTCTCGACAAGGACGGGAGGGGGAGGGAAGACGAACGGGGTGCGAAGAAAGGGCTTGACACAGGAGACATGGAAGACAGGATGGACGCGACGAAGATGTCGCGGAAGAAGCAGTCGCACAGCGACAGGATTGACGACCTGGGAGACACGGAACGGACCAATGAACCGCGGAGTCAACTTACGAGAAGCTGTCGTAAGAGGAAGGTTGCGAGTGGAAAGCCACACTCTCTGGCCGCAACAATACCTTGGACTCTTAATCCTACGTTTATTGGCGGCTCTCACAGTCTGTGCCCTGTAACGGCAAAGTGCAGACCTCACCCTCCTCCAGGTGCGCTCACAACGTTGGACAAACGCTTGAGCGGAGGGAACGCTGGACTCGGCAAGCTGGGATGAGAACAGAGGAGGCTGGTAACCCAGACTACTCTGAAACGGAGATAACCCGGTAGCAGACGAAGGAAGCGAGTTGTGAGCGTATTCTGCCCAGGGGAGCTGTTCTGCCCAAGACGCAGGGTTTCTGAAAGAAAGGCAAGCAGCCACGAAACGGCGCGTGTCACGCTCCTGAGTCGGCCACCAAAAGCGCTGGCGAATAGAAGCAAGAGTGCCTCGAACACCGGGATGACCAGCTAACTTGGCAGAGTGAGCCCACTGAAGAACAGCCAGACGAGTGGAAACAGGAACGAAAAGAAGGTTACTAGGACAAGCGCGCGGCGACGCAGTGTGCGTGAGTGCTTGCTTAACCTGTCTTTCAATTCCCCAGACTGTCAACCCGACAACACGCCCATAAGGAAGAATCCCCTCGGGATCAGTAGAAGCCACAGAAGAACTAAAAAGACGGGATAAGGCATCAGGCTTGGTGTTCTTGCTACCCGGACGGTAAGAAATCACAAACTCGAAACGAGCGAAAAACAACGCCCAACGAGCTTGACGAGCATTAAGTCGTTTGGCAGAACGGATGTACTCAAGGTTCTTATGGTCTGTCCAAACGACAAAGGAACGGTCGCCCCCTCCAACCACTGTCGCCATTCGCCTAGGGCTAAGCGGATGGCGAGCAGTTTGCGGTTACCCACATCATAGTTGCGTTCAGATGGCGACAGGCGATGAGAAAAATAAGCGCAAGGATGAACCTTATCGTCAGACTGGAAGCGCTGGGATAGAATGGCTCCCACGCCTACCTCTGAAGCGTCAACCTCGACAATGAATTGTCTAGTGACGTCAGGAGTAACGAGGATAGGAGCGGACGTAAAACGTTCTTTTAGAAGATCAAAAGCTCCCTGGGCGGAACCGGACCACTTAAAACACGTCTTGACAGAAGTAAGAGCTGTGAGAGGGGCAGCAACTTGACCGAAATTACGAATGAAACGCCGATAGAAATTAGCGAAACCTAGAAAGCGCTGCAACTCGACACGTGACCTTGGAACGGGCCACTCACTGACAGCTTGGACCTTAGCGGAATCCATCTGAATGCCTTCAGCGGAAATAACGGAACCGAGAAAAGTAACGGAGGAGACATGAAAAGAGCACTTCTCAGCCTTCACGTAGAGACAATTCTCTAAAAGGCGCTGGAGAACACGTCGAACGTGCTGAACATGAATCTCGAGTGACGGTGAAAAAATCAGGATATCGTCAAGGTAGACAAAAACAAAGATGTTCAGCATGTCTCTCAGAACATCATTAACTAATGCCTGAAAAACAGCTGGCGCATTGGCGAGACCAAACGGCAGAACCCGGTACTCAAAATGCCCTAACGGAGTGTTAAACGCCGTTTTCCACTCGTCCCCCTCTCTGATGCGCACGAGATGGTAAGCGTTACGAAGGTCCAACTTAGTAAAGCACCTGGCTCCCTGCAGAATCTCGAAGGCTGATGACATAAGGGGAAGCGGATAACGATTCTTAACCGTTATGTCATTCAGCCCTCGATAATCCACGCAGGGGCGCAGAGTACCGTCCTTTTTCTTAACAAAAAAAACCCCGCCCCGGCCGGAGAGGAAGAAGGCACTATGGTACCGGCGTCAAGAGACACAGACAAATAATCCTCGAGAGCCTTACGTTCGGGAGCCGACAGAGAGTATAGTCTACCCCGAGGAGGAGTGGTCCCCGGAAGGAGATCAATACTACAATCATACGACCGGTGAGGAGGAAGGGAGTTGGCTCGGGACCGACTGAAGACCGTGCGCAGATCATGATATTCCTCCGGCACTCCTGTCAAATCGCCAGGTTCCTCCTGGGAAGTGGGGACAGAAGAAATGGGAGGGATGGCAGACATTAAACACTTCACATGACAAGAAACGTTCCAGGATAGGATAGAATTACTAGACCAATTAATAGAAGGATTATGACATACTAGCCAGGGATGACCCAAAACAACAGGTGTAAAAGGTGAACGGAAAATCAAAAAGAAATAGTCTCACTGTGGTTACCAGATACTGTGAGGGTTAAAGGTAGTGTCTCAAATCTGATACAGGGAAGATGACTACCATCTAAGGCGAACATGGGCGTAGGCTTGTCTAACTGTCTGAAAGGAATGTCATGTTTCCGAGCCCATGCTTCGTCCATGAAACAACCCTCAGCCCCAGAGTCTATCAAGGCACTGCATGTAGCACCCGAACCGGTCCAGCGTAGATGGACCGACATAGTAGTACAGGATCTAGATGGAGAGACCTGAGTTGTAGCGCTCACCAGTAGCCCTCCGCTTACTGATGAGCTCTGGCTTTTACTGGACATGAATTGACAAAATGTCCATCAAATCCGCAATAGAGGCACAGGCGGTTGGTGATCCTCCGTTCCCTCTCCTTAGTCGAGATGCGAATACCTCCCAGCTGCATGGGCTCAGTCTCTGAGCCAGAGGAGGGAGATGGTTGCGATGCGGAGCAGGGAAACACCGTTGACGCGAGCTCTCTTCCACGAGCTTGGTGACGAAGATCTACCCGTCGTTCTATGCGGATGGCGAGAGCAATCAAAGAGTCCACACTGGAAGGAACCTCCCGGGAGAGAATCTCATCTTTAACCACTGCGTGGAGTCCCTCCAGAAAACGAGCGAGCAGCGCCGGCTCGTTCCAGTCACTAGAGACAGCAAGAGTGCGAAACTCTATAGAGTAATCCGTTATGGATCGATCACCTTGGCATAGGGAAGCCAGGGCCCTAGAAGCCTCCCTACCAAAAACTGAACGGTCAAAAACCCGAATCATCTCCTCTTTAAAGTTCTGGTAATTGTTTGAACAATCAGCCCTTGCCTCCCAGATAGCTGTGCCCCACTCTCGAGCCCGGCCAGTAAGGAGTGAAATGACGTAAGCAACCCGAGCTCTCTCTCTAGAGTATGTGTTGGGTTGGAGAGAGAACACAATATCACACTGGGTGAGAAAGGAGCGGCACTCCTTGGGCTGCCCGGAGTAGCAAGGTGGGTTATTAACCCTAGGTTCCGGAGGCTCGGCAGACCAGGAAGTAACAGGTGGCACGAGACGAAGACTCTGGAACTGTCCAGAGAGGTCGGAAACCTGAGCGGCCAGGTTCTCCATGGCATGACGAGCAGCAGACAATTCCTGCTCGTGTCTGCCGAGCATGGCTCCTTGGATCTCGACGGCAGTGTTACGAGCGTCTGTAGTCGCTGGGTCCATTCTTTGGTCGGATCCTTCTGTTATGCAGGTGAATGAGGACCCAAAAGCGACTTGGCGAAAACAGAGTCTTTAATCCAGTTAAAGGAAATAGCAATACTCCTAGACAAATCGGAGCGGTAAATAAAGCATAAAAAACAATTCCACTCGTAATCACGAGAACTGACTGGAGACTCGATAATAAACTGCAGGTTGCCTCGGGAAGGCACTTGACCGTAGCAGACTCAGACACCTGCTCACCACGCAGCATCTGAGGGAAACACGACACGACAGGGCGATACAAAGACACAGCACGGTGAACAATATACAAGGATCCGACAGGGCAGAAACGGAAAACAAGGGGAGAAATAGGGACTCTAATCAGGGGAAAAGATAGGGAACAGGTGTGGGAAGACTAAATGATTGATTAGGGGAATAGGAACAGCTGGGAGCAGGAACGGAACGATAGAGAGAAGAGAGAGAGGGAGGGAGAGAGAAAAAGGGGAACGAACCTAAAAAGACCAGCAGGGGGAAAACGAACAGAAGGAAAAGCAAAATGACAAGACAATATAAGACAAAACATGACAGGCGCTGGAGAAACTCCCTGTCTCTCCCAGCGATCCATTTTCTGGACAATGTGCTCCATGACGGAGCTGATAGAGTTAAGCTCCCTCGCTTGTTCCTGAACGCGTTCCTCCAGGTCCATGGGTATAGTGTCTTCTCCTGCTGACTTCATATATATTGGTTCAGAGATTCTGTCAGGCATAGGTGTAATAGGTGGCAGGGAAGTCAGGCACAGGAGAGTCAAATAGAGTTTAAATATGGAGTCTTTTAATAAAGTTCCACGAGTATGCTCCATAACAATAAATGTACAAACAAAACATGGGTACGAAGACCCGACGCGCACCTATACAAACAATTACACTACACTGACAACAAATCAATCTCTGACAAAGACATGAGGGGAAACAGAGGGTTAAATACACAACAGGTAATGAATGGGATTGAAAACAGGTGTGTGGGAAGACAAGACAAAACCAATGGAAAATGAAAAAAGGATCAATGATGGCTAGAAGACCGGTGACGTCGAACGCCGAGCACCGCCCGAACAAGGAGAGGCAACGACTTCGGTAGAAGTCGTGACAGGGTTCTAGTTCTCATCAACATGTATAGTATAATCACCATTACTGTGCAGTACCGTGAGGGTTCTAGTTCTCCGTCCTGCAGTTGGCCACAAGTTCTCATCAGAATCACATCTTATGTCTTCTCTGGCGATGCATCTTGGAAAGTATTACTGGAATGTCTAATCCAACACGGACAGTCTTCCTGCAGTGTTTCCACACCCTGCATTCATGGCATCCAGTAAGGACATCTGGTCATGTGGATGGTGGTCATAAACCTTCCACCTCCATGCAGAGACAAACTCCTCTATGGGGTTTAGGAAGGGGGAGTATGGAGGCAGGAATACTACTGACATCATGGGATGAGCAGCAAAGGGGCCAAATTAGTGGTTTGTGTAACAGTAAACCATCATTGGACAGTGCTGCACACATTGCGATGTTAGCTCCTCTCTGGGCTGGGACATCCACGGTTGCTCTCTGTCCAATCACATTTCTTCCCCCGCGGCGTGTTTTTGCCAGGTTGAATCCAGTTTCATCCACAAAGATGAATGTATGTGCAGTTTGCCTTGCTTCCATCTCCATTACTCTCTAAAATACAGTACATCCACAGTTTTACAGTACTTTACATCATGCATAGCTGTGTAGTTACCCTGTTTGGTTACTGAACAGACATCTTACCTGGACATATTGATACCAGAGTTCTTTCACACGTTCACTGTTTCTTTGAACGGTACAGTGTACAACTGTTTAATGCTTATTTAATGTTTCTCTAGGACTCTGGCAATTGTCGTTGTGCTGACCGTATTCACATTCCCAACAGTGATATTGTCTGCCAGCACTCTGTCCTGAATTTCCTGCAGTTTTATTGCATTGTTGCCAATTACCATGTCAGCAATTTCCTGCGCATCTGATAATATTCTGCCTCTCCCTCCTGTGGGAGATAACCTTTGGATCCTACTGAAAAACACAATTGAAGGATACACATCCCCCCCTTGATCAATAGAAGGAAAATTCTTACTATTGATGTCACGTTCTGACCATAATTCTGTTATTTTATTCTTTGTTTTAGTAAGGTCAGGGCGTGAGTTGGGGTGGGCAGTCTATGTTTGTTTTTCTATGTTGGTTTTTGTGTTCGGCCTAGTATGGTTCTCAATCAGAGGTAGGTGTCGTTAGTTGTCTCTGATTGAGAATCATACTTAGGTAGCCTGGGTTTCACTTTTGGTTTGTGGGTGTTTGTTTCCATGTGAGTGTTTGGGCCACACGGTACTGTTTTGGTTTTATAAATTCACTTTATTCAGTGTTCAGTGCTTTCTTTAATTAAAATCATCATGAACACTTACCACGCTGCGCTTTGGTCCTCCTCTCTATCTCCAAACGACATCCATTACAATTGATGCAACTGTTGAACGCTGTAGATATGGTTGCACCCTTAAACTGGCCTCTCTCAAAGAGAGACCATGGTTTACAACATGGTCAATAATTGTGCCCCTTTATCTCATCAGAGACCACCGCTCTTGGTCTTCCTCTAGTTTGTCTCAGGCATTCTCCCTTTCCCTGCCAGTCTTCTTTCCCCACCAACCTTTCTTCCTTGATGTTTCCAAACTAAATCATTCTGAAGCCGTTCTCTTTTGTATGATTGGTAACGAGACTAAAAACAGGACACTTGGGTAGACTTTCAGCTGAAATTGCAACCAGCTGTCTTTGGAATGACAAAATATTCTGCTGAGATTTTTTATGTTTCAATCTGGTTACTGCAGAAATGCACGACATTTGCCATCATTCTGTTTTGAATGTGTTTTTAACAGTTTTGGAAACAGTGTGTTAGCATTTGAAAACATGTGCTGCAAATATATAGTTTTGCAGGTGGTGGAGTATGAATGGGGAAAGAGTTCATGGATTTCAGAGAATGCATTGAAAAATGATTCACAGTTTGGTCCACATACGCTTCTGTTTTGCTGACTGTGTGAAGAGAATTGTCAATGAAACTTCAGTCTTGACCAATGCATGTGATCAATTGAAAAACACTGTAATCAGGTAACAATTAACTCATTTGGATCTGGGGCACCACAAGAGCAGTTCTTTAAAGATGTACTATCTCCCGAATGAAACTCTAAGGGTCTTTACCTATCACATATATAAACAGTCAACTTATTAACCATAACCTCGTATCATATCATCATTCTGAACAGTTGTAACCTCCTTGTAGCTGCAAAAACCACAACCTTACTTATGATTCAGTACTACACAAATTGGTTTAATTATTCATTTACTAGCTAATTAAATGGTAACACAGGATAAACATACACAATACGTTAAAACAGGTCCCTAGCGGACAGACAACAATATTGTCACGACTCCGACCGAAGGACACTCCCCTTCCCGTTCGGGTGGCGCTTGGCGGTTGTCGTCGCCGGCCTACTAGCTGCTACTGATTATTTCCTCCCCCTCCTTATGTGTTGATTGAGTGCACCTGTTTTGAGTTAGGTAGTAAGGCTTTATTAGTCAGCCGGCCCGCAGGGTTCCTTGTGCGGGATTAATTATTGTGATCGTCTGTTTGGTGTACTTGTGTGCATGTCTATGGGTTTTGTGTTTCCCCATTTTGTGGGTTCTTCCTGGACAGTTTAGCCCCTCTGTTTGGGGCATTTGTTCGTTCAGTACGCCCTGTGTTTTTGTGAGGGTTGGCTTATGTTCAGCGTTTCTCAGTGCATTAAAATAGCACTCCCCTGAACTCTCTGCTTCCTGCGCCTGACTCCTCACCCACTACACTCAGACCGTTACAAATATTGCTGCTTGTTACAAAATACATCAAATATGTTTTATTTAAACAAAACTTTATTTAACTAGGTAAGTCAGTTAAGAGCAAATTATTATTTACAATGACAACCTACCCCAGCCAAACCCGAATGACAGATGTGATGCAGCCTGAATTTTAACCAGGGACTGTAGTGATATCTCTTGCATTGAGATGCAGTGCCATAGACCAGAACCCTAAATGGAGTGCCACTCTGGAACCCTAAATGGAGAGGGCAAGAGAAGACACTTAACATTGGTACATTTAGAAACTTCTTTCACTGTACGGACCGGCGCTGGAGACAAGAAGCAAGTACAGGGAGTGAACATTTAATGGATAAAACTGTCCAACAAAACTGAGGAACAAACCGATATAGAAGAAGCAATCAACAACGTGAAGGAGTCCAGGTGAGTCCAATGAGCGCTGATGTGCGTACAGTGCCTTGCGAAAGTATTCACCCCCATGGCATTTGACCTATTTTGTTTTCTTACAACCTGGAATTGAAATGCCTAACACTGAAGATGCAACATATTTTTTATTGTGAAACAAACACTTCATATTTCACAAGCACTTTATATCTGTTGGTTCAGTTTTTAATAATGGTAGGGCCCAGGCCTCTAATGTAAGCCCTGTTACAGTCAACAATGATGTAGGCCCTCATGTGAACCATTTAAACTTTGAGCCTGTTTCTTATACTGATGTCTATAAACACTAAACAGAAAGACACTAAAAAGTCTGCAGGTCCAGACAACCTGGACCCCTACCCCAGATAGCAGCTGCTATTATTACTGAACCTGTGGCTCACATTTTCAACTTGAATCTCTTGACCAATTCCATACCCAGCATTTGGAAATCAGCTTGTCCTCCCACTGCTAAAGGGTGGAGATCTCTCATCCTATCTCCAAACTCCCTATTCTGGCCAAAGTCTATGAATCTCTAGTGAACTCAGGGTTAAAAAATGGGGTTCAGTCTGGCTTTAAATCGGGGCACAGCAGCACAACTGCAGCTATGGCAGTGACAAATGACATCATTAATGCACTTTATAAAAAGCAACATTGTGCTGCTCTGTTAATATAGGTGTGCCCCAGGGTTCCATTTTAGCTCCAGTGGTGTTCTCAATTTGTATTAATGATTTGGGAAATGGGATGCAACCAGCAAAGTTACATCTATATGCAGATGATAAAGTAATATATTCATGTGCTCCTTCTCTGGTTCAGGCCGTTGAAGAGCTCGAGACTGCTTTTCAGACACTGCAGGCCTCCCTTTATGGTCTCAAACTGGTCTTGAATGTACAAAAAACTAAATTCATCACCTTTACCAGAGCTAGAACTCTGCCAGAGAAGGTTAGCATTGTCACATCTGGTGGCTTATACATTGAAAAAGTGTCATCCTACAAATACCTAGGTATTTGGTTGGATGACAAGTTGTCCTTTAAAGCTCATGTGGATAGTCTTCTGACAAAAATTACACTGAAATTGAGTTTTTATTTTCGTAATAAGGCTTGCTTCCCGCTTATGGCTAGAAAGAAGCTTGTTCAGGTCACTTTTCTCTCTGTAATTGATTATGCATGCAGCCTCCTCTGTCTTACAGAGTCTGGACTCTATTTATCATGCATCCTTGCGCTTTATTACAAATTCCAAGTCACTCACCCACCATTGCACCTTGTACCAAATGGTAGGTTGGACCTCACTTTATATGCGCAGAAAGATACTGTCATGTTTGTCATTTATTATCATGTCTTGTCCCTGTGCTCCCCATTCTATTCGTTTCCCTCTGCTGGTCTTATTTGGTTCTTTCCCTCCTTCTATCCCTCTCTCTCCCCCTCCCTCTCTCACTCTCTCGCTCTCTCTTCTCTCTATCGTTCCGTTCCTGCTCCCAGCTGTTCCTATTCCCCTAATCATCATTTAGTCTTCCCACACCTGTTCCCGATCCTTTCCCCTGATTGGAGTCCCTATTTATTCCTTTGTGTTCCGTTCCTGTCCCGTCGGTTCCTTGTTTTGTATTCACCATGCTGTGATTGTGTTTCGCCCTGTCCTGTCGTGTTTTTTGCCTTCATCAGATGCTGCGTGTGAGCAGGTGTCTCTGTCTACTACGGCCTGCGCCTACCCGAAGCGACCTGCAGTCTGTGGCCGCTTCTCTTGTTATTCCCTCTACAGACTAGAGGATTTCTGTTATTCCCTGTTTGGACTTGAATAAACTCTGTTTCTGTTAAGTCGCTTTTGGGTCCTCTATCACCTGCATGACAGAAGGAACCGACCAAGGAATGGACCCAGCGACTTCAGACGCTCGTTACACTGCCGTCGAGATCCAAGGAGCCATGCTCGGCAGACACGAGCAGGAATTGTCTGCTGCTCGCCATGCCGTGGAGAACCTGGCCGCTCAGGTTTCCGACCTCTCTGGACAGTTCCAGAGTCTACGTCTCGTGCCACCTGTTACTTCCTGGCCTGCCGAGCCTCCAGAACCTAGGGTTAATAACCCACCTTGCTACTCCGGGCAGCCCACTGAGTGCCGCTCCTTTCTCACGCAGTGTGAGATTGTGTTCTCTCTCCAACCCAACACATACTCTAGAGAGAGAGCTCGGGTTGCTTACGTCATTTCACTCCTTACTGGCCGGGCTCGAGAATGGGGCACAGCTATCTGGGAGGCAAGGGCTGATTGCTCTAACAAGTTCCAGAACTTTAAAGAGGAGATGATTCGGGTTTTTGACCGTTCAGTTTTTGGTAGGGAGGCTTCTAGGGCCCTGGCTTCCTTATGCCAAGGTGAACGGTCCATAACGGATTATTCTATTGAGTTTCGCACTCTTGCTGCCTCTAGTGAGTGGAACGAGCCGGCGCTGCTCGCTCGTTTTCTGGAGGGACTCCACGCAGTGGTTAAGGATGAGATTCTCTCCCGGGAGGTTCCATCAGATGTGGACTCTTTGATTGCTCTCGCCATCCGCATAGAACGACGGGTAGATCTTCGTCACCGGGCTCGTGGAAGAGAGCTCGCATCAACGGTGTTTCCCTGCTCCGCATCGCAACCATCTCCCTCCTCTGGCTTTGAGACTGAGCCCATGCAGCTGGGAGGGATTCGCATCTCGACTAAGGAGAGGGAACGGAGGATCACCAACCGCCTGTGCCTCTATTGCGGAGTTGCTGGACATTTTGTTAATTCATGTCCAGTAAGAGGCCAGAGCCCATCAGTAAGCGGAGGGCTACTGGTGAGCGCTACTACTCAGGTCCCTTCATCTAGATCTTGTACTACTATGTCGGTCCATCTACGCTGGACCGGTTCGGGTGCTACATGCAGTGCCTTGATTGACTCTGGGGCTGAGGGTTGTTTCATGGACGAAGCATGGGTTCGGAAACATAACATTCCTTTCAGACCGTTAGACAGGCCTACGCCCATGTTTGCCTTAGATGGTAGTCATCTTCCCAGTATCAAATTTGAGACACTACCTTTAACTCTCACAGTATCTGGTAACCACAGTGAGACTATTTCTTTTTGATTTTCCGTTCACCGTTTACACCTGTTGTTTTGGGTCATCCCTGGCTAGTATGTCATAATCCTTCTATTAATTGGTCTAGTAATTCTATCCTATCCTGGAACGTTTCTTGTCATGTGAAGTGTTTAATGTCTGCCATCCCTCCCGTTTCTTCTGTCCCTACTTCTCAGGAGGAACCTGGCGATTTGACAGGAGTGCCGGAGGAATATCATGATCTGCGCACGGTCTTCAGTCGGTCCCGAGCCAACTCCCTTCCTCCTCACCGGTCGTATGATTGTAGTATTGATCTCCTTCCGGGGACCACTCCTCCTCGAGGTAGACTATACTCTCTGTCGGCTCCCGAACGTAAGGCTCTCGAGGATTATTTGTCTGTGTCTCTTGACGCCGGTACCATAGTGCCTTCTTCTTCTCCGGCCGGGGCGGGGTTCTTTTTGTTAAGAAGAAGGACGGTACTCTGCGCCCCTGCGTGGATTATCGAGGGCTGAATGACATAACGGTTAAGAATCGTTATCCGCTTCCCCTTATGTCATCAGCCTTCGAGATTCTGCAGGGAGCCAGGTGCTTTACTAAGTTGGACCTTCGTAACGCTTACCATCTCGTGCGCATCAGAGAGGGGGACGAGTGGAAAACGGCGTTTAACACTCCGTTAGGGCATTTTGAGTACCGGGTTCTGCCGTTCGGTCTCGCCAATGCGCCAGCTGTTTTTCAGGCATTAGTTAATGATGTTCTGAGAGACATGCTGAACATCTTTGTTTTTGTCTATCTTGACGATATCCTGATTTTTTCTCCGTCACTCGAGATTCATGTTCAGCACGTTCGACGTGTTCTACAGCGCCTTTTAGAGAATTGTCTCTACGTAAAGGCTGAGAAGTGCTCTTTTCATGTCTCCTCCGTTACTTTTCTCGGTTCCGTTATTTCCGCTGAAGGCATTCAGATGGATTCCGCTAAGGTCCAAGCTGTCAGTGATTGGCCCGTTCCAAGGTCACGTGTCGAGTTGCAGCGCTTTTTAGGTTTCGCTAATTTCTATCGGCGTTTCATTCGTAATTTCGGTCAAGTTGCTGCCCCTCTCACAGCTCTTACTTCTGTCAAGACGTGTTTTAAGTGGTCCGGTTCCGCCCAGGGAGCTTTTGATCTTCTTAAAGAACGTTTTACGTCCGCTCCTATCCTCGTTACTCCTGACGTCACTAGACAATTCATTGTCGAGGTTGACGCTTCAGAGGTAGGCGTGGGAGCCATTCTATCCCAGCGCTTCCAGTCTGACGATAAGGTTCATCCTTGCGCTTATTTTTCTCATCGCCTGTCGCCATCTGAGCGCAACTATGATGTGGGTAACCGTGAACTGCTCGCCATCCGCTTAGCCCTAGGCGAATGGCGACAGTGGTTGGAGGGGGCGACCGTTCCTTTTGTCGTTTGGACAGACCATAAGAACCTTGAGTACATCCGTTCTGCCAAACGACTTAATGCCCGTCAAGCTCGTTGGGCGTTGTTTTTCGCTCGTTTCGAGTTTGTGATTTCTTACCGTCCGGGTAGCAAGAACACCAAGCCTGATGCCTTATCCCGTCTGTTTAGTTCTTCTGTGGCTTCTACTGATCCCGAGGGGATTCTTCCTTATGGGCGTGTTGTCGGGTTAACAGTCTGGGGAATTGAAAGACAGGTTAAGCAAGCACTCACGCACACTGCGTCGCCGCGCGCTTGTCCTAGTAACCTCCTTTTCGTTCCTGTTTCCACTCGTCTGGCTGTTCTTCAGTGGGCTCACTCTGCCAAGTTAGCTGGTCATCCCGGTGTTCGAGGCACTCTTGCGTCTATTCGCCAGCGCTTTTGGTGGCCGACTCAGGAGCGTGACACGCGCCGTTTCGTGGCTGCTTGTTCGGACTGCGCGCAGACTAAGTCGGGTAACTCTCCTCCTGCCGGTCGTCTCAGACCGCTCCCCATTCCTTCTCGACCATGGTCTCACATTGCCTTAGACTTCATTACCGGTCTGCCTTTGTCTGCGGGGAAGACTGTGATTCTGACGGTTGTCGATAGGTTCTCTAAGGCGGCACATTTCATTCCCCTCGCTAAACTTCCTTCCGCTAAGGAGACGGCACAAATCATTATTGAGAATGTATTCAGAATTCATGGCCTCCCGTTAGACGCCGTTTCAGACAGAGGCCCGCAATTCACGTCACAGTTTTGGAGGGAGTTCTGTCGTTTGATTGGTGCGTCCGTCAGTCTCTCTTCCGGGTTTCATCCCCAGTCTAACGGTCAAGCAGAGAGGGCCAATCAGACGATTGGTCGCATACTACGCAGCCTTTCTTTCAGAAACCCTGCGTCTTGGGCAGAACAGCTCCCCTGGGCAGAATACGCTCACAATTCGCTTCCTTCGTCTGCTACCGGGTTATCTCCGTTTCAGAGTAGTCTGGGTTACCAGCCTCCTCTGTTCTCATCCCAGCTTGCCGAGTCCAGCGTTCCCTCCGCTCAAGCGTTTGTCCAACGTTGTGAGCGCACCTGGAGGAGGGTGAGGTCTGCACTTTGCCGTTACAGGGCACAGACGGTGAGAGCCGCCAATAAACGCAGGATTAAGAGTCCAAGGTATTGTTGCGGCCAGAGAGTGTGGCTTTCCACTCGCAACCTTCCTCTTACGACAGCTTCTCGTAAGTTGACTCCGCGGTTCATTGGTCCGTTCCGTGTCTCCCAGGTCGTCAATCCTGTCGCTGTGCGACTGCTTCTTCCGCGACATCTTCGTCGCGTCCATCCTGTCTTCCATGTCTCCTGTGTTAAGCCCTTTCTTCGCACCCCGTTCGTCTTCCCTCCCCCTCCCGTCCTTGTCGAGAGCGCACCTATTTACAAGGTACATAAGATCATGGACATGCGTTCTCGGGGACGGGGTCACCAATACTTAGTGGATTGGGAGGGTTACGGTCCTGAGGAGAGGAGTTGGGTTCCGTCTCGGGACGTGCTGGACCGTTCACTCATCGATGATTTCCTCCGTTGCCGCCAGGATTCCTCCTCGAGTGCGCCAGGAGGCGCTCGGTGAGTGGGGGTACTGTCATGTTTGTCATTTATTATCATGTCTTGTCCCTGTGCTCCCCATTCTATTCGTTTCCCTCTGCTGGTCTTATTTGGTTCTTTCCCTCCTTCTATCCCTCTCTCTCCCCCTCCCTCTCTCACTCTCTCGCTCTCTCTTCTCTCTATCGTTCCGTTCCTGCTCCCAGCTGTTCCTATTCCCCTAATCATCATTTAGTCTTCCCACACCTGTTCCCGATCCTTTCCCCTGATTGGAGTCCCTATTTATTCCTTTGTGTTCCGTTCCTGTCCCGTCGGTTCCTTGTTTTGTATTCACCATGCTGTGATTGTGTTTCGCCCTGTCCTGTCGTGTTTTTTGCCTTCATCAGATGCTGCGTGTGAGCAGGTGTCTCTGTCTACTACGGCCTGCGCCTACCCGAAGCGACCTGCAGTCTGTGGCCGCTTCTCTTGTTATTCCCCTCTACAGACTAGAGGATTTCTGTTATTCCCTGTTTGGACTTGAATAAACTCTGTTTCTGTTAAGTCGCTTTTGGGTCCTCTATCACCTGCATGACAGATACATTTGTATGTATTCATCTACAAAGCCCTTTTAGGTAAATTCCCTCTTTATCTCTGTAGTCTGGTCTCCTTCACCACCAGCAGTTACCATACCCGGTCTGCTAGGTGGTTGCTACTTGAAATCCCCAGGACATTCACAATATTAGGCAAGACTGCCTTCTCTTCTTGTGCACCAGAGGCATGGAATAGTCTACAATCCATCTACAGTATATATGTTAGTGCCACCGAATGAATTTAAAATATTGATTGGAGACTCTGTTAAGGAGGAGTGTAAAATGCTTTCTTTTAGGGTGGATCAAGTTGTGTTGTATTGTATTGTTGTATGTTTTAATATGTAATATATTGATTGTTGCTACATTCTTGGCCAGGTCTCCCTTGAAAAAGATATTCTGGGTCTCAATGGGGTTTTCCTGATTAAATAAAGGTTAAATAAATCAAAAATAAGATAAAGAAATAAGACAAAGTAACTATTCTACCCCCCAAAGTCAATACTTTGTAGAGCCACCTTTTACAGCAATTACAGCTTGCTGTCTCTTGGGGTATGTCTCTATAAGCTTGGCCCACCTAACCACTGGGATTTTTTCCAATTCTTCAAGGCAAAATTGCTCCAGCTCCTTCAAGTTGGATGAGTTCCGCTGGTGTACAGCAATCTTAAGTCATACCACAGATTCTAAATTGGATTGAGGTCTGGGCTTTGACTAGGCAATTCCAAGGCATTTACATGTTTTCCCTTAAACCACTCAAGTATTGCTTTAGCAGTATGCTTAGGGTAATTGTCCTGCTGGAATGTGAATCTCTGTCAAAGTCTCAAATCTCCGGAGGACTGAAACAGGTTTCCCTCAAGAATTTCCCTGTATTTAGCACCATCCATCATTCCTTCAATTCTGACCAGTTTCCCAGTCCCTGCCGATGAAAAACATCCCCACAGCATGATGCTGCCTGATGATGTTCTCGGGGTGATGAAAGGTGTTGGGTTAGCACCAGACATAGCGTTTCCATGAATACCAAAAAGCTACATTTTAGTGTCATCTGACCAGAGTACCTTCTTACATATGTTTGGGGAGTCTCCCACACACCTTTTAGAGAACAGCAAATGTGTATGCTTATTTTTTTCTTTAATAATTAAGCAATGGCGTTTTAATATAAATAATATATATAATAATATATGCCATTTAGCAGACGCTTTTATCCAAAGCGACTTACAGTCATGTGTGCATACATTCTACGTATGGGTGGTCCCGGGAATCGAACCCACTACCCTGGCGTTACAAGCGCCATGCTCTACCAACTGAGGACACTCTTCCATAAAGCTCAGCTCTGTGGAGTGTACGGATTGAAGTGGTGTGTGTCTTTGTTGCCTCTCTGATTAATGCCCTTCTTGCCTGGTCCATGAGTTTTAGTGGGAGGCCCTCTCTTGTCAGGTTTGTTGTGGTGCCATATTCTTTCAATTAAAAAAATGGTTGTAATGGTGCTCAGTGGGATGTTCAAAGTTTATTTTTTTTATAACCCAACCCTGATCTGTACTTCTGCACAACTTTGTCCCTGACCTGTTTGGAGAGCTCCTTGTTGGTGCCGCTTGCTTGGTGGTGCCCCTTGCTTAGTGGTGTTACAGACTCTGAGGCATTTCAGAACAGGTGTATATATATACTAAGGTCATGTGACACTTAGATTGCGCACAGGCGGGCTTTATTTAACTAATTATGTGACTTCTGAAGGTAATTGGTTGCACCAGATCTTATTTATGGGTGAAGCAAAGGGGGTGAATACATATGCACGCACCACTTTTCCATATTTTTTTTGTAATTATTTTTTAACCTCTTGATGCGACCCATCCCGGATCCAGGATCGTGACTACGGCTCAAGCTCATTACCATAACGCAAAATGCAAAAAAATATTCTTAGAAATATTTAACCTCCACACATTAACAAGTCCAATAGCTCAAATGAAAGATAAACACCTTGTTCATCTACCCAGCAAGTCAGATTTCTAAAATGTTTTACGGCGAAAACATAGCACATATTTATATTAGATCACCACCGAAACAAAAGACAAGAGGCAGCCATTTTGTCCCAGAAAATATAAAATTTAAAAGTAGGATTAAAAAATAAATAATTCACTAACCTTTTGAAAATCTTCATCAGATCATTTACATTTACATTTAAGTCATTTAGCAGACGTTCTTATCCAGAGCGACTTACAAATTGGTGCATTCACCTTATGACAGTAATATGACATGTTACACAGTACATTTATGTTTTTTTCAATAATATGCCATTTATATCCATAAATCTCTGTTTACAATGACGACATTTCAAAAAATGCTACTCAAATGTCCGGAGAAATGATGATAGCTCCGACAGATAACGTCAGATAACAAGCAATAAACATGACTAAATATACATGTTCTACATATAGTTACAAAGATACACTTCTTCTTAATTGCAACCGCTGTATTACATTTATTTTTAACGTTACAGAATTCGTTCACTGGGCTATACAATGAGACGGCACTCAGATATTAGCAGTATGACTCCTCTACGTTTGGAGTCCACAGAAACCCAAAATAACCACATAAATATTCCCTTACCTTTGATGTTCTTCAATCAGAAGACGTAGAAGGAGTCATACTTACCCAATACATCGTTTGGTTTCAAGTTGTGTGTCTCTGTATTAGCATATGCTAACAGCTTCAGCTGAAATGCACCCAAAATGACTTCTGGTCCCGCACTCTTGCGCATCAAAACTTCAAAATTACATATAATATATTTCGACTAAACTGGTCAAACTATGTGCAGAATCAAGCTTTATGATGTTTTTAACATGTAAAACAATGATCAGCGCGAACAGACAAACCGCCTTCAATTGGTGTTTCTTGGAAAAGAAAGTGCCCCAAATCGGCCGCGCGCAATAGAGTGCATGTATTTGAGAGTGACCCGAACATTTTAGCCCGCCAAAGGACGAGGGCTCGCGAGATTCTCACAATGAACGCGCCATTTGAAAGCAGACATCGCGCTGAACAAATACATACTGTTCCCAGATCGGTAGCTGCCTGGGAAGGGTGGGGGCGATGATGTCAAAGTTGACCCAACTTTTCTCTTGACAAGAGAGAGTTTGGGAGAAAGGCTGCCCTGAGAGTTCTGCTTTACATACAGACATAATTTAAACGGTTTTTATAAACTTTAGAGTGTTTTCTATTCAAGAATAATTATTATATGCATATATTAGCAATTTTGGGAAAAAATATTTTCAGTTTACTATGGGCACGCACTTCCTCCAAAGGGGGCAGCCCTAGTCTTAACAAGTAATTAAAAAAATTTCACTTCACCAATTTGGACTAATTTCTGTATGTCCATTACATGAAATCCAAATAAAAATCAGGTTGTAATAGGAAAAATGCCAAGGGCGATGAATACTTTTGCAAGGCACTGTAATGATGGTAGCAGGTGTGCGTAATGAAGGGCAGCTTGTCGCCCTCGAGCGCCAAAGATGGGAAGCGGGAGCAGGCGTGACAGTACCTCCCCACTTTAGGGCGCCACCCGGTCTCCCACCTGGGTGAGCCTGATGGGCTGTCCGGGGCATGGGCGCCGGAATGGCCAGCTGAGGTATAGAAGCCCGACGAGGGGCTGAGGCGTGAAAGCCTGAAGATCCCGCTAAGGAGTGGGAGCCAAATGGGCCGGCTGAGGCATGACGTGGGATTTTTTAACAATGGTTTTAATGGTGCTTAGTGGGATGTTCAAAGTTCCTTTTTTTGATGAACTGGCTGAGCCTGATGAACTGGCTGAGGTGTAGGAGCATAACTACGGCTGAGGCGTGGGATAGGAGCCTGCAGAGCCAACCAAGGCAAGGAAACCTCTCGAGCCAGCCAAGACATGGAAGCCAGACAAGCCAGCTGAGGCACCCTTGGGTCCATCGTCTGCGGCACCCGGACCTGACGTCACCACCAAAAAAAAAAACTCCCTGATGTTTCAAAATAGTGGTGGCAGCATTCTGTAAGGACCGACGCTTTAGACAAGAAGCAAGTACAGGGAGTGACCATTTAATGGTAAATGGACATCAAATAAAACAAGAACAGCATCTGTACAGGGGGAACAAAACGACATGATGGCAATAATGCTGACACGGGGAACAAAACTGAGGAACAAACAGATATAGAGGGGGCAATCAACAACGTAAAGGAGTCCAGGTGAGTCCAATGAGCGCTGATGCCCATAATGATGGTGACGGTGTGCATAATGAAGGGCAGAGAGGGGAAGCGGGAGCAGACGTGACACTCACTTATAGTACTCCAATACTTTGTGCACACGAACTGCTGCCCTCTTGGAGTAAGAATTCATGATTGTATTTACGTGAAATGCCTTGGTTCATCGTGTATCTCTTTGGGGAACCGGGCCACCTTGGAAAAGGGGTTGGCCCTTTTCGCAGTGCGCTTGTAAGTCTCTGATGTTCAAAAATGGTTCCAAAATGGTTCTACTGTTGTGTTCTTCTCTGTAGTTATCCGGTGACTTCTCGTGTAGTCCTGAACAGAACTACAGAGTTGAGCCGCCTTCCATTCGCTCCTGAAACTGCCTCTTTGAAGATACTTTACTCAGGACAGCTAATCAGTCATACAAGTGATTGTCCGGGAGGTGACTTCAAACCACTTTAAACTGGTCTGACATGTTAATTATTTACCCATCATTTTATACAGTTTGTTCAAAAGGGTGAATCCGTCAGGTTTACACTCTTTGTCACTGTGCAAAGTTTATGTAACACAATTATCTGTTATGGCTCCTAAAATCATGTCCCTCTCTTAACAAAAACACTTTCATCATTTTTCATATTTCATGCACAATGCATAGGATGGACACATGTAGTGGGTATACTTTCCAAGTTAGAGTATTTCCTTTATAACATTTTTCATGACATCACAAAATAACAAACAAAATGACATTAGTGTTCTATAGATCGCCTCTGACCATTCCCCACGTTCTATGTTAGAAATATTGTTCCAGTATTCACTTTAGAACCTGTTCGAATTTTGGCGGGGACACAAAAGACATTTCTCTGGTGAACATTGGAGAGGGAGAGCTTAATGTTCTGTCCTTGATTTACAACAGGACGTGAGTTGTTAACGCCCACCAGTTCCCTCCTCCCCCTCTCTGGGGGTGTGAGGGGGTCTGGTTGAAGTTATTCATTGCAAACCTGATCTAATATATTTGGATCCTCAGAGGACAGTCATGACAGTTGTGTTGCGTAACACGTAGGCATGCTATTGACCATGTTTGAAGGACTCCTTTGATCTAGTTTCCATAATAGGTTGTACATAAATCTTTTATTCCTATACTCTCCAGGTTATTAAAAAATACAAAATATAGCACTGATAATGACATACTGTAGGTAGGTGTGATAGACAAATGCCTGCTGATTATTGTGGCCATGTGTTGTTTTTTCTGCTGCTGGTATTGTTGCTGTTGATGGCATTCCAAGAGTCTATCCTGGAAACAAAGGTCTGTCTGACCATATAAGGACAGGTACAATATCAGGGGAGAATGAGGAAGCAGTGGAGCAGTAGAGAGGAAAATGAACATCTACTATCAGACAAGTCTGCGCCAGGCCAAAACTTCCCCAATTAATTCTACAAGAATATGACCAAAGGAAGGGATTTTTTTGTTACTCCCTTCTAGGTGTTAGTTACTCTCAACTTTCCACAGGAATCATTTGAGAGTTGAATGAGTTCAAGCATTAAGATTCACAGCATTGATTTAAACCAAATACCTGCCATGTATTTTTGATGAAGTTGATATTTTTTCAACTAAAAGTTGAACTTCTTTGAACTTTTTCTAAAATAACTATTGACTTCCATGCCTTGCAGAGTGGCCCGCAATGCTTTGGAGAAGAGTCTTCTTTTAAATAGTCCACAAAGAGCAGTCAGACAGGGTTTGAATGCTGATACAGTCACCATTTTCATCCTAAGGCACTTACACCCCCACTGGGAGAGAGAGAGAGATCAGATCAATAGTCTGGATCAAACACACAAACAACTCACTGACCACTGACAGATGGCAATGAGAGTAATTTTTTTCTGTGTGGAAATCATAGCACACATCCTATATTCCAACAAGACTAACACTACACTGTACATCACAATGTGAGGTATGCTTTAAAACTGTCTCTAATTGATATCTATGCACATAACTTTTACAAAGCGCATCGATTTAGCAGTGCAATAAAATATTACATATTGACCAGTGCCGCCAACATGTTTCTGCATTCAAAACCCTCATGTCCCCTATCGCCTATAACACCTACATGCAGTGTTTTGAGTCTATACAACTCCTGGTGCACAGCTTCTTCCCGTTCCTCTGTACACTGGAGCTTGTGCCAATCACCTGTTTGATGGCCCTCCTCCAGACGTCATCGTGGCCATCTCCTCGCTGTCGCCTGGCAGCTGTGACAGCCGGGAGGAAGATGTGTTCGTTGTCGTTGTGAGTGTCGTGATACCGTGGGAGTTCAGAGACCCTGAGATGCACCTCTCTGACTGACAGCAGGTGGACCGGGGGCGTAGTAATTGTGCAATTTAGGAAAGTTTTATGAAATGAGAACAATGGCCACTGTTATACATTGTTATAGCTTTGAAGGAGGTGTTGTTTATTTGCGTTGGAGAAAACTCTGAAAGTAAACAATGCAGCGACCTGCTTGTCTTCTCTGAGACATTTCTGAGTTGGCTGTTTGTTGAGAATTTTGGAGGACGTACAAGTGAGGGTATTACTCATTTCGTAGGGTTATTATATTTGTCAGCGCCTGAATCTCTATGTGGATGAGGATGAATGTCTAATGTGACAATTAAAAATTATTCTTCGCCTTGAGAATAACGCAATGGCTGTTTGAGCCTTGAGACTCCACAGATATACATATTCATGAATCTTTTTAAGGGTTGTTTACATGAACATCTGTAAGTGACTAGCTGAGACTGAGTGAATTCTGATGGGGGCTCACATTGAACTGAATAATGTTCTTTTCAGTTATTATTATATAGTACACTTGACATCAACATAAAAAGACACTTGGAGACATGGCATACTTTAATGACATCTCAGTCCATTATTTGTCCTTCATCTCTCAAGTTTAATGGGATTGATAACAACTCTCTTGGCATAATGCATTGTTTATCCAGTAAAATTATGTTGCAACAAATGATGCACAGTTCCTACATAAAGTGTCATTTGCGTCCCTGTACACATGTGCTCTAACTCTAATTACTCTGCGCTGTGGGCTTATGGCTCACAAAGCTTTCTCACTGGGGGCTGTTGCTCACCATGCTTGACTCAGTGGGGACGTTGTCCCAATATCATTTCATATTAAGTTGATGTTTCATTTGTTTTCAGAGCTTTCTGGGATGTAGAACCTTTCAGGTCCAGTGCCCTAGCTGTGTCTCTCACCCCGTTCTCTAGATCCCCCTTGCCTTTTCTGTGTAAGGTGCCGATTTCACTTGAAACAAATCTGCCTGGTGTAAATTGGCAGGGGTGAGGGGGTTGGAGGGGAGGGGAGGGGTGGTAGAATCTTGATGCCGGAGATAATCATATTTTATCGGCATGTCTGTGAGCACCTGGTTGGAGAGGCATCGGTGGGTGGAACTGCGCCCTGATCTGCAGGGATTTTTCATATAAGACAAGACCGAACAAGTCAGAGGTTCTTAGAAATTCTGTTTAAATTAAGGAGGGAAGAAGCTGGCTCACCTATAATGTAAGAAGGAGCTATATATCTCTGAAGACTTTGCTTATATGGAGTGAATGGTAACTTTTTGACAGACTCCTTTTCTTTTCACTCTTTGAATCCATGTACTTGTGGGCCAAGCTTTCATTTATTTCCTAATGAAAGCTGAATCTCCTGTATCATGTGTCATCACATTAAGTTCCATTTTCTATCACTCTTTTCATTGGTGCCAGGCTTTTAGTGTTTATTCCAAATTTGAGCACTAGACCTGTGCTCTTAAATTAGACTCAACAGTAAAAGGGCTACTCAAGCCCCTGAACTAACCATTAAACCATGCATGTCTTGCTGCCAAACTGCATTACACACAATCTTTCATTCTAGTAACCACCCAGTAAATAGATCTTTAACCACCTTCTATCTGATCACACATTAAAGCAAGTGAAAACCAGGTCTCGTTTGAGACCTGAAGTCGTGTGATTTCTCCCAGAGGAAGCACCTTGGCTTTAGCTCAGCAGGCTAACATGGTCTGGCTAACACCTCAGGTTCAACACCTAGTTGGGTACGACACTTTTCTGTGCAAAAATGGACAATTGCTATGCACACAAGGTGTTGTATAGAATATCAAACCCTCTGATCATTCAAAGTCATGGCCTTATTATACTTATTAGCGGTCAATAGCATGCTTTGACAATCCTGTACAAGTTAAAGCAATAGATGTTCCCTCTGTCAAGGCAAGGAAAGGGTGGGCTGACTTGCTCCTGTTGTAAGTATAAGGAGCATTAAGAAACACAGTGATGGATCCTACATGGAGAGGAAGATAAAGGGATTCAGGAAAACCTGTTTTCCCAGAACAGCCCCAGATGTAATAGAAAGAGGGTAGATTTCACATTGGAGTCTGGCCTGGTAAATGCAGAATTAAAATGTCGTCCAGTGGGTACCAATAAAACATTTAAGTCTTTGGGGAAAGTTGCTGTCAAGAGCCCAACGCTATGGAATCTCTTCATTGTGTTTTTTTTGTGGCATGTGTGTGTGTGTGTGTTTGCTTTAGCCCGTGTTTGACTGTGATTTACCCTCCTCTGGGACCTCTAAAATGGGGTCCCTAGTCTGTTTGACATTTGTGGTTGTGTGGGGGCCGACACAGGAAAGATCCAGCAGTGCTAATTAGCTCACATGGCTTTCAGACAGCTCTGAGATCACACACATAGGAGATCGGAGGGACTTGGTACTTTTCACCAGCAGCAGCCATAACACTGAGGCATCTGCTCATGCTGGCTCCCTGTGTTTTTGTGCTCCCTGTTAAAGAGGGAGCATGGAGGGATCGAAGGAGCTGCAGAGGAGCAGGACTGAGGTCTTGTTTGGTACCTGGGATGCAGGCTTAGTCTGGGACCAGCTCAGTCCCATAGAGAATCACATCACTTCAGGGGTTCAGGATGGCGCGTACAGAGACTCACAAACACGCCTGTGAACAATTTAGTTTTTCACAGCTGAAAAAGGTTGATAAACAGCTTTATTATCATTCATGGTGTAATGACACATTGCTGAAGTGCATCTTTGCTACGATCACACAGTCTGGCAATATGAGCTTAATCTTTGCAGGGAAATATGTGTTTCTGCAAGCTAATCAGAATTGGCTGTATCAGGCAGTGGAATGTCAGTGAATGTCAATGTGAATATTGGTGTTACATAAATAAAACCAAGTCCAAGCAACTACAACATAGAGAGTGGCAGTACTGAAATGTCATAAGCTTTGCCAGCTCTGTTACTATGGAAACAGATTACCATTCAACACACACACACACACACACACACACACACACACACACACACACACACACACACACACACACACACACACACACACACACACACACACACACACACACACACACACACACACACACACACACACACACACACACACACACACACACACACCAGTGGAAACATAATTCAGGGTCAAGTCACTCAAACTCTGACACATCTCTAGCCTACAGTGTACAGTGCCTTATTCTAAAATTGATGAAATAATTTTTCCCCCTCATCAATCTACACAATACCCCATAATGAGAAATATATACATATATATTTTTGCTTATGGGGTATTGTGTGTAGATTGCTGAGGATTTGTATTTATTTAATCCATTGCCAGACATGTTCTCCATGCACAAGCCTGGGGAGAGCAATCCTATGGTTATGTCTAACCCTTTCCTTTGAAAGGCTTTTCCATAATAGACCATCCTCCATCCAAGAAGTGCATTGAGCCCTAATCCTCTCTGTAGTGTTTGAGAGATAAGAAGCATGTTATTATACACATATGGTTAAAATGGTGAACACTTGCTCAGTGTGTGATATTGGAAATATACACTACCAATCAAAAGTTTGGATACACAAACTCATTCAAGGGTTTTTCTTATTTTTGACTATTTTCTACATTGTAGAATAATAGTGAAGACATCAGAACTATTAATGTCACGCCCTGGCCATAGAGAGGCTTTTATTCTCTATTTTGGTTAAGCCATGGTGTGACTAGGGTGGGCATTCTATGTTCCTTTTTCTATGTTTTTGTATTTCTTTGTTTTTGGCCGGGTATGGTTCTCAATCAGGGACAGCTGTCTATCGTTGTCTCTGATTGAGAACCATACTTAGGTAGCTCTTGCCCACATGGGTTTTGTGGGAAGTTGTTTTCTGTTGAACGTTTGTATCTGCACCAGACAGAACTGTTTCGGTTTTGTTCGTTCACTTTGTTTTTTTGGTGTATTTTCAGTGTTCTATTCCTATTAAACAATATGAACACGTACCACACTGCACCTTGGTCCTCACCTTTTCCACCAATGGCCGTTACTGAACTACCCACCACCAAAGGACCAAGCAGTGTGGTAAAAAGGAGGAATGGACATGGGAGGAGATCCTGGTTGGAAGGGATCGCCTCCCATGGGAACAGGTGGAGGCAGCAGGAGAAGAGAACCAGCGGTACGAGGGAACACCGCTGGCAAGGGAGCCCGAGAGGCAAAATGTTTTATTTGGAGACCTGAGCCCACTCCCCGTGCTTACTGGGACAAGCAGGTGACAGGTCAGGCCCGGTGCTATGGGGTGATGCGCACTGTGTCTCGGCCGAGTATTCACAGGCCGGTGTGCTCGGTGCCAGCCTCCCGCATTTGCCGGGTGGAAGCTGGCATCCAGCCAGAACGGGGGGGGGGCAGCTATGCGGTCGAGACCGCCAGTGCGCCTCCACGGCCCTTTGTATCCGGTGCCTCGGCCAAGGAAGAGGCCGCCTGTATGTCTGTTCCCAAAACCAAGTCTCCCTCCAGTCCTGATCTGCCAGAGCCTCCATCCAGTCCGGATCTGCCAGAGCCTCCCTCCAGTCCGGATCTGCCAGAGCTTCCCTCCAGTCCGGAGCTGCCAGAGCCTCCCTCCAGTCCGGAGCTGCCAGAGCCTCCCTCCTTCTGCACCAGACAGAACTGTTTCATTCGTTCACTTTGTTTTTTATTTTCAGTATTCTATTCCTATTAAACAATATGAGCACGTACCACGCTGCACCTTGGTCCTCACCTTCATCCACCAACGGCCGTTACAATTAAATAAAACATATGGAATCATGTATAGTAACCAAAGTAATGTTAAACAAATCAATATCTATTTTATATTTGAGAATCTTCAAAGTAGCCACCTTGATGACAGCAGGGCACACTCGTGGCATTCACTCAACCAGCTTCACCTGGAATGCTTTTCCAACAGTCTTGAAGGCGTTCCAACATATGCTTGTTGGTTGCTTTTCCTTCACTCCGTGGTCCAACTCATCCCAAACCATCTCAATTGGGTTGAGGTTAGGTGGTTGTGGAGGCCAGGTCATCAGATGCAGCACTCCATCATTATTGGTCAAATAGCCCTAACACAGGCAAATGACAGTCCCACAAATTATATTCCCAGTAAGTGCAAATCGGATGTAATGGTGTATCGCTGCAGAATGCTGTGGTAGCCATGTTGTTTAAGTGTACCTTGGATTCGAAATAAATCACAGACAGTGTCACCAGTAAAGCAACCACACACCATCACACCTCCTTCTACATTCTTCACGCTGGGAACTACACATGCGGAGATCATCCGTTCCTACTTGCGTCTCACAAAGACATGGCGGTTGGAACCAGAAATCTCAAATTTGGACTCATCACACCAATTGACAGATTTCCACCGGTCTAAGAAAGTCTCTTCTTCTTATTGGAGTCCTTTAGTAGTGGTTTCTTGGCAGCAATTTGACCATGAAGGTCTGATTCACACAGTCTCCTCTGAACAGTTGATGTTGAGATGTGTCTGTTACTTGAACTCCGTGAAGCAGTTATTTGGGCTGCAATTTCTAAAACTAGCTCAAATAAGCAAAGACAAATGACAGACCATCATTACTTTACGCTACTGTTCAAAAGTTTGGGGTCACATAGAAATGTCCTTGTTTTTGAAAGAAAAGTAAAACATTTTGGTCATTAAAATAACATCAAATTGATCAGAAATACAGTGTAGTGTCTCCTTGTTTGGGCGGTGCTCGCCGGTCGAAGTCACCGGTCTTCTAGCCATCATTGATCCATTGTTCATTCTCCATTTGTTTTGTCTTGTCTTCCTACACACCTGGTTCCAATCCCATTCATTACCTGCTGTGTATTTAACCCTCTATTTCCCCACATGTCCTTGTCAGAGATTGTGTGTTGTTCATTTGTCGTGTTGTTTGGATTGGTGCGTGACTGGTCCTCGTACCCACTTTGTTTTGATTATTGTCATGGTTTTGGAGCTGTTTTTAAGTTATTAACCTGTCTAGGAGACAGGTTCTGCTAACAGAATCCCCCCCCAACATTCTGCTGAAAAGGTAGCGCGGGAAATTCAAAAACATTTTGGGGAAATATTTAACTTTCACACATTAACAAGTCCAATACAGCAAATGGAAGATAAACATCTTGTTAATCTACCCATCATGTCCGATTTTTGAAATGTTTTACAGCGAAAACACAACTTATATTTATGTTAGATCACTACCAAATCCAAAAAAACACACAGCCATTTTTCCCAGACAAATATTGAGTCACATATGCAGAATTAGAATAGAATAAAAAAATCACTAACCTTTGATAATCTTCATCAGATGACACTCATATGACATCATGTTACACAATACATTTATTTTTGTTCGAAAATATGCATATTTATATCCACAAATCTCGGTTTACATTGACGCCATGTTCAGAAATGCCTCCAAAATATCCAGAATAATTACAGAGAGCTACGTCAGATAACAGAAATACTCACCATAAACTTTGACGAAAGATACATGTTTTACGTATAATTAAAGATACACTGGTTCTTAACCTGTTGATCCTACCCCTTACTTTTTCTAACATTCTGTTAAAAATCGCGCAACATTTCAGCGCCCTGCTACTCATGCCAAGAATATAGTATATGCATATGATTAGTATGTGGATAGAAAACACTCAGACGTTTCTAAAACTGTAATGAACTTCGTCTGTTGTTTGAAGAGATTCAGACCGAAATGCAGCGTGTAGGTTACTCATGACATTTAATGAAGAATACGGTACATGAAATAACGGAAAATACGAAAACAACAAACGAGTGAAACTAATTACAGCCTATCTGGTGACTAACACAAAGACAGGTACAATCGCCCACGAAATACAACGCGCACTCAGGCTGCCTAAATACTGTTCCCAATCCGAAACAACTAGAATCAGCTGACTCCAATTAGGAATCGCCTCAGGCAGCCAAGCCTAACTAGACACACCCCTACTAATACACACTCCTAATTAATACAAACCCCAATACGAAATACAACATATAAACCCATGTCACACCCTGGCCTACCCAAACATATAACAAAAACACAAGATACAATGACCAAGGCGTGACAGAACCCCCCCCCCTAAGGTGCGGACTCCGGGACGCACCTCAAGAGCATAGGGAGGGTCCGGGTGGGCGTCTGTCCATGGTGGCGGTTCTGGCTCGGGACGTGGACCCCATTCCATCAATGTCCTAGTTCCTCCCCTTCGCGTCCTAGGATAATCCACTTTCTCCGCCGACCATGGCCTAATAGTCCTCACCCTGATCCCCACATAACTGAGGGGCAGCTCGGGACCGAGGGGCAGCTCGGGACAGAGGGGCAGCTTGGGACAGAGGGGCAGCTCGGGACAGAGGGGCAGCTCGGGACAGAGGGGCAGCTCGGGACAGAGGGGCAACTCAGGATAGAGGGGCAACTCAGGATAGAGGGGCAACTCAGGATAGAGGGGCAACTCAGGATAGTGGGGCAACTCAGGATAGAGGGGCAACTCGGGACAGCGGGGCAGCCCGGGACAGAGGGGCAGCCCGGGACAGAGGGGCAGCCCGGGACAGAGGGGCAGCCCGGGACCGAAGCAGCCCGGTACTGAGGGGAAGCCCGGTACTGAGGGGAAGCCCGGTACTGAGGGGAAGCCCGGTACTGAGAGGGAGCCCGGTACTGAGAGGGAGCCCAGTACAGAGAGGGAGCCTAGTACTGAGAGGAAGCTCAGTACTGAGAGGAAGCTCAGGCAGGTAGTAGGCTCCGTTAAATCCTGGCTGGCTGGTGGACCTGGATGATTAAGGTTGTCTGGCCAATCTAGAAGATCTTGGTAGACTGGCACTTCTGGCGGATCCTGGCAGACTGGCACTTCTGGCGGATCCTGGCAGACTGGTGACGCTGGGCCAACTGGCGGCGCTGGGCAGACAGGAGACTCCGGCAGCGCAGGAGAGGAGAAAGGCTCTGGCTGCGCTGAACAGGCGAGGCGCACTGGACGCGCTGGGCCGACTGGGAGCACTGGTGGCGCTGGACAGACAGGAGACTCCGGCAGCGCAGGAGAGGAGAACAGCTCTGTTTGCACTAAACAAGCGGGAGACTCCGATAGCGCAGGAGGGGAGAAAAGCACTGGCTGTGCTGAACAGGCGATGCGCACTGGACGCGCTGGGCCGACTGGGAGCACTGGTGGCGCTGGACAGACAGGAGACTCCGGCAGCGCAGGAGAGGAGAAAAGCTCTGGCTGAGCTGAACAGGCGGGAGACTCCGGCAGCGCAGGAGGGGAGAAAAGCACTGGCTGCGCTGAACAGGCGAGGCGCACTGGAGGCCTGGTGCGTGGTGCTGGAACTGGTGGTACTGGCGCGAGGACACGCACAGGAAGCCTGGTGCGGGGAGCTGCTACCGGAGGACTGGTGTGTAGAGGTGGCTCTGGATAGACCGGACCGTGCAGGCGCACTGGAGCTCTTGAGCACCGAGCCTGCCCAAGCTTACCTGGCTCGATGCCCACTCTAGCCCGGCCAATAGGAAGGGCTGGTATGAGTCGCAGCTGGCTCTGCACCCGCACTGGAAACACCGTGCGCTCCATAGCATAACAAGGTGCCTGCCCGGTCTCTCTAGCCCAACGGTGAGCACAGGGAGTATGCGCAGGTTTCCTACCTGGCATAACTATTCTCCCTTTTAGCCCCCCTCAATATTTTTTTGGGGGTGACTTTCCGGTTTCCAACCGCATCGCCGTGCTGCCTCCTCATACATACGCCTCTCCGCTTTAGCTGCCTCTATTTCCTCCTTGGGACAGCGATATTCTCCCGGCTGCTCCCAGGGTCCTTGACCGTCTAATTCCTCCTCCCATGTCCAAATCTCCAAATGATGCATTCTCTCCCATTGCAACTGCTCTTCACGATTAACAGGGAGAGTAGGCTCAGGTCTGTTTCCTGACTCAGCCACTCTCTCTCTGCGCTTTCCCCTGTTACCTTCAGTTTTCGCTCTGTATAGCAATGCTTTCCTTCTCGATTCCATCCGTGTATAGCCCTCTTCGCATTGCTGTAGGGCAGGGGTGTCAAAGTCAAATGGACGGAGGGCCAAATAAAAAATTTAGCTACAAGCCGAGGGCCGGACTGTTCGAATGTTCATTGAAAATTTTTTAAATGACGCATATAGTCTAGTGAACCTAATTGAACCTACTGAAAACCTAACAAATATATTCCAATATGATCAGATAAATAAAGCAATATTTTCTTATGGCTCTGTCAGTAATCTTTAATTTTCAACAGACACAAAAGACAAATTTCCTTTATATAAAAATCCCCATAACATGAACATTAAATGAAAGAAACCGGTATTCAAGGCACCATCAGTAGCCTATATTTTCTATTTTAGCAAAAGTGGGCTAAATTTACTTCAAAGAAAAAAACAATAATAGCAATTTTCTATCATCCACTCAACTGAAATATTTTTAAAATATAATTGGATTGAAATACAATAAAATAAAGTGCAAAAATCTATTAATCAAAAACAACACTTTGTTTAAGGAGAAGTAACATGCAGTGAAAACAAATATTAAACTTTAACTTTTAAACTTGAACTGAGTAAAAACTCTAAATATGTGATTGCACAGTAATGTTCACTTGTTTGAGGTTGAGGGTGATACTTGGTGGTGTCCCATCTTTTCCACAAGTTCATCAATGTTCGGGGTAAGGCTCTGAGCTGAGGAAATCCTCA
Organism: Oncorhynchus gorbuscha; assembly: GCF_021184085.1. Taxonomy (NCBI): domain Eukaryota; kingdom Metazoa; phylum Chordata; class Actinopteri; order Salmoniformes; family Salmonidae; genus Oncorhynchus; species Oncorhynchus gorbuscha. The sequence goes on from NC_060192.1 coordinate 12,934,470, forward strand.
GAATTGAGTGGAGGTGTTCAGCAGTAAGTCGACTTCTGTGTGATGTTTTGTTCAAGTTCATCAAAGAAAACAGTTGTTCACACAGGTATGTGCTGCCAAACATAGATAACGTTTGAGCAGCCTGGATGCGCAGCTGGGGCATTGTGTCGGGGAGGAAATGGGCGAATTCCGCAGCACCCACTGCCGCATATTTTGCCCTCAGTGCATCATTGCATTGGAGGTCAATCAACTCCATTTGGAGGTTTGGTGGTGAGCTTTCCACGTCAACAGCAAATGGGTTACCGAGCAGTTCCAACCTGCTTTTTTGTGCTTCAAAGTCAGCAAATCGGCGTCGAAAGTCAGCGGCAAGCATACCTATTTTATCAGCCAACTGTGCGCTCGGGAACGCACTGGTAGAGAGCTTCTCTTTCATGGTCTGGCAGCTGGGAAAGTGGCTCAAATTTTCTTTCCGCATCCGCGTCTCCCACAGAGTCAGTTTGGTTTTAAATGCCTTCACTGTACTGTACATATCAGAGATGACACGATCCCGACCCTGCAGCTGCAAGTTCATTGCATTCAGATGACTCGTAATGTCACACAGAAAAGCCATTTCACACAGAAACATTTCGTCTCGGAGTTGTGTTGTGTCTTTCCCTTTGCTGTCCAAGAACAGACAAATCTCCTCACGAAGCTCGAAACATCTTTGAAGCACCTTTCCCTGGCTTAGCCATCGCACCTCTGTGTGATAAGGCAAATCACCATGCTCCGTTTCTAACTCCGTCAGAAATGCCTTGAACTGGCGGTGATTCAAACCTTTGGCTCTGATAAAGTTAACTGTGCGCGTGATGATGCTCATTACATGCTCCATTTTCAAGGCTTTACCGCACAACGCTTCCTGGTGTATGATACAATGATAAGCTGTCAGCTCACCTGTCGCGTTTTCCTCTTGCAACTTTTCCCGTATCTTCTCCACCAGTCCGCTCCTGTGTCCACACATCGCAGGTGCTCCGTCGGTTGTAAAACCCACAAGTTTTTCCCAAGGCAGCTCCATCTCATTTACACATCTTGACACCTCTTCATACAAATCATGCCCCGTAGTTGTGCCATGCATAGGACGTAAAGCCAAAAACTCCTCTGTCACGCTTAGGCTGGAGTCCACTCCGCGGATGAAAATTGACAACTGGGCAATGTCAGAAATGTCGGTGCTCTCATCCACAGCCAAGGAATATGCAATGAAATCTTTTCCCTTTTTCACAAGCTGCTCTTTTAGATTGATGGACAACTGGTCTACTCTCTCGGCAATGGTGTTTCTGCTCAGACTCACATTTAAAAAGAGTTGCCTTTTTTCTGGGCAAACTTCGTCACAAACTTTAATCATGCAGTTTTTGATGAAATCCCCCTCCGTAAATGGCCGGGCTGATTTAGCGATCTCTTCTGCCAAAATAAAACTGGCCTTGACAGCAGCCTGGCCTTGTGATTTGGCTTTTTTGAACAGAGCCTGTCGAGATTTGAGGCCTCGTTTTAATTCCTCTGCCTTTTGTAGCCTTTGTTCCATGTCCATATTCTTGTTTTTGTCCGCGTGTTTCGTTTCATAATGTCGTCTCAGATTATACTCTTTCAGTACCGCCACACTTTCTCCACACAGAAGACACACAGGTTTTCCAGCTACCTCCGTGAACAAATACTCCGACTCCCACCTTGTTTGAAACCCCCGGTTCTCAGTGTCCACCTTCCGTTTTGCCATTTTTGATGGGTATCTGAATGTTAATTTTACTGTGATGCTGACAACTGCTGTGCCAATAAATATTGAAATGAAGCAGCCTACTGCTCGGTGCGTCACCGTTGCATTGTGGGAAATGTAGTATTGGTGCGTGTAAAAGATCTGCGGGCTGCCGGCTTGCTGCGGTCTGCGGGCCGGTTCTAATAATAAATCAAGATCATCCCAGGGGCCGTAAAAAACCTTCTCGCGGGCCGGATGTGGCCCGCGGGCCTTGACTCTGACATATGTGCTGTAGGGAATCCCAGGCGGGCTCTTGCACTCGCTCTGGGTCGGCTGTCCACCTGTCGATTTCTTCCCACGTCGTATAATCCCTGCTTCTGCCGTCCATATCGTCCTCCTTTAGCTCCTGCCAGTTCACACGCTGCTCGGTCTGTGAATCGTGGTGGGTGATTCTGTAATGATCTTCGTCTGTTGTTAGAAGAGAGGCAGACCGAAATGCAGCGTGTAGGTTACTCATGACCTTTAATAAAGATAAAGCGGTACATGAAATAATTGAAAATACAAAAACAACAAACAAGTGAAACAAATTACAGCCTATCTGGTGACTAACACAAAGACAGGTACAATCGCCCACGAAATACAACGCGCACTCAGGCTGCCTAAATACGGTTCCCAATCCGAAACAACTAGAATCAGCTGACTCCAATTAGGAATCGCCTCAGGCAGCCAAGCCTAACTAGACACACCCCTACTAATACACACTCCTAATTAATACAAACCCCAATACGAAATACAACATATAAACCCATGTCACACCCTGGCCTACCCAAACATATAACAAAAACACAAGATACAATGACCAAGGCGTGACAAAAACTGGTTAAATCACGGCTATGACTATAACAGAACGTGCGTTTCATCGAAAAGCGCAGGAAAATCTGATCACTGAAAATTGGAAAATATATCAATGCGCCACTTGAATGTATTGTTGAATGGAAACCACATTACCTGGAGCCGAGATTGCAATTCCTACAGCTTCCACACGATGTCACCAGTCTTGTCAATTGCCTAGGCTTTGTTTCTTGGTCAAACGAACAAGAGACAGCCCATTTCTTCCGGTCTCCGACTGGAATATTTTGGTTGAGATTTATCCGGACATTATTTCAAGACGTAGAGCTATAGAATATACATCGCCCCGTGATCAATTTGATCGATTATTAACGTTTACTAATACCTAAAGTTGCATTACAAAAGTATTTCAAAGTGTTTTGTGAAAGTTTATAGTCAACTTTTTTAATTTAAAAAAATGACGTTGCGTTATAAAACGCTGTTTTTTTCCTTGATCACACAGTCTTCATAGATCGATATCTAGGCTATATATGGACCGATTTAGAGACCAATAGTGATGTTTATGGGACATCTAGGAGTGCCAACAAAGAAAATCGTCAAAGGTAATGAATGTTTTATATTTTATTTCTGCATTTTCTGCATTCTGTGTAGCGCTGACTATGCTACTTATTTTGTTTACGTCCCCTGTGGGTATTTCGGGGTGTTGCATGCTATCAGATAATAGCTTCTCATGCTTTTGCCAAAAAGCATTTTAAAAATCTGACTTTTTGGCTGGATTCACAATGAGTGTAGCTTTAATTCAGTACCCTGCATGTGTGTTTTAATGAACGTTTGAGTTTTAACGAGTGCGATTAGCATTTAGCGTAGCACATTTGCATTTCCAGATGTCTAGATGGGACGCCTGCGTGTCGGGTCGACCTAAGAGGTTAATGCAACCGCTGTGTCGGATTTTTTTTTTAAATACGGAAAAAGCATACCATGCCATAATCTGAGACGGCGCTCAGACGTAAATATATTTCTCCGTCATGTTGGAGTCAACAGAAATAAATTTACAACATTAACAATGTCTACACTGTATTTCTGATCAATTTTATGTTATTTTGATGGACAAAAAATGTCATTTTCTTTAAAAACCAAGGACATTTCTAAATTTCTACGACCCCAAACGTTTGAACGATAGTGTATATCTGTTGCTTTTATATTGTTTTTATACATTGGATAGGCCTAGGCTAAACATTCAGGCACTTTGGAGAGGATGAAAAAACACTTGGATATCCCCTGTATGACCCACGACACCACCACAATGTTTGAGAGAGGTTGGTTTTGTAGAAATCTCGTTTTTGTATGGAAAAATTACTTTTAGGCACATCCAGTGTGCAAAATCAGTGCAAGTTTGTCCTCGTCATTTCGAGTGAAAGTTGTGTTTTTTGATTGTATTTACTTTACTGGATTAAAGACTCTGTTTTCGCCAAGTCGCTTTTGGGTCCTCTTTCACCTGCATGACAGAAGGAACCGACCAAGGAATGGACCCAGCGACTTCAGACGCTCGTTACACTGCCGTCGAGATCCAAGGAGCCATGCTCGGCAGACACGAGCAGGAATTGTCTGCTGCTCGCCATGCCGTGGAGAACCTGGCCGCTCAGGTTTCCGACCTCTCTGGACAGTTCCAGAGTCTTCGTCTCGTGCCACCTGTTACTTCCTGGCCTGCCGAGCCTCCAGAACCTAGGGTTAATAACCCACCTTGCTACTCCGGGCAGCCCACTGAGTGCCGCTCCTTTCTCACGCAGTGTGAGATTGTGTTCTCTCTCCAACCCAACACATACTCTAGAGAGAGAGCTCGGGTTGCTTACGTCATTTCACTCCTTACTGGCCGGGCTCGAGAATGGGGCACAGCTATCTGGGAGGCAAGGGCTGATTGCTCTAACAAGTACCAGAACTTTAAAGAGGAGATGATTCGGGTTTTTGACCGTTCAGTTTTTGGTAGGGAGGCTTCTAGGGCCCTGGCTTCCCTATGCCAAGGTGAACGGTCCATAACGGATTATTCTATTGAGTTTCGCACTTTTGTTGCCTCTAGTGAGTGGAACGAGCCGGCGCTGCTCGCTCGTTTTCTGGAGGGACTCCACGCAGTGGTTAAGGATGAGATTCTCTCCCGGGAGGTTCCTTCAGATGTGGACTCTTTGATTGCTCTCGCCATCCGCATAGAACGACGGGTAGATCTTCGTCACCGGGCTCGTGGAAGAGAGCTCGCATCAACGGTGTTTCCCTGCTCCGCATCGCAACCATCTCCCTCCTCTGGCTCAGAGACTGAGCCCATGCAGCTGGGAGGGATTCGCATCTCGACTAAGGAGAGGGAACGGAGGATCACCAACCGCCTGTGCCTCTATTGCGGAGTTGCTGGACATTTTGTTAATTCATGTCCAGTAAAAGCCAGAGCTCATCTGTAAGCGGAGGGCTACAGGTGAGCGCAACTACTCAAGTCTCTCCATCAAAGTCCTGTACTACTTTGTCGGTCCATCTACGCTGGACCGGTTCGGGTGCTACATGTAGTGCCTTGATAGACTCTGGGGCTGAGGGTTGTTTCATGGACGAAGCATGGGTTCGGAAACATGACATTCCTTTCAGAGAGTTAGAGAAGCCTACGCCCATGTTCGCCTTAGATGGTAGTCATCTTCCCAGTATCAGATTTGAGACACTACCTTTAACCCTCACAGTATCTGGTAACCACAGTGAGACTATTTCTTTTTTGATTTTTCGTTCACCGTTTACACCTGTTGTTTTGGGTCATCCCTGGCTAGTATGTCATAATCCTTCTATTAATTGGTCTAGTAATTCTATCCTATCCTGGAACGTTTCTTGTCATGTGAAGTGTTTAATGTCTGCCATCCCTCCCGTTTCTTCTGTCCCTACTTCTCAGGAGGAACCTGGCGATTTGACAGGAGTGCCGGAGGAATATCATGATCTGCGCACGGTCTTCAGTCGGTCCCGAGCCAACTCCCTTCCTCCTCACCGGTCGTATGATTGTAGTATTGATCTCCTTCCGGGGACCACTCCTCCTCGGGGTAGACTATACTCTCTGTCGGCTCCCGAACGTAAGGCTCTCGAGGATTATTTGTCTGTGTCTCTTGACGCCGGTACCATAGTGCCTTCTTCCTCTCCGGCCGGGGCGGGGTTCTTTTTGTTAAGAAGAAGGACGGTACTCTGCGCCCCTGCGTGGATTATCGAGGGCTGAATGACATAACGGTTAAGAATCGTTATCCGCTTCCCCTTATGTCATCAGCCTTCGAGATTCTGCAGGGAGCCAGGTGCTTTACTAAGTTGGACCTTCGTAACGCTTACCATCTCGTGCGCATCAGAGAGGGGGACGAGTGGAAAACGGCGTTTAACACTCCGTTAGGGCATTTTGAGTACCGGGTTCTGCCGTTTGGTCTCGCCAATGCGCCAGCTGTTTTTCAGGCATTAGTTAATGATGTTCTGAGAGACATGCTGAACATCTTTGTTTTTGTCTATCTTGACGATATCCTGATTTTTTCTCCGTCACTCGAGATTCATGTTCAGCACGTTCGACGTGTTCTACAGCGCCTTTTAGAGAATTGTCTCTACGTAAAGGCTGAGAAGTGCTCTTTTCATGTCTCCTCCGTTACTTTTCTCGGTTCCGTTATTTCCGCTGAAGGCATTCAGATGGATTCCGCTAAGGTCCAAGCTGTCAGTGAGTGGCCCGTTCCAAGGTCACGTGTCGAGTTGCAGCGCTTTTTAGGTTTCGCTAATTTCTATCGGCGTTTCATTCGTAATTTCGGTCAAGTTGCTGCCCCTCTCACAGCTCTTACTTCTGTCAAGACGTGTTTTAAGTGGTCCGGTTCCGCCCAGGGAGCTTTTGATCTTCTAAAAGAACGTTTTACGTCCGCTCCTATCCTCGTTACTCCTGACGTCACTAGACAATTCATTGTCGAGGTTGACGCTTCAGAGGTAGGCGTGGGAGCCATTCTATCCCAGCGCTTCCAGTCTGACGATAAGGTTCATCCTTGCGCTTATTTTTCTCATCGCCTGTCGCCATCTGAGCGCAACTATGATGTGGGTAACCGTGAACTGCTCGCCATCCGCTTAGCCCTAGGCGAATGGCGACAGTGGTTGGAGGGGGCGACCGTTCCTTTGTCGTTTGGACAGACCATAAGAACCTTGAGTACATCCGTTCTGCCAAACGACTTAATGCCCGTCAAGCTCGTTGGGCGTTGTTTTTCGCTCGTTTCGAGTTTGTGATTTCTTACCGTCCGGGTAGCAAGAACACCAAGCCTGATGCCTTATCCCGTCTGTTTAGTTCTTCTGTGGTTTCTACTGATCCCGAGGGGATTCTTCCTGATGGGCGTGTTGTCGGGTTAACAGTCTGGGAATTGAAAGACAGGTTAAGCAAGCACTCACGCACACTGCGTCGCGCGCGCTTGTCCTAGTAACCTCCTTTTCGTTCCTGTTTCCACTCGTCTGGCTGTTCTTCAGTGGGCTCACTCTGCCAAGTTAGCTGGTCATCCCGGTGTTCGAGGCACTCTTGCGTCTATTCGCCAGCGCTTTTGGTGGCCGACTCAGGAGCGTGACACGCGCCGTTTCGTGGCTGCTTGTTCGGACTGCGCGCAGACTAAGTCGGGTAACTCTCCTCCTGCCGGTCGTCTCAGACCGCTCCCCATTCCTTCTCGACCATGGTCTCACATCGCCCTAGACTTCATTACCGGTCTGCCTTTGTCTGCGGGGAAGACTGTGATTCTTACGGTTGTCGATAGGTTCTCTAAGGCGGCACATTTCATTCCCTCGCTAAACTTCCTTCCGCTAAGGAGACGGCACAAATCATTATCGAGAATGTATTCAGAATTCATGGCCTCCCGTTAGACGCCGTTTCAGACAGAGGCCCGCAATTCACGTCACAGTTTTGGAGGGAGTTCTGTCGTTTGATTGGTGCGTCCGTCAGTCTCTCTTCCGGGTTTCATCCCCAGTCTAACGGTCAAGCAGAGAGGGCCAATCAGACGATTGGTCGCATACTACGCAGCCTTTCTTTCAGAAACCCTGCGTCTTGGGCAGAACAGCTCCCCTGGGCAGAATACGCTCACAATTCGCTTCCTTCGTCTGCTACCGGGTTATCTCCGTTTCAGAGTAGTCTGGGTTACCAGCCTCCTCTGTTCTCATCCCAGCTTGCCGAGTCCAGCGTTCCCTCCGCTCAAGCGTTTGTCCAACGTTGTGAGCGCACCTGGAGGAGGGTGAGGTCTGCACTTTGCCGTTACAGGGCACAGACTGTGAGAGCCGCCAATAAACGCAGGATTAAGAGTCCAAGGTATTGTTGCGGCCAGAGAGTGTGGCTTTCCACTCGCAACCTTCCTCTTACGACAGCTTCTCGTAAGTTGACTCCGCGGTTCATTGGTCCGTTCCGTGTCTCCCAGGTCGTCAATCCTGTCGCTGTGCGACTGCTTCTTCCGCGACATCTTCGTCGCGTCCATCCTGTGTTCCATGTCTCCTGTGTTAAGCCCTTTCTTCGCACCCCGTTCGTCTTCCCTCCCCCCTCCCGTCCTTGTCGAGAGCGCACCTATTTACAAGGTACATAAGATCATGGACATGCGTTCTCGGGGACGGGGTCACCAATACTTAGTGGATTGGGAGGGTTACGGTCCTGAGGAGAGGAGTTGGGTTCCGTCTCGGGACGTGCTGGACCGTTCACTCATTGATGATTTCCTCCGTTGCCGCCAGGATTCCTCCTCGAGTGCGCCAGGAGGCGCTCGGTGAGTGGGGGGGTACTGTCATGTTTTGTCATTTATTATCATGTCTTGTCCCTGTGCTCCCCATTCTATTCGTTTCCCTCTGCTGGTCTTGTTGGGTTCTTTCCCTCTTTCTATCCCTCTCTCTCCCCTCCCTCTCTCACTCTCTCGCTCTCTCTTCTCTCTGTCGTTCCGTTCCTGCTCCCAGCTGTTCCTATTCCCCTAATCATCATTTAGCCTTCCCACACCTGTTCCCGATCCTTTTCCCTGATTAGAGTCCCTATTTCTCTCCTTGTTATTCGTTTCTGCCCTGTCGGTTCCTTGTCTAGAATTCACCGTGCTGTGTTTGTGTATCGCCCTGTCGTGTCGTGTTTTCCTCAGATGCTGCGTGGTGAGCAGGTGTCTGAGTCTGTTTGGTTCAAGTGCCTTCCCGAGGCAACCTGCTGTTCACCTGCTGTTCAAGATCGAGTCTCCAGTTTGTCCTCGTCATTTCGAGTGAAAGTTGTGTTTTTTGATTGTATTTACTTTACTGGATTAAAGACTCTGTTTTCGCCAAGTCGCTTTTGGGTCCTCTTTCACCTGCATGACAGAACACATAGCATTTAGTGATTGCAAATATGTAATAGCACTGGAATTATCTAATTTACAGACATATGCCACATTGGAGAGATTTAGGGACACTTGGAATTGTCATGTGACCACATCTGACACCTTTTACTAAAACATCAGCCCATTTCTAGTTGTTCTGTCTATCAATTCAATTTTTTCTGATATTGTTCACCTGTTGTGGAAGCCATCTGATGTGTTTCCAGCTCTGGTCATCAATAATTCACTTATAGCTTGTTAATGAAAGATAACGTACAAAACAAAAAAACAAATAACGGTAATTTTGTGTGGGCTTGAACTTTTGTATTCCGAACTATGTAACTCCTATCTATCTTCTGATAATGAATTATTTCTAACACCCATGAGCACTGCAAAGTAAACCATGCTTCTTTTTTTTACCCATGACTAAATTGGCTGGGCATGGGAGAGAAAGCACACGATAATGAGGATAAGATTGACCATTTTTGACTGATGTGTTGTTGTGTTGTCTGAAACATGCTTGGGCAGAAATATTTTTTTAGCCTCTCTCTTATCTCTGCCACATGCGTGTGGAATGGACATTTCACATCTCACCATAACACCTCTGGAGAGTGGATCTAGTGAGATAGGGCGGCCATCTTCCTGCCAGCAGGGAGAGAGGAGGATGGCCAATCTGACTCTTCCTGAAAGAGTTTCAAGCAGCAGCAGCCTGCTCACGACTCGTCACGCCACAGGAGCAGTGGGGATCTGTCATCCCTTGAGCGCTTTGGATTGTGTTGCCTTCTTCTGGATTGGATTTGGGATATGTGTGTCTGTGGCAGGACTGTGTTTGTAGAGCTAAGGGCCAGAGGTGGTGTATGTATAGGCTAGGCTGGTGATTGTAACTGTGTGTATGTTTGTGTGTGTGTGTGTGTGTGTCATGCCGTGCAGTGCCATGCTCTGTGTGCGCATGTGTGTGTGAGCCTTCGGACTGGTTGTGTGGAAGGATGCCTACACTCTTAGCTAATGTGACCAGACTTCTATCATAGTGAGAACCCAGCTTGAGAGAAACTTAAGCAGCAGCATGGTTTTGGGACAAACATGTCTATGTGGATCCAGCCCTCAAATACTTATGTTCAACAACACACCACCACAGATGATACCAAGGTACATAGCATATTGCACAGAAAGGTGCAGGACCATTTCAGCACAGTTCACTTTTTTATCATATAAAAGTCTGATTCAAAACAAACAACCATATCATGTTTTATAGATTCATTTGTTATTCAGGTGTGCTTAAATGAACTCCATTATGCAAGCAATATGCAAATCCTCCTATTCAGCCATCGATTTCCAAAGTTTGATGGGCGTAAAATCTAGTTGTTACTCAAATCTGGTTTGATTGCTTTCATTTTACACTGGCTACTCTTTCTCACCCTTGCTTGTAATCATGCATTTTTTTCCTGTTGCTGTATCCTATTATGGAAACGTTTGTAATGACCTGTCAAATAAACACTGGCAAAGGCTGAAATGGGCTCAATGATATACATTGGCTTTCTGTTGCATCAATAGGAACGCTAACGCTTGGTCTGTGATTTAATACACGGTCTCGACTAGTGATGGGAAGTTTGGATCTTTTTACTGACTGATCTCTTTTAACTCATTCAGTCAAAATAACTAATATTTTGACTAATTCCATTCATTTGATGCAGTGGTGCCCAGAGCAGGCTGGGAACCCCTAACGCTGGACGATGACCTAAAAACGGTAAAGAATCATAAGTCGACAACCATCTCGTTCATCATAGGTTGCTTAGAGACTTCTAAAAGCGTCCTTCAAACAATGTACATTTGTGATTGCTAGGCATACAAATACGATTATTTATTGATACCTTTGAAATGAGGTCTAGTTGAGGCAGCAACCGGACTAGATTGTGAACGACTCATGGAGGAAAGCAATTGCTTGACTTCCCGCGAGGGATAAGCACAATACGGCTCTCGACCTGCACCAGTGTTGCCAACTCCTCAGTAAGGAAAGTAGTTATTGGCTGTCGTAAAAGTCGCTAAATGACTGCATCACCTCATTCGCATAATTGGCCATGTGAACGTAATTGTGATGGATGCTGTAGGAGAGAGGAATAACGTCATGGGAGAGACAAAAAGTGAGTAAAAAACACCCTAAATATGTTTAGAACTACAAATGAACTTTCTTCTGTCGATTCTTGTTTTTTTAAATGTCATAATTCTAACTCTCCTCCTTTATCCGGGCTTGGGACCGGAAAAAGTGACCCAAAAGAGACACTGGCAGAGTTACTTAGTTTTATTTTTATTTTTTGTTTTTTTTGTTTAGCTTCCTTAATTTGGCTTGGTTTTTGGTCCACTTAGGAGCCTACAACAAGTCACAGTAACCATCATTTTTTTGTATACAATCTAAATGGACCATCTGAACCATCAGATCCTCCTCTCCACCCTCTCCGAGTTGGGCATCTCCGGCGCGGCCCACGCTTGGATTGCGTCCTACCTGACAGGTCGCTCCTACCAGGTGGCGTGGCGAGAATCTGTCTCCTCACCACGCGCTCTCACCACTGGTGTCCCCCAGGGCTCTGTTCTAGGCCCTCTCCTATTCTCGCTATACACCAAGTCACTTGGCTCTGTCATAACCTCACATGGTCTCTCCTATCATTGCTATGCAGACGACACACAACTAATCTTCTCCTTTCCCCCTTCTGATGACCAGGTGGCGAATCGCATCTCTGCATGTCTGGCAGACATATCAGTGTGGATGACGGATCACCACCTCAAGCTGAACCTCGGCAAGACGGAGCTGCTCTTCCTCCCGGGGAAGGACTGCCCGTTCCATGATCTCGCCATCACGGTTGACAACTCCATTGTGTCCTCCTCCCAGAGCGCTAAGAACCTTGGTGTGATCCTGGACAACACCCTGTCGTTCTCAACCAACATCAAGGCGGTGGCCCGTTCCTGTAGGTTAATGCTCTACAACATCCGCAGAGTACGACCCTGCCTCACACAGGAAGCGGCGCAGGTCCTAATCCAGGCACTTGTCATCTCCCGTCTGGATTACTGCAACTCGCTGTTGGCTGGGCTCCCTGCCTGTGCCATTAAACCCCTTCAACTCATCCAGAACGCCGCAGCCCGTCTGGTGTTCAACCTTCCCAAGTTCTCTCACGTCACCCCGCTCCTCCGTTCTCTCCACTGGCTTCCAGTTGAAGCTCGCATCCGCTACAAGACCACGGTGCTTGCCTACGGAGCTTTGAGGGGAACGGCACCTCAGTACCTCCAGGCTCTGATCAGGCCCTACACCCAAACAAGGGCACTGCGTTCATCCACCTCTGGCCTGCTCGCCTCCCTACCACTGAGGAAGTACAGCTCCCGCTCAGCCCAGTCAAAACTGTTCGCTGCTCTGGCCCCCCCAATGGTGGAACAAACTCCCTCACGACGCCAGGACAGCGGAGTCAATCACCACCTTCCGGAGACACCTGAAACCCCACCTCTTTAAGGAATACCTAGGATAGGATAAGTATTCCCCCCCCCCCTTTAAGATTTAGATGCACTATTGTAAAGTGACTGTTCCACTGGATGTCATAAGGTGAATGCACCAATTTGTAAGTCGCTCTGGATAAGAGCGTCTGCTAAATGACTTAAATGTAAATGTAAATGTATGGACCAAAAAGAGACAATAGAAAAACTGTCATGGCCGTGTGAGAAAATCATGGTATCCAGCCTGGCCCTAATTCAGGTAAAAAAAAAAGTTTATGTAAGCAAGGGCATGATTCATTTGCAGCCTGGACAGGGAGAGGTGAACATCTCCTGCTCTGACTGCAGCTGGGAGTGACTACTGCGCGAGGACTGAGCTACCTTTGATTGCTTTGGGACAGGGGTGGGGCCCACGGCAGCACCCGCTACTCGTTGAGAAGAGTAAGAACGATATGTGCTTTCATGTCAGAGTCTCCAAAAGTCTCCAATAACACCAGAAAAAGTTGCTAGATTTGTCACTAGTCGCTTTTTTGAAAATGTTTTGCTAGAGGGGTCTGAATACTCGCTAAATATAGCAACAAAGTCACTAAGTTGGCAACACTGCCTGCAGCAGCCCCCCATACGATTCGTTCTAGAGTTTGAGCTTGTTGAGCAGAGGCAGGCTGTATGTTCTGTTTCTACAAAGCTGTGTCCATTGATCATTCAATAATAATTTGTATTAATCAATTGCAGTCTGTTCCATCCCTTTATATACATTTATTAAAGTATGCTAGTATACCCAGTGTACACCAAGTATACAATACATTAAGAACACCTGCTCTTTCCACGACAGACTGACCAGGTGAATCCAGGTGAAAGCTATGATCCTTACACTAGTTAAATCCACTTCAATCTGTGTCGATGAAAGGGAGGAGACAGGTTAAAGAAGGATTTTTAAGCCTTGAGACAATTGAGACATGGCTTCTGTATGTGTGTCATTGAGAAGGTGAATGGGCAAGATAAAAGTTTTAAGTGCCTTTGAACAGGGTATGGTAGTAGGTGCCAGGCGTAGGGCTGTGGCGTTCATTAAATTTTGTCAGTAGGTGAATGTCAGTGGTAACTGACGATAATTAACATAAACACATTTAGTATCTCCTAGCTTCCACACATCTACATTTTAAAAAGTCTAATACATCCATGTAATATAGCCTACACCTTCACAATAAATCTATGATTATTTTAGACAGGTCTAAAGAAACATTGATGTGAAGAAAATTTAGTATATTTCAGAAGAACAGAATAGTATACTCTGAGTTGTCCTTATGTTATGTCCTGATCTGGCTATGCCAAAGGGCACATATTTTATAGTACGAAGAATACAATTGAACAAAGCTGAATAAATCAGAAAGCATTTTTTCTCCAAACGATTTGAAGGAGTGCGCACATTCCTCTCAACGCTATTCTGCGTTGAGAGGTTAACTAAGAAATAGGTACTCCAACATGCTTAATTTAGAGTTATTAATGTAACTTTAGTTGTTCCACAAATGATAGGCTATATGTTTTGATTTTGAATACATTGTAGGAATGCATGATGCGACTCTAATGATGATTTGAAAGAATTAACTTGAAAGGGATGAGCTCTGCTTAGTGTTTTGCGCAGGCTGTACACTATCAGTCTCTCATTCACAATTTTACAGGCACTTGATAATGCCTAGAATTTCTCTGCGGCACCCCCCTTTGAGTGGCTGTAATGCTCCCTAAAAATATTCATGCCTTTTGGGGCCAGTTGAACCAGAATGCTACTATTGTGCCCTACTCCATGAGTGCTGCACCGTCTGAAGCACCTCTCACTCACATGGCTCTTCATCACGTGATCAGGTCTTTCTCACAGGCTTAAACACATCCAGGACGCAACTGCGTACGTCCTTATCCAATTCCGAGGTGCATATTGACGATTTTGTAAGAACTGTCAACATTTACTTTTTGTCGGCCAACAAAATGAGTAGCGCCGAACAAATAGCAAAAGCACTAGCCTTTAGTGTCAATCTACTATCCTCCATAGTACAAAATTTGACCTATTCTATTCTGTGCGAGAAATACATTTTCCAAACAGTCTGGGACAGTTGTGGGATGTGATGGATCTCAAATTAATACAACCACTATCATCCCAAAAACGTTGTTATGCAATGTGGCTGACGCAACAGAACAGAACATTTAGCTGTAAATGTTGATAAACTATTAGGCTATTTATTCACATTATAAGCACCGTAATGTGCACACTGCAGTAGGCTATAAGCTTGAATGTTCCATTAGTGGGAAAACACCATTATCAAAAGTGACTGCAAATGAGATTATGCATGTAATGATTTTATTATAAAAGTGCTGTTTTTATGGTGAAAATGATCTTCCCCAAACTTGAAACTCACACGCTGCTTATGTATGCCAGTTAGACTCTACATCCCTTGTAAAGAGGATTAATGTGCATAATGTTGAGAAGTTATTTGTCCACTGTTGCATATAATTATTTTTTTAAGCCTTTTAACAATTTTGATCACTGTTGCTACATTGAGCACTGTGACATGAACCTTAAGAGACAAATAAAGAAGAAAGTGGGTGTCTGATTACGTCTTGAATGCTCTGTTTCGTGTCTCGGTCTCAATCGATTTGCTGCCCTAAACTTCCTATACCTCAGCTCAAATGTGATTTAAGTAGAGGGCTTGTGTGTGTGTTTGTGTTTGGGTGTGTGCGAGAGAGAGCGCGAGAAAGAGTGTGTGTTCTATAATAGAAGTTAGAAAATAATGCTCCATGGCCAGGGGAAAGAGAGAGCTAGCTACACAGCGATGGACACTAATTGGTCAGAGTGCGGCTTCGTATCACATTCCTTCGTGAATATTAACATTTTGCAATTTGCAAACCAATCAGTGAGTTAATTACACCATCCACCATCAAATGTAATTCAAATTCAGTCTCCCATTCCCACATAATGAGAGGTGAACTTTTGAAGAATGTGTCAGTGATAACAGGGGGGCTGAATGAAGTCATAAATCAAGGCCCGACTGGGCAGCTATATCTACTGAGAGGCCAGATAATAAGTTACATCTGTGCACAGCAGAATGGAGACAATAGCAGAGACAACATAGACAAGTACAAGCAGCCGAAAAACAGCTTTGTTTGCACATCATTTGTGAACTGTGCAAGAGACAGCCATGCTATCCTTTCTCCTGCTTCCTATGATCAGCCAGAGGGCTCATTGGGTTGGACTCCGCCAGCAGGAAACGGTTATTAAAGGAACTGAAAATATGGCACAAAGTAGTTTCTCTCTGTGACCAGTCTGCCCTCTCGCCATGCCATCGATCCCACAGACTTACTAAGTGTCAAATCAAGTGTGCTTTATCATCAGAGTCAGGCTGTTTTCCTGGATGTCATCTTGAGCAATGGAGGCAGAAATACAGCCTCTAGTTTACTCCAGGTGATTCATTCAGCCGCTGCTATTTATTTGTGTTCTGGACATGGTGACTGATTGACTCATTGTGGGCGGAAGTAATCTGAAGTATTTCTGATTTTCTCTTTGTTCACTCTATCATGTGACGCATGCCATATCAATCCAGTTCATCATGGTGGCTAGGAATGGAATGGAATTACAAGTGCGCACTGCCAGGTTTTACACAGACTGAAAGAAGATGTATGTTGTAGATAGAAAGTCAGATGGCTGTTTAAATGACAAAAAATGTAGATGGGTGTGCATGTAAATTCTCTTTGTCTATATACTTTAGATCTGTTACAGACATTTATAGAGTCCGGGGATTTAAAATAACTTATTTGGGACAGGATACAGGACCTTCTCTTTCCCCTTCTCTCACACACTTCCTATCTATCACTCTTATTTATCTCTCTTTCCCTTTCTCTCACACACAACCATACCCCCCCCCCCACACACACACACTATTTTCTTTCTATCTATCTATCGATCGAGCTATAGATCTATCTACACTACATGACCAAATGTATGTGGACACCTGCTCGTCGAACATCTCATTCCAAAATCATGGGCATTAATATGGAGTTGGTCCCCCCCTCCACTCCTGGTCCACCCACTGGAAGGCTTTCCACTAGATGTTGGAAAATTGCTGCGGGGACTTGCTTCCATTCAGCCACAAGAGCATTAGTGATGTCGGGCACTGATGTTGGGCGAAAAGCCCTGGCTCGCAGTCAGCGTTCCAATTCATCCCAAAGGTGTTCACTGGGCTTGACGTCAGGGCTCTGCTCAGGCCAGTCAAGTTCTTCCACAACGATCTCAAAAAAGTTTTTGTGCACGGGGGCATTGTCATGCTGAAACAGGAAAGGGCCTTTTCAAAACTGTGGCCACAAAGTTGTAAGTACAGAATTATCTAGAATATCATTGTATGCTGTAGCATTGCTACCTGTCCCAGACCTGTTGCTTTCAACTCTCCAGAGACAGCAGGAGCAGTAGAGATACTCTGAATGATCGGCTATGAAAAGCCAACTGACATTTACTCCTGAGGTGCCGACCTGTTGCACCCTCAACAACCACTGTGATTATTATTATTTGACCATGCTGGTCATTTATGAACATTTGAATATCTTGGCCATGTTCTGTTATAATCTCCACCTGGCACAGCCAGAAGAGGACTGGCCACCCCTCATAGCCTGGTTCCTCTCTAGGTTTCTTCCTAGGTTCTGGCCTTTCTAGGGAGTTTTTCCTAGCCACCGTGCTTCTACACCTGCATTGCTTGCTGTTTGGGGTTTTAGGCTGGGTTTCTGTACAGAACTTTGTGACATCAGCTGATGTAAGAAGGGCTTTATAAATACATTCGATTGATTGATAGCATTAAGATTTATCTTCACTGGAACTAAGCGGCCTAGCCCGAACCATGGAAAACAGCCCCAGATTGCTCGGCCATGGAAACGCTTTTCATGAAGCTTCTGACGAACTATACTGAACAAAAATATAGACGCAACAACTAAAGTGTTGGTCCCATGTTGCATGAGCTGAAATAAAAGATACAAAATGTTCCATATGCACAAAAAGCATATTTTTTCTCAAATGTTGTGCGCTGCAGGGACCACTGTAGAATGATTAAACCTGTGTGTTCGCATGTGTCAAAGGGAAAATAATATTTACATACTGTTTTACCCACTGTATATGTATATACTGTATTCTAGTCATGGCTCATCCTATATAACTACTGCTATACACACCTTTTCTATTCACATACTGTCCATACATACCATTCACATACACTACCGTTCAAAAGTTTGGGGTCACTTAGAAATGTCCTCCTTTTTGAAAGAAAAGCAAATTTTTTGACCAGTAAAATGCAGGAATGTCCACCAGAGCTGTTGACAGAGAATGTAATGTTGATTTCTCTACCAAAATCTGACTACAATGTAATTTTAGTGAATTTGGCAGCACGTCCAACCGCAGACCACGTGTAACCACGCCAGCCCAGGACCTCCACATCAGGCTTCTTCGCCTGCATGATTATCTGAGGGGGATGCTGAGGAGTAATTCTGTCTAATAAAGGCCTCATTCTGATTAGCTGGCCTGGCACTCAAGTAGGTGGGCCCATGCCCTCCCAGGCCCACCCATGGCTGCACCCCTGCCCAGTCACAAGAAATCCATAGATTAAGGCCTAATTCATTTATTTCAATTGACTGATTTCCTTATATGAACTGTAACTCAGTAAAATCCTTGAAATTGTTGCCCCTCTCTCTCTCTCTCTCTCTCTCTCTCTCTCTCTCTCTCTCTCTCTCTCTCTCTCTCTCTCTCTCTCTCTCTCTCTCTCTCTCTCTCTCTCTCTCTCTCTCTCTCTCTCTCTCTCTCTCTCTCTCTCTCTCTCTCTCTCTCTAGATGCTCCACCTTCTGCCTGTGGATCCAGACAGGCCCTTGGGAGGCTGGGAGAGTGGAGCTCCACACAATCCGCTCCATCATCTCCTGCTCTCCTTTCTGTGGCCCTGCGGCCCACATCATATGCTCTTTATTGGCTTGTGGGTACAGAGCCAAGCTGCTGCTCCCTCCATACGCCACAACAATTCACAGAAGTCATCATTCTTACCAACCTTGTAAGCAGAAAGGGGGGGGGGGTTAAAACTAAACCCGTGCATATATTTCACATCTGTCCTCGTCAGGAGTAGGATACGAGGGGGAGTTCATGTGCATAACGCATTTTGAAAAACTGGAGGAGAAACAAACAAATTACAAGAAACAGTCGGTGACATTATTTTGTATGACAACGTGTGTTTGCAAAACAGATTGGGTAACTCAACGCAACGTGGAAAGAAGCTTCTGTCAAATAACAAATTATCCAGAGGCCAGGTTACAATCTGCTAAGCAGAAGGAGAACAAAGAGAAGAGATACCAGTGGGAGGAAAATCTTCTCGCTTAACTTTATGGGGACCACTACAATTTCACAAGTTTTTGCTTATACTCAAGTGTTATCTACCCTGAGGGCAGGAGTTGGGTGTCCGCTCACCTTTGTTGCCAGAGAAGCTCAGCTCGAGATCTATTGGAAGTCTCTGACTCATTGACATTTGTCAATCCATCTTAACAGAATGCTCACCTTTCAAAACAGCATAATTGCTGTCTATTGATAGGTTCTCATTTCAACTCATATGCAATCAGTAGTGGTGCATGGGGGAAATCACTGGGGAAGCCAAACCAGGGGGAAAAAGCCACATTACAACCTAGTATGTGTGGTTGTAATTGTGTTGTTTGCTCTATAACCTGTTAGTTCATATGCCTAGCCATTGTGATATATAGGCCTAACACGGAACCCAAACCGGCTGCGCGTGTGCGCCATCGTGCGCTATCGTGCATAAATGTATTTTGTCCCCCTACACCAAACGTGATCACGACACGCAGGTTAAAATATCAAAACAACCTCTGAACCAATGACATTAATTTGGAGACAGGTCAAAAAGCATTAAACATGTATGGCAATTTAGCTAGTTAGCGTGCACTTGCTAGCTAATTTGTTCTATTTAGATAGCTTGCTGTTGCTATCTAATTTGTCTTGGGATATAAACATTGAGTTGCTATTGTACCTGAAATGCACAATGTTCTCTACTCTGACAATTAATCCACACATAAAACGGTCAACCGGATCGTCTTTCAATCACCCATGTGGGTATAACCAATGAGTAGTTGGCACATGGGTACCTGCCTCTATAAACCAATGAGGAGATTGGAGAAGCAGGACTTGCAGCGCGATCTGCGTCAGAAATAGAAGGGAGTTCTATTTTAGCCCTTGGCAACGCAGACGGTCGTTGGCGCGCGCGAGCAGTGTGGGTGCCATAATTCAATAACATGGATTTCTAAATGTATTTTGCGACGTGTCCGGTCTGGTCAGCATGTAAATGCTGAGACAATAAGAAGAGACAGTGGCAGAATAAATTCAACTACATCTTTGTCTCATCATAAAACCAGAGAGCGACATCTGTCCAGTGAAGTCCACAAAGAATATTGCATGAGAAAAAACAGTTACATGACCTACAGCATGGTCAAGCAAGTTCATGTTTCCGGCATTTTTGTACTATTGATTAAGAACCACGGAGAGTTACCGCAAGTCCAAAAGAAAATAGGAGCTGCCTCCATTTTTCCAGCACCATTTCAACTTCAGCAAATCACCTATATTAGTCTAATATAGTGACAAACTATTTCATTCAATCAATATAAGCTAAATATGATGTGGCTATCCATGGTACTGATTTCTGTTTGTGTTTGTGTGTGTGCGTGCGTGCAATTAGAAAAACATGTTAACATTAGTCTTCTACATCTAGCTACATATTTAACTTCCATCCTCTCAGGCCAGGGTTACAATGTATGAATTTATGGTTGGATTGGAATTGCTGTTATAATCATTGACCAGTACAGGAAATTAAGTAAAACCAGTCCCAATCCCTATCCCCATCCATGACTAATTTAGAAAAGGGCACATTTTTTGC
Organism: Oncorhynchus gorbuscha; assembly: GCF_021184085.1. Lineage (NCBI taxonomy): Eukaryota > Metazoa > Chordata > Actinopteri > Salmoniformes > Salmonidae > Oncorhynchus > Oncorhynchus gorbuscha. The sequence continues at coordinate 12,954,747 of NC_060192.1, forward strand.
TATCTATCTAGCTACCAGAGGACAACGACACAAAGTGACCCAGCAATTAAATTTTCTTTTGTCAATGACGTTTAGCTTTTGATATGATGTGATTGGTGTGAAGCCAAATCCAATTTGGCTTCCCTTGGCCCTTTTACTTGGTGAGCCAGGATCATTCACAGTTGAGCTCACTCAGTTTAGCTCAATGTTAATTGGTTATTTAAAAAAAATTATATTATCAAGGGAGGCAAAATGCACGCTGGCTTCCCTTGCAACAAAGTCATACTCTTTTTGACCAGACAGCATCAGATAGATGGGCTACACATACAGTGACAGTGGGGTGCTGTTTCGTTTGCTTGGATGCTTTCCCCGGTGAGAACATTCAGCCTCTTGAGAATTTAGGGGAAATTATGAAACACAGAGGCGAAAGATGCATTATTTATTTGTATTTTTATGTTTTTCTTGTAATCTTTGGGGGGGAAGCCTGACATCCATAAATACACGGTACTGTATGCAATCATTCTTATAAGGTATAGCAGTTTAACTAAAGTCTGGTGGGAAACAAGTGTTTATGCCTGTCAGATGAAGCCAAAGGGAAATAGATAAATTCTGATGCAAAATATCCCTTTCAGCTGCAGCAGATGTTTGAGTCCCCTTGTACTTCACCGACTGCTTCGTATAAACGATCCAAGCCACACCAATAGTGTGAAAATGGCTCAGAGATAAATCATTTTCCATGAGGTTGATGAGTTAGTTAAGAAATTAAGAATTCAAATAGGCTTCTTCTCTTAGAACAGGTCCTGTCTTTCATTAAAGAGCAGAAAATAAATAATTCAGTCAACATTCATTTTGGTTATTGACTATAGCAGTATCGTCTATGTGAATGTATTGTCTATGTGAATGTAGCTGCCACTGTATTGAAGCCATTGGTGTCAGGATTTGGCCAGGGTTGTTCTGGTTTTTGGTCACTAGATGCCTCCATTGTGCCTTTTGACCTTTTGTTTTCCCTTGATCCCCATTATTATTTGCACCTGTGCCTCGTTTCCCCTGATTGTATTTAAACCCTTTGTTTTCCTCAGTTCTTTGCTCTGTGTTTGTATGTTAGCACCCAGCCCTAGTACTCTGTGAACTCTTGTTGATCCCGGTGGACTCTCTTGTGGAATTCTGTTTTTTGTTCTTGTTTGTTTGTTTGTTTTTGAGTATCTTTTGAGGCTTTTTGTGCTTTACCTTCCACCTTGTGGATTTACCTTTTTGTCTTGGAGGATTACCTTTGTTCTTGTGGAATTCCTTTTGAGGTTGTGGAGTTACATGTTTTCCTGAAGAACTTCACTTTTTACTTCATTAAATACACCGTCTCAAGTACTGCTGTGTCTGCCTCATCTTCTGGGTTCTGCCGACTATTCGTGGCTCAGTTGGTTAACCTCATAGTCCGACCCATCCCGGATCCGGTATCGTGACTACTGCTCAAGCTTATTACCATAACGCAACGTTAACGATTTCTGAAAATCGCAAATGAAATGAAATAAATGAAGTGCCTGTTCTCAAGCTTAGCCTTTTCTTAACAACACTGTCTTCTCAGATTTTCAAAATATGCTTTTGAACCATAGAAAATCAATAATTTGTGTAAGAGTGTTGATAGCTAGCTTAGCATTTAGCGTAGCATTTAGCACGCAACATATTCACAAAAACCAGCAAAGCAATCAAATAAAATAATTTACCTTTGAAGAACTTCAGATGTTTCAATGTGGAGACTCTCAGTTACATAGCAGATGTCCAGTTTTTCCTGAAAGATTCTTTGTGTAGGACAAATCGCTCTGTTTTGTACATCACATTTGGCTACCGAAACGAACCGAAAATTCGGTCACCTGCACGTCGAACTTTTTTTCCAAATTAACGCCATAATATCGACCGAAACAATGGCAAACGTTGTTTGAATCAATCCTCAAGGTGTTTTGTCAAATATCTTTTCATTGATATGCCGTTCGTGGAAGCATGGTTTTTCTCTGAATCCCATGGAAAAATACCAGCAGCTGAGTTTTGCGCACCAATTTCCACGCAGGACACCGGGCGGACACTTGGCAAATGTAGTCTCTTATGGTCAATCTTCCAATGATATGCCTGCAAATACGTCACAATGCTGCAGACCCCTTGGGGAAACGATAGAAAGGGTAGGCTCATTCCTGGGGCATTCACAGCCATATAAGGAGACAATGCAAAACGTAGCTTTCCTGGTTGCAGTAACATCTTGGTTTTGCCTAAAGTTTGTGTTCTAGGGCACTCACAGTGAAAATCTTTGCAGTTCTGGAAACGTCAGAGTGTTTTCTTTCCAAAGCTATCAATTCCATGCATAGTCGAGCATCTTTTCGTGACAAAATATCGCGCTTAAAACGGGCACGTCTTTTTATCCAAAAATGCAATACTGCCCCTAGAGTCTTAAGAGGTTAAGTGACTGTTTCTCACTCCGGAGACCCGGGTTCGTAACCGGGTCCTGACAATTGGACTCAGTATATCATAGCGCATTCATTGCATGTTGTATCAGAAAGTAAGCTGACCCTCCTTATTGTCCCATAGATTAATGCATTGCACTATTTGTGTCTATGAAGCCCTCTTGCATTAACTTCTGCCATACCTTATTATTAACCTTCAGACGTGTATGTGAATGTAGGGAATGTAGTGAATGTACCAGACCCGGACTTTACGGCTTTCAGGTTGAATGATCTCCAAAAGTCCTTAAAACTGGTGGAGTTGGTGCCTCCAGGGCAATACAGGCAGAGGGTAGAGGGCCTTTTTACTGAAGAATGTTTGTTTCTTATTATTGTGTTTTGCTTTTTGTGTTTTGTGTTTGGTTCTAATGTATTGTAAAATAGATATGATTTTTTTTATTGGTGTATACATACAGGGCTCATCTGTAAAAGAGACCATGGTCTCAGCATGATTCCCTGCTTAAATAAAGGTTCAATTAAGGGCAATGCTTTTCTTGGGGTATCAGTACTTTACTATTTATATTTTTGACAACTTTTACTTTTACTTCACTACATTCCTAAAGAAAATATTGTACTTTTACTTAATACATTTTCCTGGCCCGGCAAAAGTACTCGATGTATTTTGAATGCTTAGCAGGACAGGAGAATGGTCAAATTCATGCACTTATCAAGAGAGCACATGGTCATCCCTACTGCCTCTGGTGGACTCACTAAACACAAATGCATCTTTTGTAAATAATGTCTGAGTGTTTGAGTGTGCCTGACAATCCATACATTTAAAAAACAAAGCTGTCTGCTTTTCACCTTCCTACATGTACATATTACCTAAATTACCTAACCTGTACCCCCGCACATTGACTCGGTACCCGTACCCCTTGTATATATTGTAGACTCATTATTATTATGATTTTTTTACTTTAGTTTATTTAGTAAATATTTTCATAACTCTATTGTTCTTATTTAACAGTAAGCATTTCACGGTACCTGTGTTATTTGGCGCATGCGACAAATACATTTTGATTTCAAATCAAATCAAACTTTATTTGTCACATGCGCCGAATACAACAAGTGTAGACCTTACCGTGAAATGCTTACTTACAAGCCCTTAATCAACAGTGCAGCTCAAGAAGAGATAAGAAAATATTTACCAAATAAACTAAAGTAAAACATAATAACAGCGAGTAGCAGCAGTGTACAAAACAAAGGTGAGGGGGGGATGTAAATAGTCCGGTGGCCATTTGATCAATTGTTCAGGAGTCTTATGGATGGGGGTGGATGTTAAGGAGTCTTTTGGTCCTAGACTTGGCGCTCCGGTACCGCTTGCCGTGCGGTAGCAGAGAAAACAGTCCGTGAAACTCTAGACCCACTCCACTACAGCCCCGTCGATGTTAATGGGGGCCTGTTCGGCCCGCCTTTTCCTGTAGTCCACGATCATCTCCTTTGTCTTGCTCACATTAAGGGAGAGGTTGTTGTCTTGGCACCACCTCCCTATAGGCTGTCTCATCGTTGCAGGTGATCAGGCCTACCACTGTTGTGTCGTCAGCAAACTTAATGATGGTGTTGGAGTCGTGTTTGGCCATGCAGTCCTGGGTTAACAGGGAGTACAGGAGGGGACTAAGTACAGACTCCTGAGGGGCCCCAGTGTTGAGGATCAGCGTGGCAGACGAGTTGTTGCCTATTCTTACCACCTGGGAGCGGCCCGTAAGGAAGTCCAGGATCCAGTTGCAGAGGGGAGTGTTTAGTCCCAGGGTCCTTTTCTTGATGATGAACTACGTGGGCACTATGGTGTTGAACACTGAGCTGTAGTCAATGAACAGCATTTTGTCCAGGTGGGAAAGGGCAGTGTGAAGTGCGATTGAGATTGCGTCATCTGTGGATCTGTTGTGGCAGTATGCGAGTTGGAGTGGGTCTAGAATATCCGAGAGGATGATGTTGATGTGAGCCATGACTAGCCTTTCAAAGCACTTCATGTCTACCGACGTGAGTGCTATGGGGCAGTAATCATTTAGGCAGGTTACCTTCTTTTCCTTGGGCACAGGGACAATGGTGGTCTGCTTGAAACATGTTGGTATTACAGACTCGGTTAGGGAGAGGTTGAAAATGTCAGTGAAGATACTTGCCAGTTGGTCCGCACATGCTTTGAGTACACGTCCTGGTATTCCATCTGGCCCCGCGGCTTTGTGAATATTGACCTGTTTAAAGCTCTTGCTCACATCGGCTACCAAAAGCATCACACAGCATCGCACAGTCATCCAGAACAGCTGGTACTCTCGTGCATGCTTCAGTGTTTCTTGTCTCGAAGCGAGCATAAAAGGCATTTAGCTCGTCTGGTAGGCTCACTTCACTGGGCAGCTCGCATCTGGGTTTTGTTTTGTAGTCCGTAATAGATTTCAAGCCCTGCCACATCCAACGAGCGTCAGAGCCGGTGTAGTAGGATTCAATCTTAATCCTGTAATGGTGCTTTGCTTGTTTGATGGTTTGTCTGAGGGCATTTCTTGTAAGCGTCCGGATTAGTGTCCCACTCCTTGAAAGTGTCAGCTCTAGCCTTTAGCTCGATGCGGATGTTGCCTGTAATCCATGGCTTCTGTTGGGATATGTACGTATCACTGTGGGGACGACCGATGACTGAGGCCGATGACTGAGGTGGTATACTCCTCAATGCCATTGGATAAATCCCGGAACATATTCTAGTCTGTGCTGATTTTATTCAATTAGATTAATATAAGGAATTTTAAATGATTTATACTTTTACTTTTAATTTTGATTTAACATTTACTCAAGTAGTATTTTACTGGCTGACTCACTTTTACTTGAGTAACTTATTTTACGCTGCTGCTACTCTCTGTTTATCATCTATGCATAGTCACTTTAACTATACCTACATGTACATACTACCTCAATTAGCCCGACAAACCGGTGTCCCTGCACATTGACTCTGAACCGGTACCACCTGTATATAGCCTCGCTACTGTTATTTTCACTGTCATTTTTATTTTTATTTTTTATTTCTTTACTTATCTGTTGTTTACCTAATACGTATTTTTTTACTTACAAGCACTAACAGTGAAATTTTTAAGTAAGCATTTCACTGTAAGGTCTACACCTGTTGTATTCGGAGGACGTGACAAATAAACTTTGATTTGAACGTTCTACTAAGGTGTCTATACTTTTACTCAAGTATGACAATTGGGTACTTTTTCCACCACTGGTAATTTGTGCGATCTCAGGAACCTCTTTTCTGTAAGCTTTTGTTTGAGAGAGAGAGAGAGAGAGAGAGAGAGAGAGAGAGAGAGAGAGAGAGAGAGAGAGAGAGAGGTATTTTGACGTCATTACAGCAAAAACTATTATGTGAGATAGTGGAAAGGATCATTTGGGCAAGATAAGACAACATGCAGCATGAGGAATGTGTGAGTGCATGTGTGTGTACATTTAGGTGTTAATAAGTGCATGTGTGTGTACATTTAAGTGTGAATAAGTGCGTGTGCCAGTAATACCACTATCAGTAATGATCCTCATCTTTGTAAAATGTCATTAGATTAATTCCAAATGATTTGTATTTAACAGTAAGCGTATGCCACGTTCATCCCCTTAGGGGTACAAGTCTCATGCATGGGTTGCTGTATGATTGGAAATCTCTCACCTCTGCCGCATGCTTTTGTTCTAGTGATATATAATAAGAATACATTTACTCTGATGGAAACACATATGAGGGCCGACTGTAGTGAGAATAATGTCATTCTCTGTTGGGGGGCTGAGCAGTGGTGGGGAGGAGTGGTGTAGATGTCAAGTATTGACAGATGTGTTTGCACTTATAGCTGTTAAACCTTCCTGGCACATTACATATCAATCTCTTTTACTGGGTTAGATATTACACGAGGCGATTACACAAATAAAAGGCCACTTAATCATTGTTTTAATGTCTGCATGATGTATCTGTTAGATCCACTAATCCACTGGTCCCCACAGGTGAAGGCCCTGTCCTGCAGCTTCTAATCCTCTCCTCCACTTTACACAGGGCTCCTCTCAGTGGCCTCAGGCTTTCTCTCTGTCGACGAGCTTTAGGCCAGCTTTCCATCAACGTTCTGGGGCAGCAGCATAAAGAATGTGCCCTTAGCTGCACACTAACTGCGGTTCAGCCACCGGCACCAAATTGCCCCATCTATCATCTGCACATGGAACCGCAATCATTGCCTTTCCCCTGAAAAAGCCAGTAGCATATTTTAGGTTAGGATCCTGGAGAGTGCCCCATGACGTTTCTGTTTCTTCTTCTTCTTCTTCTTCTTCTTCTTCTTCTTCTTCTTCTTCTTTCTTTTGATCTCTCTCTCAAAATAACTGGAATTTTTGGATGGCCATTTTTCATGGAATTTCCCATGGAATCCTAGGTATTTTAACCCTCTCCTAAATGAGGCTCCCCCTCGTTAAGTTAAGTAAGACTTTCTACCCGGAACAAAAATGTAAACGCAACAATTTCATTTTTTTTTACTGAGTTACAGTTCATATAAGGAAATCAGTCAATTGAAATTAATCCATTAGGCCCTAATCTATGAATTTCTCATACAGATTTGCATCTGTCAGTCACATATACCTGAAAAAAAGTAGGGGCGTGGATCAGAAAACCAGTCAGTATCTGGTGTGACCACCATTTTGCCTCATGCAGTGCGACACATCTCGTATAGAGTTGATCAGGCTATGGTCTGTGGAATGTTGTCCCACTCCTCTTCAATAAGCCACATTTCTGGATATTGGTGGGAACTGGAACATGCTGTCGTACACATCGACCCATAGCATCCCAAACATGCCCTATGGGTAACATGGCTGGTGAGTATGCAGCACATGGAAAAACTGGGACATTTTCAGCTTCCAGGAATTGTGTACAGATACTTGCGATATGGGGCTGTGCATTATCATGCTGAAACAGGCAGATGAACTGCACGACAATGGGCCTCGTAACGGTATCTCTGTGCATTCATATTGCCATCGATAAAATGCAATTGTGTTTGTTGTCCGTAGCTTATGCCTGCTCCAGCCATAACCCCACCGCCACCATGGGGCACTCTGTTCACAACGTTGACATCAAAAAACCTCTTGCCCACACGACGCCATACACACTGTCTATCATCTACCCATTACAGTTGAAACCGGGATTCATCCGTGAAAAGCACACTTCTCCAGAAGGTGTGCATTTGCCCACTGAAGTCAGTTATGACATCGAACTGCAGTCAGGTCAAGACCCTTGCAAGGACGATAAGCACGGAGCTTCCCTGAGACGTTCTCTGACAGTGTGTGCAGCTGTCTGGGTGGCTGATCTCAGACGATCCCGCAGGTGAAGAAGCCAAATGTGGAAGTCCTGGACTGGCGTGGTTACACGTGGTCTGCGGTTGTGAGGCCTGTTGAACGTACTGCCAAATTCTCTTAAACAACATTGGAGGCAGCTTATGTTACAGAAATTAACATTACCATGCTAATTGTACACTCCCTCAAAACATGAGACATCTGTGGCTTTGTGTTGTGTGACAAAATAATTTTAGAGTGGCCTTTTATTGTCCCCGGCACAAGTTGCACCTGTTTAATGATCAGTCAGTTTAATCAGCTTCTTGATATGCTAAACCTGTCAGGTGGATGGATTATTTTAGCAAATGAGAAATGCTCACTAACAGGGATGTAAAGACATTTTTGAACAACATTTGTCGAGAAATAAACTTTTTCTGTTAATGGAACATTCCTGGGATCTTTTTTTTCAGCTAATGAAACATGGAACACAAACTTTACATATAGCTCTTATTTTTTCGTTCGGTACAGAAGAGTCATGTTTTATTTAGAAAGTCTGAAATATATACTTGTGCTGTAGCTTCTTCTCCATCTGAGATGTGTATCAGCTGCAGGCGCCCAGGTCGGTTCCCCCACATCCCTCTGATGTGGCCACAGATCTCATGTATATTGGAGTCGCGACTCAGAGAGTGAAATGTCATGTCTGGGCTCCATGGCAAGGCCAGCATACTGAGAGGAGGCGGTCCGGATGAGACAGGGTTTACTCTGCAGTAATTTAATCCTGCTAATAGCTGGGCGTCTCACAATGCTGCGTCCTTCCTGGAAAAGGCCACAGGGAAAGGTCAATTTACTTGTATTGATTATTAAAATTGTCACCTTTAGATTGGTGTGAAAGCCGTGCCAAAATGAAAGAAGTTTGAGTATATTTTCCTGAAACTGTTTGCTTGTATCATTTACCTTCAGCCAATCTACTTGGTTATGGCTTCTCTATAATATCAAATCAAATTTGTTCTGAATAATTAGTTTGATAGGAGCCAGACACACACGTCGTTGTCACATGCTGGGCCCTGAAACCCATTCTAAACACATTATTTGGGATATCGAGTAGGGAGGTAGTTTCCTCACAGTCCGTGCATTTGTTAGAAATGTATTTTCTCCCAGACATAACTCTTGGTCAGGCTATAATGGCACTAACTGCTTTACAAAGAGATGCTGAGAGCTTGATGGTAGTGATAAGAGCAAAAGTGAAAAGGGCAGATCAGTATGAGGTACAAATGAATCACTCTATCGATCGCTCATGTCCAGTTAAAACCCTGACAAACAGCCCACGGGACCTGCTGCAAACTTTCCCCCAAAATCTATGTTATGAATTGAAACGGTAACTTCAAGCCTAAGATGATTAGCAGTAGTTATACTGTGCCTTCAGAAAGTGTTCAAAACCCATAGAAACCCAAACAAAACCCAAATATTGTTATGTTACAGCCTTATTATAAAATGCATTAAATTAATAAAAAACTTCAGCAATCTACACACAATACCCCATAATGACAAAGTGAAAACAGGTTTGATTTTTTTTAGCAAATGTATAAAAATTAAATACAGAAATACCTTATTTACATAAGTATTCAGACCCTTTGCTATGAGACTCAAAATTGAGCTCAGGTGCATCCTGTTTCCATTGATCATTCTTGAGATGTTTCCACAACTTGACAACACAACTTGACTGAGTGCACCTGTGGTAAATTAAATCGATTGGACATGATTTGAAAAGGCACACACCTGTCTATATAAGGTCACGCAGTTGACAGTGCATGTAAGAGCAAAAACCAAGCCACGAGGTTGAAGGAATTGTCCGTACAGCTCTGAAACAGGATTGTGCCGAGGCACAGATCTGGGGAAGGGTACCAAAAAAATGTCTGCAGCATTGAAGATCCCCAAGAGCACAGTGGCCTCCATCATTCTTAAATGGAAGAAGTTTGGAACCACCAAGACTCTTCCAAGAGCTGGCCGCCCGGACCAAACTGAGCAATCGGGGGAGAAGGGTCTTGGTTAGGGAGGTGGTCAATAACATGATGGTCACTCTGACAGAGCTCTAGTTCCTCTGTGGAGATAGGAGAACCTTCCAGAAGGACAACCATCTCTGCAGCACTCCATCAATCAGGCCTTTATGGTAGAGTGGCCAGACGGAGTAAAAGGCATATGACAGCCCACTTGGAGTTTGCCAAAAGGCAACTAAAAACTCTCAGACCATGAGAAACAAGATTCTCTGGTCTGATGAAACCAAGATAGAACTCTTTGGCTTGAATTCCAAGCATCACGTCTGGAGGAAACCTGGCACCATCCCTACGGTGAAGCATGGTGGTGGCAGCATCATGCTGTGAGGATGTTTTTCAGCGGCAGCAACTGGGAGACTAGTCAGGATCAAGAGAAAGATGAACGGAGCAAAGTACAGAGAGATCCTTGATGACAAAAAAGACCCTCCCTTATACCCAAAATAACAATGAAAATATAGAAGAGAATTTACTGTTTTACCATAATTTCTTGGACAGTCCAGAGCTGTAGATATGGGATTTTAGAAATTGTTCTTCGTCCTGTAAGCATTACACGATAACACAGGAATTTTGATAGTGCACAGGGCTGCGGGCCAGAAGGTTGTGGGTTCACTGACCAGAGTGAATGCATGAATCTATCATCGTATTTTTAGGTGCGCTAAAAAATTCCCATTTATAAAAATGTCATGCTATTCTACGTCATTTTATATATTAGTGGTCTTTTTTTAATACCATACAAATTAGCAAAATTACAGGCTAAGAAGGGACAGAGTGATAGGCCTATGTGTTCTACTTAGGGTTGCAAAGGGTTGGAAACTTCCACAATTTTTCCAGTCATTTTCCATGGGATTAAGCCCGGGGATTTGGGGAATTTTGCTTAAATTCATCAAAAAAGTTGGCTGTGAACCTTTTTTTGTGGGATGCAAATAAGGAATGTCTAGGTCTTGTGGCATATTTTGGTTAAACTATCCCGAATTCAATGGAATTGCAACCCTCTGCATTCACAGTGCATTCTTCTATCACATGTGCAGTGCACTCTTCCATCACATGTACAGCTGATTCTCAAGATCTTGCACACTAATGAGATGCTATTGAGCTCACAATACTACACTGTCTGAGCCAAGGATTACACGCTTTCTGGTAAATTTTGATTACAATACTGGATGGGGTGAATATATTTTATATGACATAATTTTATTTTTGTTAACTAGTAAATAGTAGCCTACATCAAAGTGCCTACACCTTATCAATAACAACAGCTCAATAGAGGAATGTAGTTAGAGAAATACTGATGAATATCTTGCTCGAGCTGTGTATGCAACTGGTTCACCTCTGATGCTCACAGGCAATGTGTATTGGAAGAGATTTCTGAATGTTCTTCACCCAGCATACACCCCTCGAACGAGACGTGATTTATCTAATCATTTTCTGGATGCAGAGTTCAACAGAGTTCAAAGGTCAAGCAAATCATAGAGAAAGTAGACTGCATTGTAATCATCTCTGATGGGTGGTCAAAGTTGCATGGGAAAGGAATAATTAACTACATCATCTCCACCCCTCAACCAGTATTCTACTTGAGCACAGACACAAGGGACAACAGACACACCGGTCTCTACATTGCAGATGAGCTGATGGAAGTCATCAATGACCTTGGGCCACAGAAGGTATTTGAACTGGTGACAAACAATGCTGCGAACATGATGGCTGCTTGGTCTAAAGTGGAGGAGTCCTACCCTCACAATCGCACCCATTGGCTGTGCTGTTCATGCATTGAATCCATCTGCCCATCAAGAGGATCCTCCTGGATTATGATTTTTTGAGAGAGTGGTAAGCAGCCTGAAATTCCTGAAACCTATAGCAGTAGCCATTGCATGGATTGAGGGAGACAATGCCACCCTGTCTGATGTTCAGACTTTGCTTGCAGATGTAAGAGAAGAAATCCGTACTGCCCTGCCTACTTCACTGTTGCTCAAAGAAGAGGAAACTGCAGTTCTGAAATACATCAAAAAGCATGAAGACTTTTGCATGAAGCCCATACACGCCGCATATGGTTGGACACCAAGTATGCTTGTCTGGTACAGAGATCAACAAAGCCTATGCTGTCATCACACCGTGTCTCACCACCTTGGCCTGAATGAGGGCAAGGTTCTTGGCAGTCTGGCGAAGTATAGTTCCAAGCAAGGGCTTCGGGATGGAGATGCAACATGGCAGTCGTGCCAACATAAGCCACCTGGTGGAAGGGACTTTGTGGCTCTTTCCCTTGTTGCCTCCATCATCCTCCAAATCCCACCAACATCAGCCACCTCAGTGCTCAAATGGTCCTTGTTTGGTAACACACACACCAAAGCATGCAGCAGGCTGACCAATACAATGGTTAAAATATTGGTGGTCATCTGAGCAAATTTGAGGCTTTTTGAGCCTGACAATGAGCCACCCTCAACAGGGTTGGAAACTGACATTGAAGATGAGGCCTCAGCGTCTGATGTTCAAGAGGTGGACATTGAAGAGGTCCAGGGAGAAGACATGGAAGCCTGAGAGGAAGACAACCAAAGTTTTAGTTTCTAGACTATCATTTCACAGATATATGTTGAAAATATTTTTGGGAGATGCGATGGATCATTGGGGTTCATTCAATATTCCCTTTATTTTGTTGTTCAGTGAAATCATCCCATGTGAAGAGTCAACACATTTAAATTAAAGTTCAATTCATAACTAAATAGTTAAAAAAAGTTATATTGGAAGGATTTAATCATTTGCAATTATGTCTACTTATGATAAGGTAAAATGTTTATGTTTCTGTCTCCATATGATATGGTAAATATATCCAACGCAAAAAGTATCTACATGGTATTAATATTAATTTGCATATATTTCTGTTAAATCTAATTTATTCCTGTTAATTCCCACGAAAAGTTTCCACCTCTGAATATTCCCCAAAATGTGCAACCCTAGTTCTACTCATATTTCTCCAATGCCAAAGGTGTCTTGTTTGCATGAAACAGTCGCTGTTTGCAAATAATGAAATCTAAGACGTCATTAGGAATCTGAACATTGTACTCTCAAATGTTAGGCCCACCCCAGACAGTAGGCCTACCGACGCAGAAAAATGTAAGCTTTAACTTTAATCTTCTTCCGTGGCTTAACCCAACAAGAGAAGGTCACAAGTTTTTCCCTAAAAGCTGTCTAGTTTTGAATATTTTCTATTGTAATGGAAGTGAAGATCGTAATCAATTGATAGCAACAGAATTAGATTACTTCCGAAGCAAAGTACATTTTTGTGTCATTGGCAAGAGAAAGTTGTAGCTCAATTTTTGAGTCATGTCTTTCCCGATTATATTACAGGTTGTTTCTAGCTTAAAGCATCATGGACCAAACAAACTTGATGTAATCAGATCTGTTTTATTTTCATCAAAATCTTAAGCTAACAAAGGGCAGACCTATTATTTTTGACATTTTCTTTAATAACAGGTAGGCCTATGGCATACCCGCTCATTTGTATACCATTCCCTGTCATGGGTAACAGCTATTCACTAACACTGAGGCAGGCTATTTAACTTCTTGCGTCGAGCCATCCCGGATCCGGTATCGTGACTACAGCCTCAAGCTCATTACCATAACGCAACGTTAACTATTCATGAAAATCGCAAATGAAATCAAATTAATCTATTTGCTCTCAAGCTTAGCCTTTTGTTAACAATACTGTCATCTCAGATTTTCAAAATATGCTTCTCAACCATTGCAAAACAAGCATTTGTGTAACAGTATTTATAGCTAACGTAGCATTTAGCGTTAGCCTTCAGCAGGCAACATTTTCACAAAAACCAGAAAAGCATTCAGATAAAATCATTTACCTTTGAAGAACTTCAGATGTTTTCAATGAGACTCTCAGATAGCAAATGTTCAGTTTTTCCTGAAAGATGATTTTTTTAGGACAAATCGCTCCGTTTTCTGCGTCACGTTTAGCTACGAAAAAAAACCTGTATCCAGGATTATGTAAATCTATCCGCAAGCTCATTAGCATAACACAACGTTAACTATTCATGAAAATCGCAAATGAAATGAAATTAATCTATTTGCTCTCAAGTTTAGCCTTTTGTTAACACTGTCATCTCAGATTTTCAAAATATGCTTTTGAACCATAGCTAAACAAGCATTTGTGTAACAGTTGTGACAAAGAAGGGGGTCGAGTGATAAGTGGCAGATATGTGAGAGCAGAGCTAGTAAACGGGCTCTGCCCGATCACTAAAATGGCCACCCCTGTCAGAACTACAGATCACAAAATGGCCGACCGCCAAAACTACAAGTCCCAGAAGCAAGGGGAACCCTCAGAAGGTGGAGCCGACTCACAGATAAAGGGTCAAGAGAAACCAGGAAGAGGAAGAGAGAGGGCTGGAAGGAGCTATGAACAATAGAGAAAGAGACTATAGAGATTGGCTGGATTTACCGTGTATGAGCTGGATTGTTTGGACTTACCTGTTGGCGTTTGGACCTGGACCTACCGAGAACCCGATTCGTGTACCGAACCCTGCTATCCTTGACCTCGCCTAAGGCCTGGGTGGACCAGGACAGAGAAACAAACACACAGGTACTGTCCTGTTCGAAAGAACTCTCATTCTTGGGTGATTTGGTGACAGTTTACCACTTAGTTTGTGACAAACGCTCCTAACCTTGAAGAGGTTTGCCACACAGTATTGATAGCCTAGCATGCCTCTCTTTCACCATGCAACATTTTCCACAAAAACCAGAAAAACATTCAAGTAAAATAATTTACCTTTGAAGAACTTCAGATGTTTTCAATGATGAGACTCGCTCAATCGCTCCGTTTTCTGCGTCACATTTAGCTACGAAAAAAAACCTGTATCCAGGATTGTGTAAATCTATCCGCAAGCTCATTAGCATAACACAACGTTAACTATTCATGAAAATCGCAAATGAAATGAAATTAATCTATTTGCTCTCAAGCTTAGCCTTTTGTTAACAGCACTGTCATCTCAGATTTTCAAAATATGCTTTTGAACCACAGCTAAACAAGCATTTGTGTAACAGTATTGATAGCCTAGCATAGTATTATGCCTCTCTTTCACCATGCAACATTTTCCACAAATCCGGAAAAGAATTCAAATAAAATCATTTACCTTTGAAGAACTTCAGATGTTTTCAATGAGTAGACTCTGTTAGATAGCAAATGTTCCGTTTTTACAAAAAATATTCTTTGTGTCGACTAATTGCTCCGTTTTGTTCATCACGTTTGGGAAAGTCATTAAAACAAACTTTTTTCCAAATGAACTCTATAATATCGACAGAAACATGGCAAACCGATGTTTAGAATCAATCCTCAAGGTGTTTTTCACATATCTATCGACGATAAAATGCATCGTGGCAGTTGACTTTCTCTTCTGAAGAAATGGAACGCGCATGGACCTACAGATTACGCAATAATTTCAACACAGGACACCGGGCGGGACTAAATGTAGTCTCTTATGGTCAATCTTCCAATGATATGCCTACAAATACGTCACAATGCTGCAGACAATGGGGGGGAAACTACAGAAAGCTTGGTTTCGACTGTAGCATTAGTTCTGGGGCACTCACAGATGATATCTTTGCAGTTTTGGAAACGTCAGAGTATTGTCTTCCCAAGGCTGTCAATTCCATGCATAGTCTAGCATCTTTTCGTGACAAAATATCTTGTTTAAAACGGGAACGTTTTTTATCCAAAAATTAAAAGAGCGCCCCTATCTCGAAGAGGTTAAAGAGTGCATGGTGGGTGGAGGAATTGGGTGAAAAATCTATGTACAGTTGAAGTCGGAAGTTTACATACACCTTACATTTAAACTTAGGTCAGTTAGGATCACCACTTTATTTTAAGAATGTGAAATGTCAGAATAATAGTAGAGAATGATTTCTTTCAGCTTTTATTTCTTTCATCACATTCCCAGTGGGTCAAAAGTTTACATACACTCAATTAGTATTTGGTAGCATTGCTTTTAAATTGTTTAACTTGGGTCAAATGTTGCCTTCCACAAGCTTCCCACAATAAGTTGGGTGAATTTTGGCCCATTCCTTCTGACAGAGTTGGTGTAACTGAGTCAGGTTTGTAGGCCTCCTTGCTCGCACATGCTTTTTTAGTTATGTCCACAAATCTTCTATAGGATTGAGGTCAGGGCTTTGTGATGGCCACTCCAATACCTTGACTGTTGTCCTTAAACCATTTTGCCACAACTTTGGAAGTATGCTTGGGGTCATTGTCCATTTGGAAGACCCATTTGCGACTAAGCTTTAACTTGTAACTGGTGTCTTGAGGTGTTGCTTCAATATATCAAAATCATTTTAATTCCTCATGATGGCATCTATTTTGTGAAGTGCACCAGTCCCTCCTGCAGCAAAGCACCCCCACAACATGATGCTATCACCCCTGTGCTTCACGGTTGGTATGGTGTTCTTCGGCTTGCAAGCCTCCCCCTTTTTCCTCCAAACATAACGATGGTCATTATGGCCAAACAGTTATACTTTGTTTCATCAGACCAAAGGACATTTCTCCAAAAAGTATGATCTTTGTCCCCATGTGCAGTTGCAAACCATAGACTGGCTTTTTTTTGTGGCGGTTTTGGAGCAGTGGCTTCTTCCTTGCTGAATGGCCTTTCAGGTTATGTAAATACAGGACTCATTTTACTGTGGATATAGATACTTTTGTACCTGTTTCCTCCAGCGTCTTCACAAGGTCCTTTGCTTTTGTTCTGGGATTGATTTGCACTTTTTGCACCAAAGTGCGTTCATCTCTAGGAGACAGAATGCATCTCCTTCCTGGGCGGTATGATGGCTTCAGGGTCCCATGGTGTCTATACTTGTATACTATTGTTTTTACAGATGAACGTGGTACCTTCAGGCTCTTGTAAATTGCTCCCAAGGATGAACCAGACTTGTGGAGGTCTACAATTTTTTTTCTGAGGTCTTGATTTCTTTTGATTTTCCCATGATGTCAAGCAAAGATGCACTGAGTTTGAAGGTAAGCCTTGAAATACATCCACAGGTACACCTCCAATTGACTCAAATGAACTCAATTGGCCTATCAGAAGCTTCTTAAGCCATGATGTAATTTTCTGGATTTTCCCAAGCTGTTTCAAGACACAGTCAATTTAGTGCATGTAAGCTGGAAATGTGATATTGTGAATTATAAGTGAAATAATCTGTCTGTAAACAATTGTTGGAAAATGACTTGTGTCATGCTAAAAGTAGATGTCCTAACCAACTTGCGAAAACTATAGTTTGTTAACAAGAAATTTGTGGAGTGGTTGAAAAACTAGTTTTAATGACTCCAACTTAAGTGTATGTAAACTTCCGGCTTCAACTGTATATAGCAGCCTGTAGCCTAATTTCGTCTTTCAAACAGGTAGGTCTACCTCTTATTTCTTAAATAGGAAGAAATAGTCTCCAACACAAAGCCCTGTTGTTGTTAATAAAGTCTAATTCAAATGAAGATGCTGAAAGGAATTATGCCTACTGGAATTTGCCTACTTTCAGCAGTCCTCCTTCTCATCTTCACACCTTCCTTCTCAAACTGAACAGAACATAGGCTATAGGCTAGTCCACACGCAATATATTGCATTTTTTGGACTAGGCCTCATCAAAAAAGGTTTTTGGAAGAATCCTTTGACTCTCCTGAACTGCCACTGCAGGCCTACACAGCACAGACATTGGATAGGCAGCACATTTTTTTTGTTGATCAGCAAGAGCAGAGCAGGCCCGGGGCTCAGGGTTGGAATATCCATTGCAGTGTGTAATGTAGCCTAGTTTTATTTACACCATCCCAGCAGCTATCTTAGAAATATAACTGCATTCCAATAATGCCAGTATCCAATAGCCCATAGCAGGGGTATTCAACTCTTACCCTACGAGGTCCGGAGCCTGCTGCTTTTCTGTTCGACCTGATAATTAATTGAACCCACCTGATGTCGCAGGTCTAAATCAGTCCCTGATTAGAGAGGAACAATGAACAAACCAATGATAGTGTGAGCCTAGCAGAGAATTAGAGATAAAGGGCACACATCAATATATACCCTAATAAGCAACTAATTCGAACACTCAATTACAAATTAAATTATCCTCCCCTGGAAAAAAATAGTAAACCCTCCCTTTGACTGAAATTGAAAAAGCATGACCCTCCCCCATTTTCCTCCAGGTACCCATTCTGTACATTTCTATCTATTCCTTTATTCATTATTTTAAACATCTCTCCCTAATTTCTGAACCATGCTTGTAACGTCATCAGTAGACTACAGTAACCTATGATTCAGAGGGGAGGAGCTGGCAGCCTACACATACATCCACTCCCACTGACTGCCACGTCTGCAACCACTCCCCCCCCACCCCCACCCCCCGCGCTTGAGGGCTCCAGGCTGCCCTGCACCACTCACTCCTATCATCTATTACGCACACCTGCCTTCTCTCATCACGCGCATCAGCGTTATTGGACTCAACTGGACTCATTCATCACCTATTTATTTCCTCTCCTATATTTGTCAGTTCCCTTGCTCTGTTCCCCAATTTAGTTTTGTCTTTATTTTCTTATATGCTGACGCTGTTCCTGTCTCGTTCCATGTCCGTTATTTATTAAATGTTTTACTCCCTGTACCTGCTTCGTCTCTCCAGCGTCATTCCATGTGACAGAATGCAGCAGCCAACATACAAAGCTTCGGGGAGTAGTGGCGTTCCGGTTGGTATGGTGGCATCGGCTCTGGGTCGCCACCGATGGAACCGGGGTTGCCTAGGCCAGCTCGTCGGGCTTCCACGCCTTAGCCACGCCTTTCCTTGCTCAGGTGGTGCCCATCCGACATCGGGCCTCAGCTGGGTCATCAGTTCTTGTTCGCCCAGCCGGTCCAGGAGTTTTTGTCTTGTTTGTTTTGTTGGTGACGTCGGGGTGGATTCCGTCGCCAATGGAACACGGGGGTGCCTAAGCCAGCCTGTCGGGCTTCCACGCCATGGCTGGCTCAAGAGGTTTCCTTGCCTCGGTTGGCTCGGCGGCTTCCCATCCCATGTCACTCTCCACTGGATCATCAGGCTCCCTCTCTGCAGCGGGATCGACAGGTATCTTGCCTCAGCCGGATCATCAGAGGTCTTGCCTCTGCCGGATCGTCAGGCTCCCATGAGTCAGCCGGCTCACCAGACTCTCACGCTCCTGCCAGTTTATCGGGCTTCCTTGCCCAAAACGGCTTGCCCAGAGCCCATGTCTCGGCCGGTTCGCCCAGGTGGGACGTCGGGTGGCGCCCCAAGAGGGGGGGGGGGAGTACTGTCACGTCTGCTCCTGCTCTCCCCCCTGGTGCTTGAGGGCGCCAGGCTGCCCTGCATCACTCATTCCTATCATATATTATGCACACCCGCCTACCTTCGTCATGCACATCAGGGATATTGGACTCAACTGGACTCATTCATCACCTGTTTATTTCCGCCACTATATTTGTCAGATCCCTGCTCTGTTCCCCACTGCTGCATTGATGTTTTTTTTGTCTTTGTTTTCTTGTATGCTGACGCTGTTCCTGTCTCATTCCATGTCTGTTATTTATTAACCATTTTACTCCCAGTACCTGCTTTGTCTCTCCAGCGTCCAGCACCATTCCATGTGACACTGGCAAAGATTTCCAATTTCCAGAAATACATTTCTGAATGACAAAGTGAAGGCTTTGCATAGGCGCTTTGTTATGATTTTTGTGGGACTGGGAAAAAAATGCCGGAACGTAAAATAACGTTATTAACCTGTTCCCATGCTTTTAAAATAACGGTTCTGTTCCAGAACAGTGTAGATCACGTTTGTTTCAGGTTCTGCTCCTCAAATAATTTCAATGTTTTCTGTTATGTTCCCTGAACCGGTTTCAACCATTGCTTTCACTATCCTGCTTATATGAAATAAACAAAAAAAAGTGCATCAGACTCAGTTTTACCAAGGTTCTTCACTACTGTTCAGTTCATAAATGATTAGAACAATTCATCAGATGTGCCTTAACCAAATCCTTCATCCCCAGTATTGGATAGAAAACATGCTGACGTTTCTAAAACTGTTTGAATGATGTCTGTGAGTATAACAGAACTCGTATGGCAGGCGAAAACCTGAGAAAAATCCAACCAGGAAGTGGGAAATCTGAGGTTTGTAGTTTTTCAAAGCATGGCCTACCGAATACACAATGTCTATGGGGTCAAGTTGCACTTCCTAAGGCTTCCACTAGATGTCAACCGTCTTTAGAAACTTGTTTCAGGCTTCTGCTATAAAGGAGGGGAGAATGGGAGCTGAATGAGTCAGTGGTCTGGCAGAGAGGCTCAGGCTCATGATGCGCGGTCCCGACAGAGTTAGCTCTCGTTCCAGTGCTTTTCTACAGGCAATGGAATTCCCCGGTTGGAACATTATTGAAGTTTTATGTTAAAAACATCCTAAAGATTGATTCCATAGATCGTTTGACATGTTTCTACGACCTGTAATGGAACTTTTCAAGTTTTTGTCTGGAGGTAGTGTTCGCGCCTCATGAATAAGTCATTTATTGTCGAACTGGGATTCCTGGGAGTGATTATGATGAAGATCATCAAAGGTAAGTGAATATTTATAATGTTATTTCTAACCTCTGTTGACTCCAACATGGTAGATATTTCTTTGGCTGGATTGGGCTCTGAGTGCCCTACTCAGATTATGCTTTTTTCGTAAAGTAAAAAAAAAATCTGACACAGAGGTTTCATTAAGGACAAGTCTATCTTTAATTCTGTGAATAACACTTGTATCTTTTGTCAATGTTTATTATGAGTGGGATTTCTGGGATTTGATGTGGCTATATGCAAAATCAGTGGATGTTTTGGAATCAAAATATTACTGCACGTAACGCGCCAGTGTAAACAGAGATTTTTGGATATAATGTATTGTGTAACATGATGTCCTATGAGTGTCATCTGATGAAGATCATCAAAGCTTAGTGATTAATTTTAGCTATATTTCTGCTTTTTGTGACTCCTATCTTTGGCTTTGTGACTTGGCTCTGACTTAACATAATCATATGTTGTGCTTTCGCTGTAAATCCTTTTTGAAATCGGACATGATGGGTAAATTAACAAGAAGATTATCTTTCATTTGCTGTATTGGACTTGAAAGTTACATATTTCAAAATATTTTTGAATTTTGCGCGCTGCCTTTTCAGCGGAATGTTGTCGAGGGGTTCCGCTAGCGCTAGAAAGGTTTTAAAAATTAACAGAGTCACACTGGGGTGGAGGCTATAAAATGAACAGGGGCCATACATCAGTTTCCTCCAGCTAAAGCTTCAACTATAGTTTTCACCTCCGTAATCTTGAATCTCTTGAACCGTTAGCATATGGAGCTCAACCTAAGTCTTTACTCTACTGAGGCTTTGCTTCAAATTGCTTTATGCAGGCCCTGATATCCTAATTGCCAGGGCACATCTTATCTATAACCCAAACACCAGATGTTCCCAAGAAGCACATTATGCCAATGAATAATTTGGATAAATCCACTCATCTCACACGCACATTCAAACTGACACGTCTCATCTTCAAACATCAATGTCAGCCGGAGCTCTAGAGCATTTGTCCTTTCCCCCCCCTCCTATCCTACACAAGCTGCCAATTATCCAAGATAATCTGTTGTGTGGACAAGGCTCCTGTGACTGGGAGTGGATGGACCATGTCTGTTTTTGTCTGAGAATTAGAAAGGGAGGAGTCCGCCTCACTTGTGTGTGTGCAATGGTGCAGTTTGGGTAGCAGGACTTGTGGTAAATATTCAGATATTTCTGACAGCCAGATAGATAGACCCGAGTCAAGCTGTCTAGGTGCATGAATATAGATGTGGTACATAAGTAAAATATTCAAAGGACAAATACACCCATCTTACGTATCTGTCTAAAGGCAAATGTATTTTTCATTTTTTTATTAAGGCACTGTAACAAAGCCACTGCTGGCAATCAATCTCCTCTGTTATAAGAAATGAAATCTAGCATGTTGTCCCATCCATGACAAGCCTAAACAAACAGGATAAATGGGAGAGATTTGCATTTTCACTCAAGTTGCAGTATAGAAGTCAAATCAGCAGGATACAAATAAAGGTTAAAGATAGCACCTCTAGGACTCCTAGGATTTATATAATTCCCTCTGGAGGCAAATCTATCTAAAAGATAGTCTAATCCTCTCAGAAAACTGTTCACCATGGGGGGGAAAAGAAGACCGTGAATTTACAGTTCAGTTCCCTCATGTCTAGCAAAGGTCTAGCAATTTCATTTTAAATAGGAAATGCACATAATAGATAATGCAACTAGCTGATGAGAGAGACACTATTCTTATTTACTGTAGAAAATGGAACTAAATGGGCAGTAGTAACCGCTGTTTAGATATCTATGTACGATTTTACGGTTAACACATTTTTGAGGAGGCAGCCCATCAATAAAATGTACCTAACATGACTATATGAATGGTAAGAATTCCCATGAGCCACATGGGGGTGGACCTAATTGACACAATGCATAAATTTATCTCTGGCTTACAACCTCCACAGTGAACACTGAAAACATTTTCTCTTCATAACAGTGAGAGAAAGAGAGGGACACATACCAGGGGTGATGCACAGCTATAGGCTCCAGTCAGAGGATTTTGGGCCCACAAAGACATCTCATGTATTCCTTTAAAAGGCCTTTGATTCCTGCCTCACCGTGGAGTCAAAGACTGTAAAAGAGGCTCCAGATGCTTACTGTGAAGCAGTGCGAGTCCTCCCATATTTGTCAGGGCCGTATTGAACATTAACATGGGCTAAAAGAGGAGACATGGGAAGACGCTGTGAAGGTGACTGATTCACACTGAGACCAAACACCCGGAAATGCTCTGTCTCTCTCACGTCACCCCAGTACTGTGGTTTGATCAATAGCATTTATGGTTGGAGTTGACTGGTGAATTTTCTCATAAATACAGAAGTTTGTCTACCATAGGAATACACTACAGCTCAAACACTGGTAAGTGAGCTTCATTGACACTGAGTGATTATGGGATGTTATGGTGATTAACATGCATTCAGAAAGCACTGCAGTGTTCTGCTGAATGATACTGTGTGTGATGGTATTAAGGTTGTTAACCCACATTTTCCTTCACACCAACAACCACTGATCCATTGGAGGATTTCAGACATATTTAAACATTTTACATGTACCCGTATACCTGAGTCGTTTCATTTTGGTAACTTGCCTTGATAAGCATTTTAAGGGACAGTTCGCTATTTACTAGTTTGGGGGGGTTAAAAACAGGGGTTGTGTAAGTTTTTTTGTCTTGTGGAGGGTTGTGTGATTTTTTTATTGGGCAGAGGTGAGGGTAGTGCATTTTTTTGGTGGTTTACATTTCCCATTTTGCAGGTTTTACAATATAATTTCTTCCATATAGCCATACGCTTTTCTGCAGCTTACTATGCAGCAGGATTTCCCAAACTCGGTCCTCGGGAGCCCATGGGGTGCACATTTTGGTTTTTGCTCTAGCACTACACAGCTTATTCAAATAATCAACTAATCATCAAGCTTTGAAAATTTGAGTCAGCAGTTAGGGTAAAAAAAAACATGGGGCCTCGAGGACTAAGTTTGGGAAACGCTGCTATAGAGTCAACTCTATTCTGCCCTCTATCCATAGTGACAATAGTGGAAGGTGGATTGTTTGTCCAGATCTGCAATAGGTTAGCTAACAATCATACCACACATAAAATCCATCCATATCGACAAGGCTGTAGTGGAGCAGGCAGAGTGCTTCAAGTTCCTCGATGTCCACATCACTAATGAATTATCATGGCCCACACACACCAACACAGTCATGAAGAGGGCACGGCAATGCCTCTTCCCCCTCAGGAGGCTGAAAGGATATGGCACAGACCTGTCATGCCAAGCGGTGTTCCTGGCCAAATAGTGTCCCCCTCTACGTCACAATGGGATTCGATGATTTCAAGCTCCTGTTGCTAGGGCTTTCGCTAGAACTTGCAAAATTCTGACCGGATTACATAATGAACCAAAGCTTCCGTTGCTATGCTGGGTTGCTTGGCTTTATTTTACCTCGTAGATGTCGCAAAGGAAGGAGGACGCCGGCAGTTCTAGTTCTATTTCACCTCAGAATCGCACGCTCACTTCGCGCAAAATGATTTTTGCAATAATTTATAGATGCAATAATTTAATAACCAAATAACCAACATTTCAATAGACAAGCTGTCGGCGTGCCATGAAGGTGTCGCTCTCTGACCAAATATGGTGTCCTACAGGATATACTACACCCCTAATGAAATAGTGAAGTCTTGTTACCTTTTAGGATCTGAGGAATAGATATGAAGTGATTTGACTCGTTGAAACAACGTTTAGGGTGAGATTTTCACAGATTCCTTTCTTTGCAAATTGAACGAGTGGAAATACAAAATTGATTGTGCATGCTATATGGACCTTTTTAGGAAATGAGTTCAATATTATCAAATGTTTGTGTCAATATCCTTACAAATATGAAAACTGCTTACTGTATAACACAGATACGGGTAAGAATAAAGTCATATTCTCTCTAACATTTTAAATGTTAGGGGTGGACCTCATCGGACCCTTCACGAAATCCAGGAATGGCAACCGTTGGTGTCTGACGGCGACCGATTACTTCACCAAATGGGCGGAGGCAATACCCATTAAGGTCAGTAAAGGAAGAGAATGTGCTTAACTCTAAATTCCCTTCTGTAACCCATTAAAAAGGGTGCTTGGAACCATTTTTTAAAACTTAAATGTTGTATGATACCCATCAAGGACAAGACTGGCGAGGTCACCTCCAAGGCGATGATGGACATCTTCAACACCCACGGCGTTCCTGAGGTCATCTTGAGTGACCAAGGTCGTGAACTCTGGAACAAGGTAATAACATTATAGGCTATATTCTGTCAACTATCTAAATAGCCAAGTTTGTTTACTGATGTTCGAGGACTGGGGGGGAAGCACTGGGTCTCTTTTCCATATCATCCACACACCAACGGTTTGTTTTTGTTACATTACAATGAGTTTTTATTGTTTTTCCATGGTACATAATCAAACATATTTCAATATATCTTATATTGTCAATAGATATCCCTTTCCTAACCCCTTCTCCAGGTTTGGATGAACGGACCAACCAGATCCTCAAGGCTGCTATGGGCAAGTATCTTGACGGGTACCAGGAATGGTGGGAGGACAACCTGAAAGTAATTCTCTTTGCACACAACAGGCCTCCACCAATTACTTGCCCTATCGCCTGCTGTACGGACGGGAGCCGCAGCTGTTTACTGAGGTAAACAATGCAATTGTATATACAATTATATCAAACGATTGCATATAATGCAGTCATTAAAATTTGTGATTGACTTAATGTGTTATTGTTTTTATTTTGCTATTTTTGAATGACATACTTTCAGATCACTGAAACTCCACCTGATGTGGTGGAAGTTGTCGAACCAGATCAGAATGCCTTCAAGGACCACCTTCAGGCACGGGCTGAGAAGGACGTGGAGGTTTTTTACCAGGTAAAAATTTAGTTTTTGGAGGACCTTCGGGGGGGGGGGGGGCTCATTCTTCCATCACACTCCTGGTTAGACAATTTTACAATTGATCATGCTCAAGCTCTTTTGTAGATGCAGAATGCAGCAAGGTGGGTGGCAGCAGTAACAACACTGGCCCAGGGGTTTGTCCAGATAGTCAATCTTAAGGCTAACCACTGGGTTAAGGTTAAGATGTCTGACTCCAGTGGCCATGGCACCACCCCAGAGTTTCTCTCACAACTCACCTCAATCTTTTCCAGGGACCTCTGACTGGAGTGGCCGGCAGTCCAGCAGCAGAAAGGGGCCACAGATTGTGGGCTGTTTGCTAATGCAAACAGCCTTACACTCTGCAGAGGTGAGGAACCCTCTATGGCACGATACCATCAGAAACACATATTTTCTCTTGTTTCCACGCTGGGCACTTGGCACCATTTCCCAGTCCCAATTCCAGGCCTCCCAATGTGTCCACACCCTACATATCAGAGGTCAGTGTCCACTGCTTCTGTCAGAAATACGTGAGAGAAGGTAAGGTGGCCCGGTGCAGGAGATGTGGAAAGCATTTTCATGTGTCTAGTTTGTCTCTTGTCGTCATTGTGCGTGAATTTGTCTGTCCATCGTCCATCTGTTTTCCCCACCCTTGTTTTCACTGCTTCGCCGGCTCCCAACCTCAAGACGGTAGATATTTTACAACATTGTATCTTGTTGTAAATGTTATGTTATTGTTAATAACCTGTTGTAATTTTTTTTTGTATAGAGATGTGTTTTCTTGCAGACATTGGCTGTGAAGTTGGTTGCAGTGTATATAGCACATCTATCTGTCTTGTATTCCAATTAATGTTTCCAATCATGTAAATGTTTGTGTATTTTTCCATATGTTTGCTGGTAAAAATATTTGAAACTTTGCTTGAATTGCCTGTAAATGTCTTCATTGCAAGTAAAACATTCAATTGACTGAAATGATCTGTTCAGTTGCCATTCTTCTGTGCCCAATTCCAAATAAAATTTTAGGCCAGTGTTGGTATGGAATTAGACATGCGTTTCTAGTTGGTGTTTGCATATCTGAAGGTTCTAGATTTGTGTCCGTTGTCACAATTATGAGTGAAGAGGTGTGGAGTCAGGCGCAGAGAGCAAAGATGTGGGAAAAACAACACGCTTTAATGTCCCGAAACACAACATGTACAAAGTGAAAACACAAATGAACAGAAATATAACCGGACAGCGTGTAACCCAAAAATACAACAAAATACACTCAACCAACAAAACAGACGAACAAGCCCGCACGAAACAGAAGCGGGCTAAACAGACTATATATACCCTATCCTAACAACCAAACTAGAAACAGGTGCTACCAATTAGACTAAACTAAACGAACACAGAACAACGGATCGGCGATAGCTAGTAGACCGGCGACGACGACCGCCGAGCGCCACCCGAACAAGAAGGGGAGTCACCTTCGGTAATATTCGTGACAGTACCCCCCTCCTGACGCGCAGCTCCCGCAGCGCGCCGACGTCGGCCTCGGACGACCCGGAGGCCGAGGCGCTGGGCGATCCGGGCGGAGGCGATGAAATTCACTCAACATGGATGGGTCTAGAATATCCCTCGCCGGAACCCAGCACCTCTCCTCCGGACCGTACCCCTCCAGTCGACGAGGTACTGCAAGCCTCTCACCCGGCGTCTCGAGTCCAGAATAGCTCGTATCTTGTACGACGGGGACCCCTCGATGTCCAGAGGGGGTGGAGGAACCTCCGGTACCTCATTCTCCTGCATGGGACCAGCTACCACCGGCCTGAGAAGAGACACATGAAATGAGGGGTTAATACGATAATACGAAGGAAGTGATAATCGATAACAAACCTAATTTATTCTCCTCAGGACTTTAAATGGCCCTATACACTGCGGACCCAGCTTCCGGCAGGGCAAGTGGAGAGGCAGGTTACGGGTCGAGAGCCAGACCCTGTCCCCAGGTGCAAACACGGGGGCCTCACTGTGGTGACGGTCAGCGCTCTTCTTCTGCCTTATACTAGCTTGGCGTAATGACTCCTGGACTGCCCTCCAGGTCTCCTTAGAGCGCTATACCCACTACTCCACCGCAGGAGCCTCAGTCTGGCTCTGATGCCAAGGTGCCAAGACCGGCTGGTACCCCAACACGCACTCAAATGGTGACATGTTGGTAGAAGAGTGGCTTAGTGAATTCTGGGCTATTTCTGCCCAGGGAATATATCTCGCCCACTTGCCTGGCCGGTCCTGGCAATACAACCGCAGAAACCTACCCACCTCCTGGTTAACTCTCTCCACCTGACCATTACTCTCCGGGTGATACCCTGAGGTAAGGCTAACCGAGACCCCCAGACGTTCCATAAACGCTCTCCAAACACGGGAGATAAATTGGGGGCCCCGATCAGAAACTATATCCTCGGGCACCCTGTAGTGCCGGAAGACATGGGTGAAAAGAGCTTCCGCAGTCTGTAGGGCCGTAGGGAGACCGGGCAATGGGATAAGATGGCAGGACTTAGAGAACCGATCCACAACGACCAGGATAGTAGTGTTACCCTGAGAGGGGCGAAGGTCAGTAAGAAAATCCACCGAAAGATGGGTCCACGGCCGTTGTGGAACGGGAAGAGGTTGTAATTTACCTCTTGGCAGGTGTCTAGGAGCCTTACTCTGGGCGCACACCGAACAGGAGGAAACATAGAATCGCACATCCCTCCTCAAAGTGGGCCACCAGTACTTCCTCTCAAGACCTCTCACGGTCCTATAAACACCTGGGTGACCCGACGAGGGTAGACAATGAGCCCATCGAATCAATTGATCACGAACAGCCAGCGGCACGTACCTACGACCCTCCGGACACTGGAGGCTTAGGTTCCCCCCTTAGTGCCCGCTCGATGTCCGCGTCCACATCCCATACTACCGGTGCCAACAGCTTAGCTGCCGGAATGATGGGAGTAGGATCGATGGACCTGTCTTCAGTGTCATAGAGTCTTGACAGCGCGTCAGCCTTAGTGTTGAGGGAACCTGGTCTATATGAGACAGTGAAATGAAATCTGGTGAAAAACATGGCCAACCTTGCCTGACGAGGATTCATTCTCCTAGCTGATCGGATATACTCCAGGTTACGATGGTCAGTCCAGATAAGGAAAGGGTGCTTAGCCCCCTCAAGCCAGTGTCTCCACACCTTCAGGGCCTTAACCATAGCCAACAACTCCCTATCCCCCACATCATAATTCCGCTCCGCTGGCCCGAGTTTCTTAGAAAAAAAGGCACAGGGGCGGAGCTTCGGTGGCACACCCGAACGCTGTGAGAGCACAGCTCCAACCCCAGCCTCGGATGCGTCCACCTCTACTATAAACGCCAAAGAAGGGTCCGGATGTGCCAACACCGGCGCCTTAGTAAACATCGCCTTCAATTTATGAAAAGCTCCGTTCGCCTCTGCTGACCACTGTAAACGCACCGGTCCCCCCTTCAGCAGTGAGGTAATAGGGGCAGCTATCTGACCAAAACACCGGATAAACCTCCGGTAGTAATTGGCAAATCCCAAGAACCGCTGCACCTCCTTTACCGTGGTCGGAGTCGGCCAATTACGCACGGCCTTAATGTGATCACCCTCCATTACCAAACCAGAGCTAGAAATACGATAACCCAGGAAGGAAACTGATTGTTTGAAAAACTCACATTTCTCCGCCTTCACATACAGGTCATGCTCCAGCAGTCGTCTAAGAACTTTACGCACAAGAGATACATGCGCAGTGCGTGTAGCGGCGTAGATCAAAATATCGTCAATATAAACCACTACACCCTGTCCGTGCAGGTCTCTGAGCATTTCATCCACGAAGGATTGAAATATAGCTGGAGCATTCTTTAAACCGTATGGCATGACGCGATACTCATAATGGCCCGACGTAGTGCTAAATGCAGTTTTCCACTCATCTCCCTTCCGAATACGCACCAAATTATAAGCACTCCTGAGATCCAGTTTAGTGAAGAACTGCGCTCCGTGAAATGATTCCACTACCGTAGCAATGAGAGGTAGTGGGTAACTAAAACCCACTGTGATGGAATTTAGACCTCTATAATCAATACACGGACGCAAACCACCATCTTTTTCTTCACAAAAAAAGAAACTCGAAGAGACAGGTGACATGGAGGGCCAAATGTACCCCTGTCCCAGAGCCTCGGTGATATAATTTTCCATAGCCACCTTCTCCTCCTGAGACAAAGGATACACATGACTCCTGGGAAGTGCAGCGTTAACCTGGAGATTTATCACGCAATCCCCCTGCCTATGGGGTGGTAATTGGGTTGCTTTCTTTTTACTGAAAACGATAGCCAAATCATCATACTCAGCTGGAATGCGCACGGTGGAAACCTGGTCTGGACTCTCCACCGTTGTAGCACCGATGGAAACCCCTACACACCTGCCTGAACACTCATCAGACCACCCCTGTAGAGTTCCCTGTTTCCACGAAATCGTAGGATTATGAATAGCCAACCAGGGAATCCCCAGAACAACTGGAAACGCAGGTGAATCGATAAGGAACAAACTAATTCGCTCCTTGTGATTCCCCTGCGTAATCATCTCCAACGAAATTGTGGCTTTCTTCACCAGCCCTGACCCTAATGGTCGACTATCTAAAGAGTGCACGGGAAAAGGGGGGTTTACTTTAACTAACGGAATCCTCAACCTCTGAGCGAGTCCGCGATCTATAAAGTTTCCAGCTGCGCCTGAATCTACCAGTGCCTTATGCTGGAGAGAAGGAGAATAATTTAGGAAACAAATTAATAGAAACCTGTGACCAACAGGAAACTCTGGGAGAGTGTGGTGCTTACTCACCTGGGGTGACCGATGAGTATTCTGCCTGCCCTCATGATTCCCAGATGAATTCCTCCAGCACCGACCAGACATGTGCCCTCTCCGGCCACAACTGGTACAGGAGGAGCTTCCTCCTCCGATCTCCCTTGATGCGGTACCTCCTAACTCCATCGGAATAGGGGCAGGAGGATCAGGAGGTAGAACTGACAAGACCCTTTCAGAACGTCCACGAGCAGCTAGCAGATGGTCCAACCGGATCGACAGGTCTATCAGTCCATCCAGGCCAAGTGTAGTATCACGACAGGCCAGCTCCCTACGGACGTCCTCTCTCAGGCTACAC
The DNA here is from genome assembly GCF_021184085.1 of Oncorhynchus gorbuscha. NCBI lineage: Eukaryota > Metazoa > Chordata > Actinopteri > Salmoniformes > Salmonidae > Oncorhynchus > Oncorhynchus gorbuscha. The sequence continues at coordinate 12,985,225 of NC_060192.1, forward strand.
CTGTAATGGTCTATCAGGGCCCTGTCGTTCCACCCTGCTCCCGCAGCCAAGGTCCGGAACTCCAGCGCAAAGTCCTGCGCGCTCCTCTTCCCCTGTCTCAGATGGAACAATCTCTCACCTGCCGCACGACCCTCTGGAGGGTGATCGAACACGGCCCTGAAACGGCGGATGAACTCTGAGTAGTTGTCTCTTGCCGAGTCGAGCCCGTTCCAGACCGCATTAGCCCACTCCAGTGCTCTACCAGACAGGCAGGTGATGAGGACCCCTACTCTCTCCTCCTCTGAGGGGGCCGGTCGAACGGTGGACAGGTAGAGGTCTAATTGCAGCAGGAATCCCTGGCACCCTGTCGCTGTTCCATCGTATTTCCTCGGAGGCGTCATGAGCAGAGCGCTGGAACCGGATCCAGATGGGGCAGATGGTAGAGTTGCTGGTGGGAGGGTCGGTGGAGTAGTAGGGAAACCATTCCTCTCCCAACGATCCATCCTCTCCATCATCCGTTCCATCGCTGATCCTAGGCGATGGAGGATGGATGTGTGATGTTGGACTCTCTCCTCCATAGTGGGAAGAGGAGTGGTCGCTGCTCCTGCTGACTCCATATCGTGGTGCGGGCTTCTGTCACAATTATGAGTGAAGAGGTGTGGAGTTAGGCGCAGAGAGCAAAGATGTGGGAAAAACAACACGCTTTAATGTCCCGAAACACAACATGTACAAAGTGAAAACACAAATGAACAGAAATATAACCGGACAGCGTGTAACCCAAAAATAAAACAAAATACACTCAACCAACAAAACAGACGAACAAGCCCGCACGAAACAGAAGCGGGCTAAACAGACTATATATACCCTATCCTAACAACCAAACTAGAAACAGGTGCTACCAATTAGACAAAACTAAACGAACACAGAACAACGGATCGGCGATAGCTAGTAGACCGGCGACGACGACCGCCGAGCGCCACCCGAACAAGAAGGGGAGTCACCTTCGGTAATATTCGTGACATCCGTAATATTGCAGAAATGTCCCGGAGTCCATTACAAAACAGGGTTGAGTCATCACCATATTGCTACACCTATCATGCCAAAACACAAAGATGGCGTGGGGGATTAAAGGCCTTAATTAAACTGGGTAATAAATTAAAGACCTTCTCTCGGCCATTACCTTAATGTGGTGAGAAGGCTTCCAACTAAACCAGGCCCATGTTATTGAATCCTTGACTGAGACTGGATACCTGTCGAGGACAAATGACAGGAAGAACTAGTCAGGAAGAACTAGTCGCAGCACCGGTCTCTTGATTCTACCGTTTTCCTCTCTCCTCAACCTTTAACTCTTTCTCTCCCTGCAGACAAAATTTGTCAGCAAGTGAAGTCTGATTGCCCACTCATCCCATCCCTTCCTCCAACTCATTACATCATCTAAGGCTACTGCTATTGTCATTATCTGCTAATAAAGTTTGCTAGACAAATCATACTGGGCACATAATATGTGAGATACACAGATTAACTAAACATTAGCATTGCAAACACTCAGCACAGAGAGCAGCAGTGCCTGGACTTCGCAGTGTCCCTCTTCAAGTCCCCCTTACGATGCTGGCTGTGAACAAGTGACAGGCAGAACCTCCCATCTACACAACACCCACCTCTCTATTCCAGACACAATAATTACTAAGTATTTCTGTCATGTGACTGCCGTAAAAAATTATCTGTGAAAATGAATGACACCTGTATCTCAAAAATATAAAAGTTGATGCATTATCAAAAATTCAGTGTAGGTTAGGTTAAAATAGCATGACAGCCACACAATCCAGTGTATGAATCAAACGGCTTTGCATATGAATTTAGTGGAAATGATCTGACTTTGTGATCTTTCAGGTAAGTAACTACAACGTGTCAAGCAGATTACACATTTTCTTTGACAGTTCCGAAACGTAGCAATGTTTAAGACATGGATTTCATGATGCAATGTTATCATATCCAAATGTAGTTCAAATTAATGTTTTCATTTCATTTTTTTAGTTATTTATTTCACCTTTATTTAACCAGGTAGGCTAGTTGAGAACAAGTTCTCATTTGCAACTGCGACCTGGCCAAAATAAAGCATAGCAGTGTGAACAGAGTTACACATGGAGTAAACAATTAACAAGTCAATAACACAGTAGAAAAAAATGGGCAGTCTATATACAATGTGCGCAAAAGGCATGAGGAGGTAGGCGAATAATACAATTTTGCAGATTAACACTGGAGTGATAAATGATCAGATGGTCATGTACAGGTAGAGATATTGGTGTGCAAAAGAGCAGAAAAGTAAATAAATAAAAAACAGTATAAAAACAGTATGGGAATGAGGTAGGTGAAAATGGGTGGGCTATTTACCAATAGACTATGTACAGCTGCAGCGATCGGTTAGCTGCTCGGATAGCTGATGTTTGAAGTTGGTGACTCAATACATCACTGGGGCCGAGTTCCCTACCATCCAGGACCTCGATAGCAGGCAGTATAAGAGGAAAGCCCTAAAAATTGTCAGACTCCAGCCACCCAAGTCATAGACTGTTCTCTCTGCTACCACACAGCAAGTTGTACCGATGCACCAGTCTGGAACATAGAGGACCCTAAACAGCTTAAGCCTTAAGCTTAAGCCATAAGACTAATAATTAGTTAGTTAAATAGATAACCAATAGCTACCCGGACTATCCACATTGACTCTGCTGTTACTGTTTATCTACAATGTTTCCTAGTCACTTTATCCCTACCTATATGTACATATCTATCTCAATTACCTCGTACCCCTGCACATCGACTCGGTACTGGTACCCTGTGTATATAGCCAAGTTATCATTACTCGTTGTAAACTGAAAATAAACGTCCTCTCACTGTCAACTGTGTTTATTTTCAGCGAACTTAAACTTAACGTGTGGAAATATTTGTATGGACATAAGATTTAACAAGTGAGACAAACTGAACAATTTCCACAGACATTCGAATAACTGAAATGGAATAATGTGTCCTTTAACAAAGTGTGTGTGTGTGTGTGTGTGTGTGGGGGGGGGGAAAGGGGTCAAAATCAAAAGTAGCAGTCAGTATCTGGTGTGGCTACCAGCTAAATTAAGTACTGCATTTCCTCCTCATAGACTGCACCAGATTTGCCAGATCTTGCTGTGAGATGGTACCCCACTCTTCTACCAAGGAACCTGAAAGTTCCCGGATATTTCTGGGGGGAATAGCCCTAGCCCTCACCCAACAGATCCAACAGGTCCCAGATGTGCTCAATGGGATTGAGATCCAGGCTCTTCGTTGGCCATGGCAGAACACTGACATTCCTGTCTGCAGAAAATCACGCACAGAACAAGAAGTATGGCTGGTGGCATTGTCATGCTGGAGGGTCATGTCAGGATGAGCCTGCAGGAAGGGTACCACTTGAGGGAGGAGGATGTCTTCCCTGAGATTGCCTGCAATGACCACAAGCTCAGTCTGATGATGCTATGACACACCGCCCCAGACCATGACGGACCCTCCACCTCCAAATCGATCCCGCTCCAGAGTACAGGCCTCGGTGTAACGCTCATTCCTTCGACGATAAACCCGAATCCGACCATCACCCCTGGTGTGACAAAACCGCGACTCGTCTGTGAAGAGCACTTTTTGTGCCCATAGGCGACGTTGTTGCCGGTGATGTTTGGTGAGGACCTGCCTTACAACAGACCTACAAGCCCTCAGTCCAGCCTCTCTCAGCCTATTGCGGACAGTCTGAGCACTGATGGAGGGATTGTGGGTTCCTGGTGTAACTCGGGCTGTTGTTGTTGCCATCCTGTACCTGTCCCGCAGATGTGATGTTCGGATGTTCGATCCTGTGCAGGTGTTGTTACACATGGTCTGCCAATGCGAGGATGATCAGCTGTCCGTCTTGTCTCCCTGCAGCACTGTCTTAGGTGTCTCACAGTATGGACATTGCAATTTCTTGCCCTGACCACATCTGCAGTCCTCATGCCTCCTTGCAGCATGCCTAAGACACGTTCACGCAGATGAGCAGGGACCTGGGCATCTTTCTTTTGGTGTTTTTCAGAGTCAGTAGAAAGACCTTTTTAGTGTCCTAAGTTTTCATAACTGTGACCTTAATTGCCTACCGTCTGTAAGCTGTTATAGTGTCACCTGTTCCACAGGTGCATGGTCATTAATTGTTTATTAATCGTTTATTGTTTAAGCATGGGAAACAGTGTTTAAACACTTTTACAATGAAGAGTTTAGTTTAGTTACTCCACAATACAAACCTAAATGACAAAGTGAAAAGAAGGAAGCATGTACAGAATTCAAATAGTTCAAAGCATGCATCATCTTGCCAAAAATTCTGCAAGACTTATGTTTGGGGCAAAATGTTTGGGGCAAAATCAACACAGCACATCACTGAGTACTACTCTTTATATTGTCAAGCATGGTGGTGGCTGCATCATGTTATGGGAATTGAGAGTTTTCAGGATAAAAATAAATGTAATAGAGCTAAGCACAGGCCAAATCATAGGGGAAAACATTGTTCAGTCTGCCTTCCAAAAGACACTGGGAGACAAATTCACCTTTCAGCAGGACAATCACCTAAAACACAAGGACAAATATACACTGGAGTTGCTTACCAAGATTACATTGAATGTTCTTGAGTGGCCTAGTTACAGTTTTGACTTAAATCAGCTTGAAAATGTATGGAAAGACTTTAAAATGGGTGTTTAGCAATGATCAACAACCAACTTCACAGAGCTTGAATAATTCAAAAATAATAATGTGCAAATATTGTCTAATCCAGGTGTGCAAAGCTCTTAGTGATTTACCCAGAATGACTCACAGCTGTAATCGCTGCCAAGGTGATTCTAAGATGTATTGACTCATGGATGCGAATATTATGTAAATAAAATATTTCTGTATGACATTTTTTATACATTTGCAAACCTTTCTAAAAATATGTTTTCACTTTGTCATTATGGGGTATTATGTGTAGATGGGTGGAATATTTTGTCAATTTTGAATTCAGGCTGTAACACAACAAAATGTGGAATAAGTCTAGAATTACTCTCTGAAGGCATTGTACTTACACTGACACCCCAACACACACACACACACACACACACACACACACACACACACACACACACACACACACACACACACACACACACACACACACACACACACACACACACACACACACACACACACACACACACACACACACACACACACACACACACACACACAACATCAGGGGTGTAAAGTACTTAGGTAAAACTACTTTCAAGTTCTACTTAAGTGTTTTTTGGGGGTATCTGTATTTTACTTTACTATTTATATTTTTTACAACTTTTACTTTTACTTCATTACATTCCTAAAGAAAATTATGTACTTTTTACTCCATACATTTTCCCTGACACCCAAAAAATAAGTTGTTACATTTTGAATGCTTAGCAGGACAGGAAAATGGTCTAATTCACACACTCAACAGAACATCCCTGGTCATCCCTACTTCCTCTGATCTGGCGGTCTCACTAAACACATGCTTTGTTTCTTAAGGATTTCAGTGTTGGATTGAGCCCATGGCTATCTGTACATTTTTTTTAAACTACAAAATGTGGCCGTCTGGTTTGCTTAATATAAGGAATTTTAAATGATTTACTTAAGTATATTTTAACAATTAAATTTCATTTAGATATTTAAGTATATTTAAAACCAAATACTTTTATATTTTTACTCAAGTTGTATTTTACTGGGTGACTTTCACTTTTAATTATTATTAAGGTATCTGTACGTTTACTCAAATAGGACAAATGGGTACTTTTTCCACCACTGGCACAAATGTATGCATACTGACATCACACACACACACACACACACACACACACACACACACACACACACACACACACACACACACACACACACACACACACACACACACACACACACACACACACACACACACACACACACACACTTTTCACCACATTTCTGCTACTACTGCTGTGCATACACTGCTGCTAGAGCTCAGTCTATTATCTATCCTGTTGCCTAGTCACTTTACCTATATGTACATAGTCACCTTAATTACCTCGTACCCCTGCACATCGACTCGGTACTGGTACTCCCTGTATGTAGCCATGTTATTTTTACTCGTTATTATTATTCGTTATTCACTGTGTATTTATTCCTTTGTGTCCCTATTTGTCTCCCACGATAAAATCAGGGAGGCGACTTTGGATCGGTCTTTGTCCATCCATGTGTTTGTATGTACTGTATGTTAGTCGGATGCGCTCTCTCAGACAGCACTGGCCCAATTTTCACTTGGGTAAATTATGCGTCTTGCTGATCCGGAATTTACAAAATTACACTGATTGGCCCAAGGGCGGGAGCTATTGTAATTAACTGAAATTTGTGAGTCACACCAGAGAGGAAGAGGCACAGCGAGAGGGCAAACTGGGCCCTAAATCTGTCTTCTCCAGCAGGTGCCGTTTTTTTTTGGCACATGACACAGGAGTACAAGGAGGGGATTAGCTAAAGAGACTGCAGGGCTCCACATTCAGGGCTGCCCGCTGGCCCAGCAACATCTGCCGAGCTCACCGGGCAAGTTAATCAAGCTTTCATACGGTCCGCTTAGGCCAGTAGATTTTCAAACTCTAAACACAAAAATTATAATAATATTTGTATTTAATCCTTCACAAGGAGTACTCACACCATACCGATCTCAGCAGAGGTGAGACGCTCATCAACTCAGAGTTGAATATCGGCACACACATTCAAAAGTCCTCCACCTGCTTTTCAGTCTTTTTTTCACATCATATCATATACAGTGATGTCATTATTCATAAAGAAAGGTAGTCCTACACTATTTATGTAGTCCTACACTATGGAGCTGCTTGCTTGTCAAGACATGAACGTTATTTACACAAATCCCTTGTTGGATCAATGTGACCCACCACCTCAATTTGGTCTATGTAGCAATATATAAAATTGTGTCTTTAACGATGGATACAATTATAGACTCGGAGCTAAAAATGGTATATCAACTGGAGTTGAAGAACAATGGGAAAGAAATTCTGCTTAGAAAGTTGTTAAACTTGTCACCCCACTTTTGAGCAAATGGCCCTTGCATGTTTTGGTACTCCTATTGGAGAGCTCTTCTATGTCTACACCCATTCAGCATTGTTCACACCCTCTTAAGCCTTAGCCCCATCTATTTAAGTATTGACATGTGAGGCCATGTGCTAAGCAGCGTGAGTAAGGTAGTGCAGTAAACAACAAAAGATTGCAAGACTAAAAGTGGTGAAAGTAGTAGAAAAGAGTTGTAGTAAAAATACACTTGATCTAGTCCTATATCCTAATCTGATTTTGGTGCAGGTCATGTTGTTCGTCACATTATCACATTATCTCTAGTAAACACATACTATATAAAATAAAATCAATGTTTATTTATCACAGGATACAGAAGTTGTAAACAGTACAGTGAAATGGCTACTTGCATATTTCCAAGGTACCAATATTAAAAAAGTAGAAAGCGTCCAGATAAAAATATTGTATAATATTTTAGAATGAAGTGGGAACACATGCTATATAAATGCAACATTTTGCCATATAAGGAAAAACAATGTGAGAAAACCATCAGAAGAGCTGAAAATGCAACGGAAACCCATTTAACTTGTCTTTTTTTATTCGGTACATGGGAATTTAACCGCAAAAGTTATTTTTATGTGATGCTTACCCAGACACACTTGTCTAAATTGATGGGTCATGTGAAATCAATTCTATAACCACCCCCAGCCACATCTAGCTAAGTGGATGGGTCACTATTGTCAAGACATGTACACAAGTTCATGAAATACAATAGATAGCCGTAATCAACCCCAGACACACCTGGATAACTTGATGGTTCATGTAATCATCTGGCGATGTGGAGTCTTTTGTTTAGACATGTAGCTAGCTAGCTAAACAATGAACCATAATCCCCCAAAATACAGTACAAACAGATTGCCATAGCTAGCCACCATGCATGACATGCTGTATTGTGAATCTATAGTTAGCTAAAGCTAACCAATCAGGTTAAATGTTAAGTAGCTAGCTAACATTAGGCTATAACATAAATGCAAATGGCTTCCTGAGATACAAATAATATTACCACACAGATCATACATGTAACATTAGCTAGCGAGCAAGCAAGCTAATGTTCGCTAGCTAGCGAACAGTATGCTTTAACTTGCAATGTAAACGACTTACTGACAAATTAGTAAAGTATAATATCTGAAAATGTAGCTAGACTCTTACCTGGACACATGAATGAATGCTTGTTTGGCCCATTGTGTCAACTCACTCCGATTTACATGGACCCTGTGCAGAAACTAGTCCATCACAACTTTTTCCCACTAATCTTTGTCGATAGCGCCTGCTAAATTCAGGGCAGCAATGTTATTGAGAGGAGTAGCAACACTTTTGCAGTTCTCCATGGTCAACGTTATATCTTTAAAAAAAGCTGTGACACATACAGAGCAGCTCGTTATAGACAGAAGCATGCTACATGGCAGACCAATCAGAATTCATCTCTCATTATGTCCAGCCAATCTATTATCTCAGCCTATCATGGCTAGCGGGAAGGTTCATGACGTTTTCCGTGGCTAAACCAACCAGGCTCGTAATTGAACAATTGTATTTACAGATGGCATACAAGTTTGTTATTAAGGCACAAGAAAGTTCCCATGTTCCAGAAAGTATTTCTGCCAAAAACCCATTTTGATAAAATAAAATGTTTTACCTTCAAATGCCTCTCCTGTGAAGTAGTGACTTACTGAAATGGGTCACAAATAAAACAAATATATTGTAATAATGCTATTCCGTAGTCTAGACCTATATAATTGATGAAAAGCCAGTATAATTCCAGAAGCTGTTAATGAGCTATGTTGTTTATTTATCAGCTGAATATCAACTGTCAGGTTGAGAGAGAACACAACTCCTCACACAGCTGATTGCTATGCAGAAATACATGTGTTCTAATATGCCCAGTCACACTGCAACATTCCTAAATGTAATCTCAGGAAAATACAACAGTGTTGATGGCAATTATTGAAAAGAACTGGGTCCCAGCTTTTCAGTGCTGTATGATATATTTCTCCACTCCAATTTTTGCACATTTCGCAGTGTTTTACAATCTTGAATGTCTGACATGACAATAGAAAAAGTAACTGTGGGAAGCTCGTTGGCCATTTGAATGCATGAACGGTAGGCTTATATTCACTGTAGAATTCACACAATTACACTGTATTTATAAATACTGTAAAAATCGCATGATTTTATTAGTGCCAGTGGAAGTTTTTTTTAGGACATTAAACAAGCAACAAGATTATTGGGCTCATTTCTGTAGGGGAATATTACATTTAAAACCGTTTAAAATAGGCTCTATTGTCACATCTGCTCCTGCCACGCCCTCTAGTGCTCATCCTGTATCTCCTTGACCTGCCACCACTCCCCCAGTGCTCTCTCCCTCTCTCTCAGTGTGTGTGTGTGATTGTGTGGGTGGAGACAGGTGTGCTGGAGTCAGAGCAGATCCCCACCAGCTGCAACCTGTTCCATAATCAAGACCTCTACAAATACTTAGTCCGGGCCACTTCCACACTGGCAGATCATAATCTTTGCTCAGTCGGTCCATGTTTCTGGCCGTTTGTTCCTGTTGTGCCTGTTTTCTCTTGCCTGATGCTGTTTTCCTCTACGCTACAGTTCTGCCCACTCTGGTCCCTGTCTCCAGTCTGACTTCTCGTCAGTCCTGCTACTCTGTCCTGGATTCCCCACTCTATGCTCCCTTGGATTCCCCTCCAGACCTGCTTACCCTGTCCCAACACCTCTGTCTCCAGCCTCAGCCTCCACACCTGGTTTCTGGCAGCCCCGCCCGAGCTTCCCCTGGCCTGCACTCAATCGTACCCCTGTGTTTCAATAAATACCTTGGTTACCTCATCCCAGTCTCCTCATCTGAGTCTGCTCTTGGGTTCACCTGTTCCGCTCCGAGTGACATCTACAGTGGGGCAAAAAAGTATTTAGTCAGCCACCAATTGTGCAAGTTCTCCCAGTTAAAAAGATGAGAGGCCTGTAATTTTCATCATAGGTACACTTCAACTATGATAGACAAAATGAGAAAAAAAATCCAGAAAATCACATTGTAGGATTACTAATGAATTTATTTGCAAATTATGGTGGAAAATAAGTATTTGGTCATCTACAAACAAGCAAGATCTCTGGCTCTCACAGACCTTCTTCTTTAAGAGGCTCCTCTGTCCTCCACTCGTTACCTGTATTAATGGCACCTGTTTGAACTTGTTATCAGTATAAAAGACACCTGTCCACAACCTCAAACAGTCACACTCCAAGCTCCACTATGGTCAAGACCAAAGAGCTGTCAAAGGACACCAGAAACATAATTGTAGACCTCCACCAGGCTGGGAAGACTGAATCTGCAATAGGTAAGCAGCTTGGTTTGAAGAAATCAACTGTGGGAGCAATTATTAGGAAATGGAAGACATACAAGACCACTGATAAGCTCCCTCGATCTCACCCGTGGGGTCAAAATGATCACAAGAACGGTGAGCAGAAATCCCAGAACCACACGGGGGACCTAGTGAATGACCTGCAGAGAGCTGGGACCAAAGTAACAAAGCCTACCATCAGTAACACACTACGCCGCCAGGGACTCAAATCCTGCAATGCCAGACGTGTCCCCCTGCTTAAGCCAGTACATGTGCAGGCCCGTCTGAAGTTTGCTAGAGAGCATTTGGATGATCCAGAAGAAGATTGGGAGAATGTCATATGGTTAGATGAAACCAAAATAAATATTTTTGGTAAAAACTCAACTCGTTGTGTTTGGAGGACAAAGAATGCTGAGTTGCATCCAAAGAACAACATACCTACTGTGAAGCATGGGGGTGGAAACATCATGCTTTGGGGCTGTTTTTCTGCAAAGGGACCAGGACGACTGATCCATGTAAAGGAAAGAATGAATGGGGCCATGTATCGTGAGATTGAGTGAAAACCTCCTTCCATCAGCAAGGGCATTGAAGATGAAACGTGGCTGGGTCTTTCAGCATGACAATGATCCCAAACACACTGCCCAAGCAACGAAGGAGTGGCTTCGTAAGAAGCATTTCAAGGTCCTGGAGTGGCCTAGCCAGTCTCCAGATCTCAACCCCGTAGACAATCTTTGGAGGGAGTTGAAAATCCGTGTTGCCCAGCAACAGCCCCAAAACATCACTGCTTTAGAGGAGATTTGCATGGAGGAATGGGCCAAAATACCAGCAACAGTGTGTGAAAACCTTGTGAAGACTTTTGGCCTCTTTCTTTGACAACAAAGGGTATATAACCAAGTATTGAGATGAACTTTTGTTATTGAGCAAATACTTATTTTCAGCATAATTTGCAAATAAATTCATAAAAAATCCTACAATGTGATTTCTGGATTTAAAAAAAATCTAATTTTGTCTGTCATAGTTGAAGTGTACCTATGATGAAAATTACAGGCCTCTCTCATCTATGTAAGTGGGAGAACTTGCACAATTGGTGGCTGACTAAATACTTTTTTGGCCCATTGTATATGATAATTGTGAGGGGGGGGAATATTACAGTAAGGTTGGCTATAATAAAAGGTACTTGCTCAGACTGCAAGGGTAACATGAAATCACCCACAATGGAAATTCTGCGTGCTTTCCTGTGATCTTGGTCAGGGCCAATAGTTCTCTCATTCGGGCCAGTTGTTTTCACTTTTCATTGCTCATAAACAAAGACATTGTCTATATAATGTACAGTTCACAGATCATAGGGTCTGAAAGATTCCAAAAAGCTTCCAATTATTTCAGGTCCGTTACCACCGTTAGGCTGCCGGTGTGAAAGATTCAGCAGTCTACTGGCATTACTCACCTGGCTAAAAGATTACTGTAGCTCTGCTGGAATCACTTTTATAGATAACTTTGACACCTTCTGGAAACAGAAGATGCTCTACAGGAATGACGAGTCCATCCAAATCATCTTGGTTCCTGGACCCCGAGACAATGGCTTATCAATGGCCCAAGACAAGCTCAGTTAATCCCCACCATTGTGTCTCTGAGTTATCATAATGCTGCAGCAAATGTACATTATCCCAGGGGTGTTGGCAGACACAATGTAAGTAACTTATTTTACTGCCCTGAATGCCTCTGTTGATCCTAGAGCTATTGTATGCAGACACCATGTGTCTATGAACCAGAGTTGTAGTGTTACCACTGAGGCGATGTGCCCTAGTAGGAAGTCCACTGTCTGCAGCTCACCCTGCACTTTCATGTCAAATATAAATAACATGAGTATGTCTACTTCTGATAAGCTTCCCAGTAACGCAGTAAAAACAATCAAGCATCCTAGAAAAGTTCAACATATGTAGCCTAAGAAACAAGGATCATAAAGGAACAATTGTCCAGACAGAGGCTTGAGTTCACGAATTGACGGTTTATTACACCAACTTTACACAGGCTACTGTTTGGGCCGTAGCACACGCCAAATAGATGACACAAGCCAATCGTGACCTTCTCTTGTGAAGCCCAGACGTAAGAGAGAGAGAACAAAAGCTGAACCTGGTCTTAACTTCCAATGCTCCACCCCCCTGCCCAACCCCCCTCCACGCCACTCCACCAACCACCAGGATGCCCGGCATCAGAACATTCCAGGCATTCCCGTGATTGGCAGATAGCAGGTTGATTGACAGGTTGGACCCCGCGAACACCGGGTACTGGTCAGTACAACACAACCACCTCCTAGCCTAACACATAACACACAGCTGTCTGTGCGGGTCGCTACACAGCCCCCCCACCACAAAGTCCCTCGTCCCCGAGGGAACAAACAAAGTCTCTGAAGCGACCCGGAGGTCTCCTTTGCCTGCGTGGTCGTGATGGTCGCAGAGTGCCCCTCTGGGACCCAGGGGATGAAGGCAGGGATATGGGTGACAAGGAAGCGGGAACGGGTAATACAGTCCGTGGCTCTGGGGAACCACGCGGTGACACAGGGGGGGAGACAGGGGGAGTGGGCTGTCTGGAGCCTTGTCTGCGGCACCTGAGGGTGGGTGCCTGGAGAATGTCATTGCCAGAGAGGGGAATTGTGGGGGTTCCTGGGGTTTGGGGAGAAGAGGCCCCTCTGTATGGGGCTAACCTGTCCCGGTGCAGTGCCACCTTTCTCCCCCTGGGAGGAAGCTGCACCCGGTACACAACCTCCCCTACCCTCTCCAGGACACTGCAGGGTCCCACCCAGTGACTGTCCAACTTGGGGCATCTGCCTTTTTTCCTTAGGGGGCTGTAGACCCAGACCAGCTCCCCAGCCACAAAGTGCCTTCCCCGGGTGTGCACGTCATAGTTCCTTTTCTGCCTCACACCTGCATTCACCAGCTGCTCTCTGGCGAAGGTGTGGGCTGTCTCCAGGCGGTCCTGGAGTCTCCGGGCATACTCCGGCCCCGGAGGAACATGAGGGCTATCCAGGGGCCGACCAAACGCCATCTCCGCAGGGGTGCGGATCTCTCTCCCCAGCATGAGGAGGGCAGGCGTGCAGGAAGTGGAGTCTTGGACAGCGGAGCGGCATGCCATGAGGACCATAGGCAGGTGCTTGTCCCAGTCACGCTGGTGTTTGGAAGAGACGATGGCCAGCTGCTGTCCAAGCGTTTTGTTGAAGCGCTCCACAAGGCCATCACTTTGAGGATGGAGAGGAGTAGTGCGGGTCTTGTGCATACCCAGCCTCTCACACATGGTGGCGAACACACGGGACTCAAAGTTTCTGCCTTGGTCGCTGTGGATGGACTCTGCAGCTCCAAACCTGCTGAACATCCCCGCTGTCAGGGCGTCGACGATGGTCTCTGCCTCCTGGTCAGGCAGAGCATAGGCCTCGGGCCATTTTGTGAAATAGTCCATGGCCGTGAGCACCCAGCGGTTTCCACTGTCTGTGGTGGGGAACGGCCCAACTACATCCACTTTCACTTTCGGATTCCCTCGAAGCATTTTCCATCCCCGTTCTCACCTACGGTAGCTAGCCACATAAGTCAGCTAGCTAGCTGGCTAACTTGTATCAACGTTTTTACTTCTGACACCAATGTAATGACCCGACTAGATCATAAAGGAACAATTGTCCAGACAGAGGCTTGAGTTCACGAATTGACGGTTTATTACACCAACTTTACACAGGCTACTGTTTGGGCCGTAGCACACGCCAAATAGATGACACAAGCCAATCGTGACCTTCTCTTGTGAAGCCCAGACGTAAGAGAGAGAGAACAAAAGCTGAACCTGGTCTTAACTTCCAATGCTCCACCCCCCTGCCCAACCCCCCTCCACGCCACTCCACCAACCACCAGGATGCCCGGCATCAGAACATTCCAGGCATTCCCGTGATTGGCAGATAGCAGGTTGATTGACAGGTTGGACCCCGCGAACACCGGGTACTGGTCAGTACAACACAACCACCTCCTAGCCTAACACATAACACACAGCTGTCTGTGCGGGTCGCTACAATATGTAGCCTAAGAAACAAGGTTCATGAAATCAATAACTTGCTAGTAACAGATGACATTCATATTCTATCTATCTCTGAAACTCACTTACATAATACATTTGATGATACAGTGGTAGTAATAGAAAAGACAAATGCCAATTGAGGCGGTATTGCAGTCTATATTTAGAACGACATTCCTGTAAAGCTTAGAGAGGATCTCATGTTAAATAATGTTGAAGTAATATGGCTACAGGTTCACCTGCCTCACCTAAATCCCATTCTTGCAGGAAGCTGCTATAGACCACCATGTGCTAACAGACAGTATCTGGATAAACAGCAAAGTAATGAAATCATCAATGTCATAAGGTGAATGCACCAATTTGTAAGTCGCTCTGGATAAGAGCGTCTGCTAAATGACTTAAATGTAAATGTAAATGTATTGATCACATCTTTACTAATGCTGCAGAAATCTAAATCCATCTGAAGGAGTGACCACAATTTACTCGTCATATCTAGGAAAACCAAAGTTCCAATGGCTGGGCCTAATATAGTGTATAAGAGGCCATAGAATACGTTTTGTAGTGATTATTACTTTGATGATGTAAAGAATAGTTGCTGGTCTATGGTGTGTAATGAGAAGTAACCAGACGCTGTACATTTATGAAATGTCTTTTTCCAGTTACTAATAAGAATGAGCCCGTTAAGAAAACTACTGTAAAAACTATTAAATCCCCTTGGATTGATGAGGATTTAAAGAAAATGTAGGGTTGAGAGGGATGAGAGAAAAGGTATGGCAAATAAGTCAGGCAGCACAACCGATTGGCAAGTGTACTGTAAATTGAGAAATCATGTGACTAAACCGAATAAAAAGAAGAAACTATACTACAAAACAAAGATAAATTAAGTTAAACTCAAGCTCCATCATTCATTGAATCAGATGGCTCATTCGTCACAAAACCCACTGATATTGGCAACTAATTTTAATGATTTTTTTATTAAACTTAGCAAACTGAGGCATAACATGCCAGCACCAAAGCAGACAGTATACATCCACGTTGTAACGTTCACTGTCTTCAAACTCCCTGTCATAGATGTGCATGTAATTCCACATCTTTAATAAAGTGTAATATTCACAAAAAACAGGTAAACAGGAACCGAACGTGACGCAACCGTGGCGCACAGAAAACACACACAGAAAATAAATAATTACCCACAAACACATGTGGGAAAAGGCTGCCTAAGTATGATTCCCAATCAGAGACAACGATAGACAGCTGCCTCTGATTGGGAACCATACCCGGCCAACAAAGAAACAGACAAACTAGAATGCCCACCCAAATCACACCCTGACCTAACCAAATAGAGAAATAAAAAGGTTCTCTAAGGTCATGGCGTGACACACATATAACTGACCACATTATGAAAGACAAGCATTGTTGTTGTCTATCAACAATAACAAGCCACCTGGGTCTGACAACTTGGATGGAAAATTACTGAGGATAATAGCGGATGATATTGCCACTCCTATTTTCCACATCTTCAATCTAAGCCTACTAGAAAGTGTGTGCCCTCAAGCCTGGAGGGAAGCAAATCCGCTACCCAAGAATCGTAAAGCCCCATTTCCTGGCTCAAGTAGCCAACCAATCGGGATGTTACCAACCCTTAGTAAACTTTTGGAAAATAAATTGTGTTTGACCAGATGAAATTCTATTTTACAATAAACAAATTGACAACATACTTTCAGCATGCTTATAGGGAAGAACATTTAACAACCACAGCATTTACACTAATCACTTGGTTTCGAGAAATTAATGAGAAAAAGATTATGGGGGCTGTTTTGTTTGACTTTTGACATTATTGATCACAGTCTGCTGCTGGAAAATCATATGTGTTATGGCTTTAGACCCCCAGCTATATTGTGGATAAAGAGTTACCTGTCTAACAGAACACAGAGGATGTTCGTTAATGGAAGTCTCTCCAACATAATCTAGGTAGAAGCAGGAATTCCCCAGGCCAGCTGTCTATGCCCATTACTTTTTTCAATATTTACTAATGACATGCCACTGGCTTTGAGTAGCAGGGTCTACAGTCAATCACTGATTACAAAATGAAAACCAGCCCCGTCACGGACCAGGATGTCTTGCTCCCAGGCAGACTAAATAACTTTTTTGCCCGCTTTGAGGACAATACAGTGCCACTGACACGGCCTGCAACCAAAACATGCGGCCTCTCCTTCACTGCAGCCAAGATGAGTAGAACATTTAAACGTGTTAACCCTCGCAAGGCTGCAGGCCCAGACGGCATCCCCAGACGCGCCCTCAGAGCATGCGCAGACCAGCTGGCTGGTGTGTTTACGGACATATTCATTCAATCTTTATCCCAGTCTGCTGTTCCCACATGCTTCAAGAGGGCCACAATTTTTCCTGTTCCCAAGAAAGCTAAGGTATCTGAGCTAAACGACTACCGCCCCGTAGCACTCACTTCCGTCATCATGAAGTGCTTTGAGAGACTAGTCAAGGACCATATCACCTCCACCCTACCTGACACCCTAGACCCACTCCAATTTGCTTACCGCCCAAATAGGTCAACAGACGATGCAATCTCAACCACACTGCACACTGCCCTAACCCATCTGGACAAGAGGAATACCTATGTGAAAATGCTATTCATCGACTACAGCTCAGCATTTAACACCATAGTACCCTCCAAGCTCGTCATCAAGCTCAAGACCCTGGGTCTCGACCCCGCCCTGTGCAACTGGGTACTGGACTTCCTGACGGGCCGCCCCCAGGTGGTGAGGGTAGGCAACAACATCTCCACCCCGCTGATCCTCAACACTGCGGCCCCACAAGGGTGCGTTCTGAGCCCTCTCCTGTACTCCCTGTTCACCCACGACTGCGTGGCCACGCACGCCTCCAACTCAATCATCAAGTTTGCGGAAGACACAACAGTGGTAGGCTCGATTACCAACAACGATGAGACGGCCTACAGGGAGGAGGTGAGGGCCCTCGGAGTGTGGTGTCAGGAAAATAACCTCACACTCAACATCAACAAAACTAAGGAGATGATTGTGGACTTCAAGTAACAGCAGAGGGTACACCCCCCTATCCACATCAATGGAACAGTAGTGGAGAGGGTAGCAAGTTTTAAGTTCCTCGGCATACACATCACAGACAAACTGAATTGGTCCACCCACACAGACAGCATCGTGAAGAAGGCGCAGCAGCGCCTCTTCAACCTCAGGAGGGCTGAAGAAATTCGGCTTGTCACCAAAAGCACTCACAAACTTCTACAGATGCACAATCGAGAGCATCCTGGCGGGCTGTATCACCGCCTGGTACGGCAACTGCTCCGCCCACAACCGTACGGCTCTCCAGAGGGTAGTGAGGTCTGCACAACTTATCACCGGGGGCAAACTACCTGCCCTCCAGGACACCTACACCACCCGATGTTACAGGAAGGCCATAAAGATCATCAAGGACAACAGCCACTGCCTGTTCACCCCGCTATCATCCAGAAGGCGAGGTCAGTACAGGTGCATCAAAGCTGGGACCGAGAGACTGAAAAACAGCTTCTATCTCAAGGCCATCAGACTGTTAAACAGCCACCACTAACATTGAGTGGCTGCTGCCAACACACTGACTCAACTCCAGCCACTTTAATAATGGGAATTGATGGGAAATGATGTAAAATATATCACTAGCCACTTTAAACAATGCTACCTAATATAATGTTTACATACCCTACATTATTAATCTCATATGTATACGTATATACTGTACTCTATATCATCTACTGCATCTTTATGTAATACATGTATCACTAGCCACTTTAACTATGCCACTTTGTTTACATACTCATCTCATATGTATATACTGTACTCGATACCATCTACTGCATCTTGCCTATGTCGCTCTGTACCATCACTCATTCATATATCTTTATGTACATATTCTTTATCCCCTTACACTTGTGTGTATAAGACACTAGTTTTGGAATTGTTAGTTAGATTACTTGTTGGTTATTACTGCATTGTCGGAACTAGAAGCACAAGCATTTCGCTACACTCGCATAACATCTGCTAACCATGTGTATGTGACAAATAAAAATTTGATTTGATTTGAGTAAAGCCAATGTGTCTATGTATGTGGATGACTCAACACTATACACATCAGCTACTACAGCAACTGAAATGACTGAAACACTTAACAAAGAGCTGCAGTTAGTTTCACAATGGCTGTCAAGGAATAAGTTAGTCCTAAATATTTCTAAATCTAAAAGCTTTGTATTTGGGAGAAATCATGCACTAAGCCCTAAAACGCAACTAAATATTGTAATGAATAATGTGAAAATTGAGCAAGTTGAGGTGACGAAACTGATGGAGTAGCCCTGGATTGTAGACTGTCATGTGCAAAACAGGTTCATATAACAGTAGCTAAGATGGGGGGAGAAGTCTGTCCATAATAAAGCACTGTTCTGCCTTTTAACCACATTATCAACAGGGCAGGCCCTACAGGCAGTAGTTTTGTCGCACCTGGACCACAAAGAGAGACTTAGTACAATTACAATTGACTCAGAACAGGGAAGTACGGCAGGCCCTTAAATGTACACAGAGACCTTAACATCTAACGTCAATCTCTCATGGCTCAAAGTGGAGGAGAGATTGACTTCATCCCTACTTGTGTTGACATACTGAATGCATGGAGCTGTCTGTTTAAACTACTAGCACACAGATCAGACACCCATGCATACCCTACAAGACATGCCACCAAAGGACTCTTCAGAATTCCCAAGTCCAGAACAGACTATGGGAGGCACAAAGTACTACATAGAGCCATTACTACATGGAACTCTATTCCACATCAGGTAACTGATGCAAGCAGTAGAATCGGAATGAAAAAAACAGATAAAAATACACCTTATGGAACATCGGGTACAGTGAAGAGACACACATACAGGTATAGACACAATGTATACGCAAACAAGTGCTAGGACACGCAACTCTCCACACACGTACATTGTAATATTGTTGTATGGTGGTATTATACATTTTGTATTGTAGATATGTAGTGGTGTAATAATGTTAGATGTTGTATTGTTTTATCTTTTGTTTTATGTATTATGGAAGTGCCTTATGTAATGAACTTCGTCTGCTGTTAGAAGAGAGGCAGACCGAAATGCAGCGTGTAGGTTACTCATGACCTTTAATAAAGATAAAGCGGTACATGAAAATAATTGAAAATACAAAAACAACAAACAAGTGAAACAAATTACAGCCTATCTGGTGACTAACACAAAGACAGGTACAATCACCCACGAAATACAATGCGCACTCAGGCTACCTAAATACGGTTCCCAATCCGAGACAACTAGAATCAGCTGACTCCAATTAGGAATCGCCTCAGGCAGCCAAGCCTAACTAGACACACCCCTAATAATACACACTTCCCAATTAATACAAACCCTAATACGAAATACAACATATAAACCCATGTCACACCCTGGCCTACCCAAACATATAACAAAACACAAGATACAATGACCAAGGCGTGACAGAACCCCCCCTAAGGTGCGGACTCCGGGACGCACCTCAAGAGCATAGGGAGGGTCCGGGTGGGCGTCTGTCCATGGTGGCGGTTCTGGCTCGGGACGTGGACCCCACTCCATAAATGTCCTAGTTCCTCCCCTACGCGTCCTAGGATAATCCACCTTCTCCGCCGACCATGGCCTAATAGTCCTCACCCTGATCCCCACATAACTGAGGGGCAGCTCGGGACCGAGGGGCAGCTCGGGACAGAGGGGCAGCTCGGGACAGAGGGGCAGCTCGGGACAGAGGGGCAGCTCGGGACAGAGGGGCAGCTCGGGACAGAGGGGCAACTCGGGATAGAGGGGCAACTCGGGATAGAGGGGCAACTCAGGATAGAGGGGCAACTCAGGATAGAGGGGCAACTCAGGACAGCGGGGCAGCCCGGGACAGAGGGGCAGCCCGGGACAGAGGGGCAGCCTGGGACCGAAGCAGCCCGGTACTGAGGGGAAGCCCGGTACTGAGGGGAAGCCCGGTACTGAGGGGAAGCCCGGTACTGAGGGGAAGCTCGGTACTGAGAGGAAGCTCGGTACTGAAAGGGAGCCCAGTACAGAGAGGGAGCCTAGTACTGAGAGGAAGCTCAGTACTGAGAGGAAGCTCAGGCAGGTAGTAGGCTCCGGTAAATCCTGGCTGGCTGGTGGACCTGGATGATTAAGGTTGTCTGGCCGATCTAGAAGATCTTGGCAGACTGGCACTTCTGGCGGATCCTGGCAGACTGGCACTTCTGGTGGATCCTGGCAGACTGGTGACGCTGGGCCGACAGGAGACTCCGGCAGCACAGGAGAGGAGAAAGGCTCTGGCTGAGCTGAACAGGCGGGAGACTCCAACAGTGCAGGAGAGGAGAAAAGCTCTGGCTGCGCTGAACAGGCGAGGCGCACTGGACGCGCTGGGCCGACTGGTAGCACTGGTGGCGCTGGACAGACAGGAGACTCCGGCAGCGCAGGAGGGGAGAAAAGCACTGGCTGCGCTGAACAGGCGAGGCGCACTGGACGCGCTGGGCCGACTGGGAGCACTGGTGGCGCTGGACAGACAGGAGACTCCGGCAGCGCAGGAGGGGAGAAAAGCACTGGCTGCGCTGAACAGGCGAGGCGCACTGGAGGCCTGGTGCGTGGTGCTGGAACCGGTGGTACTGGCGCGAGGACACGCACAGGAAGCCTGGTGCGGGGAGCTGCTACCGGAGGACTGGTGTGTATAGGTGGCTCTGGATAGACCGGACCGTGCAGGCGCACTGGAGCTCTTGAGCACCGAGCCTGCCCAAGCTTACCTGGCTCGATGCCCACTCTAGCCCGGCCAATAGGAAGGGCTGGTATAAGTCGCAGCTGGCTCTGCACCCGCACTGGAAACACCGTGCGCTCCATAGCATAACACGGTGCCTGCCCGGTCTCTCTAGCCCAACGGTGAGCACAGGGAGTATGCACAGGTTTCCTACCTGGCATAACTATTCTCCCTTTTAACCCCCCCCAATAATTTTTTTGGGGTGACTTTCCGGTTTCCAACTGCGTCGCAGTGCTGCCTCCTCATACTCACGCCTCTCCGCTTTAGCTACTTCTATTTCCTCCTTGGGACGGCGATATTCTCCCGGCTGCGCCCAGGGTCCTTTTCCGTCTAATATCATCTCCCAAGACCAGAAGTCCTCATATTGCTGCTCCTCACAATTAACAGGGAGAGTAGGCTCAGGTCTGACTCCTGACTCTGCCACTCTCTCTCTGCGCTTTCCCCCATTACCTACGGTTTTCGCTCTGTATAGCCGTGCTCTCCTTTTCGATTCCATCCGTGTATAGCCCTCTTCACATTGCTGTCGTATAATCCCTGCTTCTGCCGTCCATATCGTCTTCCTATAGCTCCTGCAAGTTCACACGCTGCTCGGTCTGTGAATCGTGGTGGGTGATTCTGTAATGAACTTCGTCTGCTGTTAGAAGAGAGGCAGACCGAAATGCAGCGTGTAGGTTACTCATGACCTTTAATAAAGATAAAGCGGTACATGAAAATAATTGAAAATACAAAAACAACAAACAAGTGAAACAAATTACAGCCTATCTGGTGACTAACACAAAGACAGGTACAATCACCCACGAAATACAACGCGCACTCAGGCTACCTAAATACGGTTCCCAATCCGAGACAACTAGAATCAGCTGACTCCAATTAGGAATCGCCTCAGGCAGCCAAGCCTAACTAGACACACCCCTAATAATACACACTTCCCAATTAATACAAACCCTAATACGAAATACAACATATAAACCCATGTCACACCCTGGCCTACCCAAACATATAACAAAACACAAGATACAATGACCAAGGCGTGACACCTTAATGTGTTTGGATCCCAGGAATAGTAGCTGTTGCCAAGGCAGCAGCTAATGGGGATCTGTAATAAATTCAAATACAAAGCCCAGTCAGATGTGTGTATTCATAGGCTCTAAATAATATAGGGGAGAACTGAATGCTTTATGGAGAGGGGCTAAGTATATTTTGTGTAGCTGTGTGATCATCCCTCCATGAGTTAATAAGTCCTAATGAGCTACCCCAATGCTTTCTGAAGGACTCCAAAGAGAACCAGAACAAATATTATATGTTTGTAGAGAGAGGGCGTCATGTTTGAATTACAAGAGAGAAATACAAAGCACAGTCCCCATGTGGCTCAGCTAATTCAAACGCTACTGCATATGAAATCCCTTCCCGATAACACATTTTGTATTCTGCAAGAAGAATATTTGGTATTGTGCATGAAGATCATTCAATTTCACAATTTTTTGACATCCATATTTCTTCTCCTGTAGGCTGCTGATGAGCTGGTTGCTAACAGGCTGGTCCAGGGGCTGGCTGCTGACAGGCTGGTCCTGGGTCTGGCTGAGGGTCAATCTCATCCTCTTCTTCCAACTCACTGTCAGACTCCGAATTGACAGAGACATGATTCTCATATTCGGAAAATCAAAATAATGTATTGTAATAACTTTTTGCAGGTTCCTGCAAGACATTATGAAGTTTCACACACTACAAAGGTTAAAGAGAGCAAGAAAAGCGGGATACGGGCAGGCAGGCAGGGAGACAGCACCAAGAAACTGTCTATGTTGAAATAGCAGGCCCACGGAGGATAAAGAGAGTAAAGGCACACAGCAAATTTGATTTGTTTTCACCTACACACACTTTCCCACACTTTTATTACCCTTGGATACAGTGGACCTGAACACCACATATGTAATATAAATGAGTAAGGGGGTGCACAGTGTGTGTTACATGTTCAGAAAATGAGCCAAGACAAATGGATCTCAGGTTGAAATTGTATTTTAGTTAACATTGAAAATGGGTCCCACAGACCCGAACACGACACACAATTTAGGTCAAGAAATAGGGTTAAGAAAATATTTACTAAATAAACTAAAGTAAAACATAAAAAGTAACAGAATAAAAATACATAACAATAACGAGGCTCTACAGTTCCTTGCAAAACTATTGTCACGTTCGTTGTATGGCGCAGCGTGATAAGAGTACATAACTCTTTTAATGACAAGAATGAATACTGACCAAAACGAACCGTGACGCTATATACAACGAGTGCTGAAACAGGCACATAGAATAATAACCCACGAAATACCCAAGGAATATGGCTACCTAAATATGGTCCCCAATCAGAGACAATGATAAACAGCTGCCTCTGATTGAGAACCAATCTAGGCAACCATAGACATAAAAACACCTAGACACCATAAACATACAAAAACCCTAGACAGGTAAAACACATATCTCACCCATGTCACACCCTGACCTAACCAAAATAATAAAGAAAACAAAGATAACTAAAGTCAGGGCGTGACAAGTTTTCATCTCCATTGGCATTTTTCCTATTTTGTTGCATTGTAATTGAAATGGATTTTTATTTGGATTTCATGTAATGCACATACATAAAACAGTTAAAATTGGTGAAGTGAAATTAAAAAAAGTTACTTCTTTCAAAGAAATCTAAAAAATAAAAAATGGAAAAGTGGTGTGTGCATATCTATTCAACTCCTTTGCTATGAAGCCCCTAAATAATTTCCTTCAGAAGACACATAATTAGTTAAATAAAGTCCACCTATGTGGATTCTAAGTGTCACATGATCTTAGTATATATACACCTGTTCTGAAAGACCCCAGAGTCTGTAACACCACTAAGCAAGGGGTTCCACCAAGCAAGTGGCACCATGAAGACCAAGGAAACAGCTCTCCAAACAGGTCAGGAACAAAGTTATGGAGAAGTACAGATCAGGGTTGGGTTATAGAAAAAATGAAACTTTGACCATCCCATAGAGATGATCCCAAATCATCTCATTTGGGTTGAAGTTGGGTGATTGTGGAGGCCTGGTCATCTGATGCAGCACTCCATCACTCTCCTTCTTGGTCAAAAAGCCCTTCTGCAGTCTAAAGGTGTGTTGGGTCATTGTCCTGTTGAAAACAAAATGATAGTCCCACTTAGCTTAGACCAGATGGGATGACGTATCACTTCAGCATTCTGTAGTAGCCATGCTGGTTTAGTGTACCTTGAATTCTAACTAAATCACTAACTGTCACCAGCAAAGCATCCCCACACCATCACAACTCCTTCTCCATGCTTTACATGGGAACTATACATGCATCTGTTCACCTACTCTGCGTCTCACAAAGATACGGCGGTTGGAACTAAAAATCTCAAATTTGGACTCATCAGACCAAAGGACAGATTTCCACCGGTCTAATGTCCATTGCTCGTGTTGTTTGGCCGTAGCAAGTCTCTTCTTATTATTGGTGTCCTACAGTAGTGGTTTCTTTGCAGCAATTTGACCATCAAGGGCTAATTCAGACAGTCTCCAATGAACAGTTGATGTTGAGATGTGTCTGTTACTTGAGCTCCGTGAAGCATTTATTTGGGCTGCAATTTCTGAGGCTGGTAACTCTAATGAACTTATCCGCTGCAGCAGAGATAACTCTGGGTCTTCCTTTCCTGTGGCGGTCCTCATGAGAGCCAGTTTCATCACAGCGCTTGATGGTTTTGCGACTGTACTTTCAAAGTTTTTCAAAGACATTTTCCGTATTGACTGACCTTCATGTCTTAAAGTAATGATTGACTGTCGTTTTTATTTGCTTATTTGAGCTGTTCTTGCCATAATATGGACTTGGTCTTTTACCAAATAGGGCTATCTTCTGTATATCACCCCTACCTTGTCACAACAACACTGATTGTCTCAAACGCATTGAGAAAGAAAGAAATTCCACAAATGAACTTTTTAACAAGGCACACCTGTTAATTGAAATGCATCTCATAAAGCTGGTTGAGAGAATGTGAAGAGTGTGCAAAGCTGTCAAGGCAAAGGATGGCTTTTATTTTTTGCCTTTGTTTAACTAGGCATGTCAGTTAAGAACATATTCCTATTTACAATGACAGCCTAGGAACAGTGGGTTAACTGCCTTATTCAGGGGTAGAACAACCGAGTTTTACCTTGTCAGCTCGGGGATTCGATCAAGCAACCTTTCGGTTACTAACCCAACGCTCTAACCACTAGAGGCTACCTGCCACCCCAAAGTTTGAACAATCTCAAATATAAAATATATTTGGATTTGTTTTACACATTTTGGGTTACTACGTGATTCCATATGTGCTATTTCATAGTGTTGATGTCTTCACTATTGTTCTGCAATGTAGAACATAGTAAAAATAAAGAAAAACCCTTGACTGAGTAGGTGTGTCCAAACTTTTGACTGGTACTGTGGATGAGAACTCTCTTGGTATATAGTATGGTCTACAGCTTATCATGAGGTACTCTACCACAGGTGAGCATTACCTCAAGACTTCTTTAATATCAGACATTGCGCACCAGCTGTTATTGGCAATAATAAATTGTGTGGTTCGAGACCTGAATGCTGATTCGCTGACAGCCATGGTATATCAGACCGTATACTACCGGTATGACAAAACATTTATTTTTACTGCTCTAATTATGTTGGTAACAGTTTATAATAGTAATACGGCACCTCAGGAGTTTGTGATATATGGTCAATATACCAAGGCTAAGTGCTTTGTTCAGGCACTCCGTATTGCGTCATGCAGAAGAACAGCCCTTAGCTGTGTTATATTGGCCATAAGACACCTTCTCGGGCCTTATCGCTTAAATGGACACACACACCCTGCCCCTCGTCTTACCAGATGTAGCTGCTCTGTCCTGCCGATGCATGGAAAACTCAGCCAGCTCTATATTATCTGTGTTGTCGTTCGGCCACGGAGATATTACAGTTTTTAATGTCCTGTTGGTAGGATAGTCTTGACCGTAGATCATTAAGTTTGTTTTCCAGCGATTGCACGTTGGCCAATAGAACCGATGGTAATGGCGATTTACCTACTTATGAATCCTAGCAAGGCACCCCGAACTTCTCCCTTTTCTTCACGAAAATGGGCCTGGTCTCCGGGGAGCAGAATATCCTTTTGCGTCGGACTCATTAAAGAAAAATCTTTGTCCAGTATGGTGGAAATGACAACATTATGTTATAATACCATTATTGCATTAAATGGTTGTTTTATGCAACAGAATAAGGCGTTGTTAGAAAGCTCATCTGTGTGTGCTCCACAGAGGATGGGTGTCTAGATGATTGATGGTGTCTTTGGCTGATACCGCATTCCAGAGCATAAGTTAATGTTTCTGTTCTATAAGGTACCTGTAAGGGGTGCGTAACTGGTGACAGGGAAGTCCGACGCAGGAGAGCAAAAGTTGGTAATAGCCGGAGCTACCGCATAAAAATAACAAGATATTGGGTACAAAAACCTGTTGCGCACCAATAAACACATGCACAAGCATATTACCATAAACAATCCCACACAAAGAAAAGTCAAAAAGTTCCATTACAGTCCATAGAAACATGTCAAACGATGTATAGAATCAATCTTTAGGATGTTTTTATCATACATCTTGTTAATAATGTTATTATTATTAAATCTTGTTAATAATGTTATTATTATCATATCTTGTTAATAATGTTCCAATCGGAGAATTCCTTTATCTGTAGAAATGCGATGGAAAGCACGTCGTTCTCATGTGAACACGCGTGATCAGCTCATGCCCCTCTGGCAGACCTCTGACTCATTCAGCTCCCGTTCCCTCCCTCCTTCACAGTAGAAGCCTCAAACAAGGTTCTAAAGACTGTTGCCATCTAGTGGAAGCCTTAGGAAGTGCAATATGACCCCATAGATACTGTATATTCGATAGGCAATGACATGAAAAACTACAAACCTCAGATTTCCCACTTCCTGGATGGATTTTTTTCTCAGGTTTTTGCCTGCCATATGAGTTCTGTTATACTCACAGACATCATTCAAACAGTTTTACAAACTTCAGAGTGTTTTCTATCCAAATCTACTAATGATATGCACATGTTAGCAACTGGGCCTGAGTAGCAGGCAGTTTACTCTGGGCACCTTATTTATCCAAGCTACTCAATACTGCCCTCCAGTCCCCAAAAAGTTAATAGCAAAACCAATGGCATAAAAATAAGATATTGGGTACAAAACCCCGTCACGCACCAATAAACACGTGCACAAGCACTTACAATAAACAATCCCACACAACGACATGGGGGGGGGGGGGGCAGAGGGTTAAATATGCAACAAGTGATTGAGGGAATTGAAACCAGGTGTGAGAAAAAAAGAAGACAAAAAACACATGGAAAATTAAAAGTGGATCGATGATGGCTAGAAGACCGGCGATGCCGGGCGTCGCCCGAACAAGGAGAGGACCCGACTTTTCGGTCATAAGAGACAGTAGCAGCAATTATATGTACAAAATAGAAACCCGTAAAATGGCAGCTATCCACTCCGGCTATCAAAATCTCTCAAAATAAATACATGTGTTTCCATTCAATCAGTGTCCCCATCAAAACAATCAGCAGATTGCTGATCAATAAGGCCCACATCACTTCTCTGGTTGACAGACTTCCTCATTTAAATCAAATCAAATCAAATTGTATTTGTCACATGCTTCATAAACAAGCTACTCTAGTATGTCACAGCTGTGTGCTGGAAAAACTTGGTAGAGCAGGGGAAGAATAGGTATTGTGGTGATCATGAATTTCCTTTCTTTTCCATCTTCAGACCTATTCCTATTCTCACTTAAAACATAGTTTTTTGTTTTTAATCTTCAACTGCATTGTTGGAAAAGGACCCGTAAGTAAGAATTTCACTTTTAGTATACACATTGTTTATGAAGCACGACTCTTCCTAGAGTTGGCCGCCCGGCCAAACTGAGCAATCAGAGGAGAAGGGCCTTGGTCAGGGAGGTGACCATGAACCCGATGCTCACTCTGAAAGAGCTCCAGAGTTCCTCTGTGGAGATGGGAGAACCTTCCAGAAGGACAACCATCTCACTCCACCAATCAGCCCTTTATGGTAGAGTGACCAGAAGGAAGCCACTCCTCAGTAAATGGCACATGACAGCCCACTTGGAGTTTGCCAGAAGGCACCTAAAGGGCACTCAGACCATGAGAAACAAGATTCTCTGGTCTGATGAAACCAAGATTGAACTCTTTGGCCTGAATGCCAAGCGTCACGTCTGCAAGAAACCTGGCACTATGCCAACGGTGAAGCATGGTGGTGGCAGCATCATGCTATGGGTATGTTTTCAAGCGACAGAGGCTGGGAGACTAGTCAGGATTGGGGGAAAGATGAACGGAGCAGATCCTTGCTCATGACCACAGACTGGGGCAAAAGTTCACCTTCCAACAGGACAATGAACCTAAGCACACAGCCAAGACAATGCAGGAGTGGCTTCGGGATAAGTCTCTGATTGTCCTTGAGTGGCCTAGGCAGAGTCCGAACTTGAACCCGATCGAACATCTCTGAAGAGACCTGAAAATATCTGTGCAGCGATGCTTCCCATACAACCTGACAGCTTGAGAGAATCTGCAGAGATGAATGGGAGAAACTCCCCAAATACAGATGGGCCTAGCTTGTAGGGTTATACCCAAGAAGACTCGAGACTGTAATTGCTACCTATGGTGCTTCAACAATGTACAGAGTAGAGGGTCTGAATACTTACGTAAATTTGATATTTCAGGTCTTTAAAATGTTCTTATACATTTGAAAACAGTTCTAAAATCCTGTTTTTGCTTTGTCATTATGGGGTATTGTGTGTAGATTGATGAGGGGAAACATTTGGAAAAAGTCAAGGGTTCTGAATACTTTCCGAATGCACTGTATATGGCCAATTTTCCACGGCTAAGGGCTGTTCTTATAGATATGCCCTTAACCGTGATATATTGGCCATATACAACAAACCCCTGAAGTGCCTTATTGCTATTATCAATGGTTATCAACATAATTAGAAGAGTAAAAATAAATGTTTTGTCATACCTGTGGTATGCGGTCTGATATGCCACGACTTTCAGTCAATCAGCACTCAGGGCTCGAACCACCCAGTTTATAATACAGCATAACACATGCTCTTCTTGTGTCGTGAAATTTTATTGATTTTATTTATTGATATGATTCCAGCTACTAATCCTACTGGTCATTGCTCAAAGCAAATTGGCAAGAGTAAGGGAACAAAGACTGAAGAAAATATGTGCTATGCTATTACACAGAGCAGCTGTCTAGATGACTACAGGAGCGCAAAATATGGATGATCTGTTCTCAATGGAAGGGTTCTGAAAAAATATCTGAGAAGCACGCAGTAGTACTATACACAACACAACACTCACTATCACTTGCCTTTCTCTTCCAACGAACCCAAATGCTCTTTTAAGAGCCACCTAATAAATTAAAATAAGTGTGTGTGTTTGTGTCGGGAGTGGGCTGTTAAAACTATCAACAAAAAAAATAAAATACAATAGTCTAATTTGGTGAAAACAGACTAATCTAATCACGTAGTTAACAAGCATTTCCTTTTCTTTTGACAGCACACTGCAGGCTGGCACACAGCAAGTTTCAAAAGCAAGCAATGATTCTGATATTGTTGTTTTTACCTGATGCAGCATGTGGAGACCCCTGACTACATTTTACTTGTGGATGGTGATGTTTAGATTTTCTGTGAACACACCGAAAAGTAATTTGACACTGTGTTGATCAGTCAGCACACATTTGGATTATAAATGTCAAGACGGCAGGAGAGGGAGTACATGCAGGAGCTGGAATTTATTTGACACGTGTTTGAAACAGTGATGCTGTCAGTCTGGTAAGCATGCACAACTGAGGTTCTGTTTACATGTATGTTTGTGGTTCAACCATTTACTATATGTACTGTATATACAGTGCCTTGCAAAAGTATTCGGCCCCCTTGAACGACATTGGCTGAATAATCTTGCACGCCCAATTTTTCAGTTTTTGATTTGTTAAAAAAGTTTGAAATATCCAATAAATGTCGTTCCACTTCATGATTGTGTCCCACTTGTTGTTGATTCTTCACAAAAAAATACAGTTTTATATCTTTATGTTTGAAGCCTGAAATGTGGCAAAAGGTCGCAAAGTTCAAAGGGGCCGAATACTTTCGCAAGGCACTGTATATTGCTCTTAGTGGAGGAATTGTAGCGTAGCTAACTGCAGTGTTTTCGGCAACTTCGTTTTAAGATTACCATAGCTTGGTCTGTGCAAATGAACGTGATTAGCGTTTGGTGATTTTAAAATTAACGTAACTAACGTTAACTAAGTAGTTATGTTTTGTGTAAGAAAGTATGATATATTGTGGTGTATGAACTGGCCATACACAATAGCTAGCTGAGGTGCACCCGTGACCGGCTCGGAAACCAGATAGCACAGCGGAGAAGGTACGGTGGGATTCGAGATTTTCAGTGACCTGTTTGTTGACTTGGCTTTCGAAGACCTTAGATAGGCAGGGCAGGATGGATAAAGGTCTGTAACAGTTTGGGTCCAGGGTGTCTCCCCCTTTGAAGAGGGGGATGACTGCGGCAGCTTTCCAATCCTTGGGGATCTCAGAGGATATGAAAGAGAGGTTGAACAGGCTGGTAATAGGGGTTGCAACAATGGCGGCTGATAGTTTCAGAAATAGAGGGTCCAGATTGTCAAGCCCAGCTGATTTGTACGGGTCCAGGTTTTGCAGCTCTTTCAGAACATCTGCTATCTGGATTTGGGTAAAGGAGAACCTGGAGAGGCTTGGGCGACTAGCTGCGGAGCTGTTGGCCGAGGTTGGAGTAGCCAGGAGGAAGGCATGGCCAGCCATTGAGAAATGCTTGTTGAAGTTTTCGATAATCATGGATTTATCGGTGGTGACCGTGTTACCTAGCCTCAGTGCAGTTGGCAGCTGGGAGGAGGTGCTCTTGTTCTCCATGGACTTCACAGTGTCCCAGAACTTTTTGGAGTTAGAGCTACAGGATGCAAATTTCAGCCTGAAGAAGCTGGCCTTTGCTTTCTTGACTGACTGCGTGTATTGGTTCCTTATGTGAAAAACCTTACTTGACAAAATATAGCTAGCTAGCTAGCTTTCCTTGCTTGTTAGTTAGCTACCTAGCCAACGTTAGCTCTCATCTGACTGGTATAACTTTACGTTAGCTAGCTAGCTAAATACCTAGCTAATAAAAACAAAACCACATTAATTCGCGAGCTACCTTTACTTGCATATTTGTTAGCTAGCTAGCTAGCTTTCAGCTGACTGGTGTTATAGCTGCTGGACTTTCTACAAGCAAGCATATATGAAATATATTAGGATTTGTTTAACACTTTTTTGTTTACTAAAATGGTTCCATATGTGTTATGTCTTCACTATTATTTTACAATGTAGAAAATAGTTTAAAACAAAAATACTTGAATAAGTAGGTGTTTCCAAACTTTGACTGGTACTGTATATCCACTAGGCTAATAAATAATAACATTTTTCCTTTAGACTATTTAATTCACCTATATAATTCTATTTCAAGTTATCTATTTGGAGCGCATGCAAAGAGGATTTGGTGTGTTTGAAGGGGAGTGACAAAATGTATTACAATCGAATTTGAATGAAATTAATGATGACAATGATGAAGAAGAGGGTGATTGAATTTAGAACAATAGTGTAAAAATTGCTGTCTCTCGGTTCCTCACACACACAATGAAAGATGCAGAAGAAGCTGTAACTGGACTGTAGCCTATTACTTACTAAAACTGTTGTTGCACTGTAAGGTTTTTATTCTAAGAAAAACAAAAATATTATGTTATATTCCATGATATACAGTACTTGTTGACTAAATATAAGCAAATGATGTCTGCTAAATGAACAAGTTGATGGTGCAGCCATATAGCCTCGGCTACTATGCACAGATAAATACAACTCAATTGCTAATGACCCCATTAAAAAATGTGGTTCTCGGTAACGGACGGACGGCTCATGATGCGATTCGGGAGTGTGTTGATAACCAAGTTGATTTGCAAATTTTCATCGAGATTGATGTCATATTGGCTTAGATATGATGATAGGGAAATTTGAATTTAACACTAAGCTTCCAGTATGTGTGTGTGTGTGTGTGTGTGTGTGTGTGTGTGTGTGTGTGTGTGTGTGTGTGTGTGTGCGTGCGTGCGTGCGTGCGTGCGTGTGTGTGTGTGTGTATGGGCTTATGTAAATGCAAGTTAGGGTGTCAGTGTACGTATGTGTGAGTTTGAGCAACCCAAATGTTTTGCTAATTTTAATCTCATCACGTAACTACTTAGGATGTTAGCTAACCCTTTCCCTAACCCAAACCCATTAAGCTAACTCCTAAACTTAACCCTAACCCCTAGCCTAGCTAATGTAGGCCAGCTAGCTAACATTAGCCTCCAAGCTAGAATTCTTAACACTGTATATTTCTTTCATCACATTCCCAGTGGGTCAGACGTTTACATACACTCAATTAGTATTTGGTAGCATTGCCTGTTTTGGGTCAAACTTGGGTCAAACATTTCGGGTAGCTTTCCACAAGCTTTCCACAATAAGTTGGGTGAATTTTGGCCCATTCCTCCAAACAGAGCTGGTGTAACTGAGTCAGGTATTTAGTCCTCCTTGCTCGGACACGCTTTTTCAGTTCTGCCAACAAATTTTCTATAGGATTGAGATCGGGGCTTTGTGATGACCACCCCAATACCATGACTTTGTTGTCCTTAAGCCATTTCGCCACAACTTTGTAAGTTTGCTTTGGGTCATTGTCCATTTGGAAGACCCATTTGCGACCAAGCTTTAACTTCCTGACTGATGTCTTGAGATGTTGCTTTAATATATCCATATAATTTTAATTCCTCATGATGCCATGTATTTTGTGAAGTGCACCAGTCCCTCCTGCAGCAAAGCACCCCCACAATATGATGCTGCCACCCCCGTGCTTCACAGTTGGGATGGTGTTCTTCGGCTTGGCCTTTCAGGTTATGTCAATATAGGACTTGTTTTACTGTGTATTTAGATACCTTTGTACCGGTTTCCTCCAGCATCTTCACAAGGTCCTTTGCTGTTGTTCTGGGATTAATTTGCACTTTTCGCACCACAGTACGTTCATCTCTAGGAGACAGAATGCCTCTCCTTCCTGAGCGGTATGACAGCTGTGTGGTCCCATAGTGTTTATACTTGCGTTGTTTGTACAGATGAACGTGGTACCTGCAGGTGTTTGATGTCTCACAAGGATGAACCAGACATCCATGATGTCAAGCAAAGAGGCACTGAGTTTGAAGGTAGGCCTTGAAATAAATCCACAGGTACACCTCCAGTTCACTCAAATGAGGTCATTTAGACTATCAGAATCTTCTAAAGCCATGACATAATTTTCTGGAATGATCCATGCTGTTTCAAGGCACAGTCAATTTAACGTATGTAAACTTTTGAGCCACTGGAATTGTGATACAGTGAATTATAAGTGAAATAATCTGTCTGTAAACAATTGTTGGAAAAATGACTTGTGTCATACACAAAGTAGATATCCGAACTGACTTGCCAAAACTACAGTTTGTTTAACAAGAAATTTGTGGAGTGGTTGAAAACCGAGATTTAGTGACTCCAACCTAAGTGTATGTAAACTTCCGATTTACATTGTAGGTAGCTAAAAGGAAATCCGATAGGCTAAGGTAATAGCAGGGAATAGGCAAAAGCTGTCAGGCAGGCAAAAACTATCATACACGGGAGGAGTAAATCACGGGAAAAACCAGAGCTCTGAAAGACGTGTCACGAAACAAACAATACCTCACAGTGATGGGGTGCAAAGAACTGAACTAAATAGGGATAATGACATACAGGTGTGTGAACAGGTGATTAGAATTCAGGTGATTGGGATCTGGAGAGTGAGATGCGTTCAGAGGATCTACGTGTTTGAGGGTGTGAGTTGGAAGTAGACGTTACATCTTACAGCAAAGGGTCTGAAAAAAAATTGCTTCAATTTCTAGAAACCTGTTTTCGCTTCTTCATAGTGTGTAGATTGCTGAGAAACACATTTACTTAATACATTTTAGAATAAGGTAATAATGTAACGTAACAATATGTGAAAATGTCAAGGGGTCTGAATACTTCCCGAAGGCACTGTAGAGCATTCTGGGAGCTGGAACACACAATTTAGCAGAATAAAACTAAACCACAGGAGGTTAGTGTCACCTTAATTGGGGAGGATGGATGCGTTGTAATGGCTGGAGCGGTATCAGGGGAATGGTATCAAATACATCAAACAGATGGTTTCCACACTTAGGTTCCATTTGCTCCGTTCCAGAATCTATTATGTGCCGTCCTCCCCTCAACAGCCTCCTGTGAACTAAACTCAGTTTCTCCCATAGACCTTTTAATTCATCAGCCCATGTTTAAGTGTGGAGTGAATAAAGATTGCATTAAATTAATAAAGAGTCCTCATTACTTTTCAATTGGAGCTATATTTTTAGCCTTGGATATGTCATTCAGCAGAATATATTTACATTTGTTAGTTTTAGTGTTGAGAGCTCTCGTCCTTGTGGAACCATAGGGTTTTGACACATTTCGATTGTGAGAATACATGAGTCAAACATGGCTTTGCAACTATACTGCAATGTGAGAGTTGCACCATACGGGAGTTTGGAATGGTAAACAAATATTAGGAACACAATTATCTGGCTAATAATTACAGTACAATATGTATCACTCCAGGGGTGGTCTGGCCCACTGACAGATGGGCTGGTCTATTTTTAGTCCGGTAAGCATGTGTAAAAATTTTTTGGTGCAAAATTATAATTATCTGGCTAATAATTGGGGCTCAAGGAACAAAATGGGCCAGTGTGGGGGCCTCAGGGAAAAAAACGTTGCCTGTTGTGAGGGCCTATAATGGGCCGGTGTAAAAAAACGATTTCTGGTCCCAATCTGCCCCTGTATCCAGTGAAGGGAACATTTGATTGACTCACTGCCTGACACTGTAGTCGTCTATTCTTCAGGTATGTATGCTATTGTAGCAATGGTCCCCACTGTGAGGCGTTTTTAGAATGTCAACTGTAGAATATAATTTTCAACACATTTAAAACATTTATCAACCATGGGTCAACTAACGTGAGATAAAATATTCAAGACTGGTTTACTTGTTCTCACATTAAACTATACACTCCTGATAATTTTGTATTACTTGTTTACAAGGAAATTTCTAGCTGGTCTTTTACTGAGTGATGATGATTGACTGTTTCATACTTTCTTTGGAATGAAAAGCTTGACAAACTTGATACCATGTTGTGACATATAGTACATTATGTATCTCTTTTCCTTCAGTGTTGGAGCATTTCATACATTTTTATCCACTCACTGCCTGACACCGTAGTCTGCTCTACTGTCAGCTCTTCAATATCCATCAACTAGCCAGAGGTGGCAACAAAGATCCCAGAGTGGTGTGGCAAAAAAATGATTCTGGTGCAATAGTTTTTCCTGATCTGGTAATCTAACCAGGTAAAACTCTGGATGTTACATGGTATGATGTGATTAACAGTTTGTAAAAAGTTTTAATATGGGCTATGATGGGACCAGCGTTTTTCTAGTCAGGTAACATGGCATTAAAAAACATATTTTGAAAAATATCCTAGTATTATTGATATGAAAACCTTGGCAAACTGCAGCAACCTTGAACATGTTCATATGAATTATATTTTAAAGAAGGACTAGGGGGGTTCTTCACTTTTGCAGATGGATGGAAACTTCACTTTTGCAGATGGATACCCTTCTCCTAGCAGTGGTGTTGGAAGAGGCTAATTTGGGAGGAGGGTGCGTCAACACCCTGGAAATATGTTTGTGGTGCACTCACTCCTAATATTTTTTTTTAATGATAAATGAGTGTATCGTCTTCAAGATTGGTAAGGTAAGCAAATGCATATATTACTTTCGCAAATGTAGCCCATACGTTCATTCTTTGTATTAATTAGATATTTCATTGTTTTAAACTAGTAGTTAGCTCATCTTGGTCATGTGATCCTTCTCTCTTTCTAGAAGCAATCGGGTTGTTTTATGTAAAAACAGGTTATTAAGGTTGGGCTATGGATATTTGACTCAGCCAGTTGGTTAATTCTCCCGACACCAGAACGTGAGCAATACCAACATGTTTTAAGCAGACCACCATAGTCCCTGTGCCCAAGAACACTAAGGACACCTGCCTAAATTACTACAGACCCATAGCACTCACGTCCGTAGCCATGAAGTGCTTTGAAAGGCTGGTAATGGCTCACATCAACACCATTATCCCAGAAACCCTAGACACACTCCAATTTGCATACCGTCCAAACAGATCCACAGATGATGCAATCTCTATTGCACTCCACACTGCCCTTTCCCACCTGGACAAAAGGAACACCTACATGAGAATACTATTCATTGACTACAGCTCAGCGTTCAACACCATAGTACCCTCAAAGCTCATCACTAAACTAAGGATCCTGGGACTAAACACCTCCCTCTGCAACTGGATCCTGGACTTCCTGACGGGCCATCCCCAGCTGGTGAGGGTAGGTAGCAACACATCTGCCATGCTGATCCTCAACACTGGAGCCCTTCCGGTGTGCGTGCTCAGTCCCCTCCTGTACTCCCTGTTCACCCATGACTCCAACACCATCATTACATTCGCAGATGACACAACAGCCTGATCACCAACAACGACGAGACAGCCTATAGGGAGTAGGTCAGAGACCTGGCCGGGTGGTGCCAGAATAAAAAAAAACCCCCACCCACCCCAGTCATAGACTGTTCTCTCCACTAC
Organism: Oncorhynchus gorbuscha; assembly: GCF_021184085.1. Taxonomy (NCBI): domain Eukaryota; kingdom Metazoa; phylum Chordata; class Actinopteri; order Salmoniformes; family Salmonidae; genus Oncorhynchus; species Oncorhynchus gorbuscha. The sequence continues at coordinate 13,022,435 of NC_060192.1, forward strand.
CTCATGGCAAGAGGTACCGGAGCTCCAAGTCTAGGACCAAAAGGCTTCTCAACAGCTGTTATCCCCAAGCTTTAAGACTTCTGAACATGTAATCAAACGGCTACCTGGACTATTTGCATTGTCCCCCTTCCCAACCCCTCTTTTACGATGCTGCTACTCTCTGTTTATCATATATGCATAGTCACTTTAACCATACCTACATGTACATACTACCTCAATTAGCCCGACTAACCAGTGCCTGTATATAGCCTCGCTACTATTATTAGTCACTGTCTTTTTAATGTTGTTTTTTATTTCCTTACTTACTGTATCTATTGTTCACCTAATACCTTATTTTACTTAAAAAATGCACTGTTGGTTAGGGCCTGTAAGTAAGCATTTCACGGTAAGACCTGTAAGTAAGCATTTCACTGTTGTGTTCTGCACACGTAACAAATAAACTTAGATTTGATTTGAAGTGTCGAGACATGGAAAAAAACAAGCCTTATAGTTCTAGTGCGACTGAGTGACTGACTTAGTGGAAAACGACTAACTTTATTTTGACAGACTAAGGGTGTTTTGACTGACTGAAAACTGTGAAAATTGTAAGTAACAAACATTATGAATTATGAATTTGATGGTCATTCAGGATAAATAGGTTGTCCTATATTAATTAGGTAGCTAACATTAGCTTGAGAGTTAGAACCTTTGCCCCAGTCTGAGGTCCTGAGAGCTCTGGAGCAGGTTTTCATCAAGAATCACTCTGTACTTTGCTCCATTCATCTTTGCCTCGATCCTGACTAGTCTCCCAGTCCCTGCTACTAAAAAACATCCCCGCAGCATGTTGCTGCCACCACCATGCTTCACCATTGAGATGGTGCCAGGTTTCCTCCAGGCGTGACACTTGGCATTCAGGCCAAAGAGTTTAATCTTGATTTCATCAGACCAGAGAATCTTTCATGATCTGAGAGTCTTTAGGTACCTTTTATTCAACTCCAAGCGGGCTGTCATGAGCCTTTTACTGAGGAGTGGCGTCTGTCTTTCCACTCTACCATAAAGGCCTGATTGGTGGAGTGCTGCAGAGATGATTGTCCTTCTCCACAGAGGAACTCTGAATCTCTGTCAGAGTGACCATCAGGTTTTCGGTCACCTCCCTGACCAAGGCCCTTCTCCCCTGATTGCTCAGTTTGACCAGGCGGCCAGATCTAGGAAGAGTATTTCTTGGTACCTTTCCCCAGATCTGTGCCTCAACACAATTCTGTCTCGTAGCTCTACGGACAATTCCTTTGATCTCATGGCTTGGTTTTTTCTCTTACATGCACTGTCAACTAAAGGACCTATATAAACAGGTGTGTGCCTTTCCAAATCATGTCCAATCAATTGAAATTACCACAGGTGGACTCCATTGAAGTTGTAGAAACAGGATGCACCTGAGCTCAATTTTGAGTTTCATAGCAAAGGGTCTGAATACTTATGTTAATAAGGTATATTTGTTTTGTAATGTTTATTAATACATTTACAAAAATGTCTAAAAACCTGTATTAACTTTGTCCTTATCAGGTATATTTTGTAGATTGCTGATGATTTAAAAAAATGTAATCTATTTTAGATTAAGGCTGTAACCTAACAAAATGTGGAAAAAGTAAAGAGGTCTAAATACTTTCCAAAGCCACTGTGAAACCTGTCCTCTTTGATTCCAAAGTTTGACTTTAAGTAAAACTGAGAAATTCAATTTTGAGAGTGGGGACAGAGCTTTGGGTGGATTTTTTTTTTAATTTACCCTGTGTAAAACAGCATCTACGTCTTCCACTCTGTCATCAATAACCAATAGTACAACCTTCATGGGACCCTGAAATACTTTCTAAAACCTTTTTAACCTCAAAGATACTGCCGTCCCTATTAATTTAGCTCTTTCCTCACCCCATTGCCTTTGTTCAACTATTTGACCTGGTTTATCAACCTTTCCCTCAAAGTATTTTATTTAGAAATATGGGTGGAACTATCCCTTAAAACTATCCCTTAAAATTGAGTATTGGGACAGGCCGCTGGTTCAAATCCCCAAGCCAGAAAGGTGGAAAAATCAGTTATTCTGCCCAGTTAAACCCCAACAACAACTGCTCCACTGGTGCCGATTGACGTGGATGTCGATTAAGACAGCACCCTGCACCTGATTCAGAGGGGTTTGGTTAAATGCGAAAGACACATTTTGGTTTAATGCATTGTTGTGCAACTGATTTGGAACCACCTTTTCACAGTTTCTTTTGCAGTGGAGAAGATGGACTTGGAAATGGCCTGAAGTTAAAGAAGAACATAAAAGCCTTACACACAGCGAGTATTTTGTAAACACCACCTTTTTTATACATGAGGGGGGTCCTCGGGATACACACGTGAATACGTAGGATTGTGGACACACAAAGCAACACACCAAGCTTGAGCAGTAGCCGGGTCTTGCTAGGTACATTTGTTGTGTGTTTTAAAAGTTCATATGATTGCAATCCCGTTAACGGGAGCGATATGACAACAGCCAGTGAAAGTGCAGGTCGCCAATCCCACCCCAGTGTCCGATTTCAAATATGCTTTACAGCAAAAGCACCACAAACGATTATGTTAGGCCACCACATAGCCACAGAAAAACACAGCCAATTTTCCAGCAAAAGATTTTCCAGCTAGAGTCACAAAAACTACAAATAGAGATAAAATTAATCACTAACCTTTGATCATCTTCATCAGATGACACTCATAGGACTTCATGTTACACAATACATGTATGTTTTGTTTGATAAAGTTCATATTTATCAAAATATGAGTTTACATTGGCGCGTTACATTCACTAGTTCCAAAAACATCCAGTGATTTTGCATAGCCACATCATTCAAAAGAAATACTCATCACAAATGTAGATGATAATACAAGTTATACACATGGAATTATAGATATACCTCTCCTTAATGCAACCCTGTGTCAGATTTAAAAAAAACTGTATGGAAAAAGAAAACCATGCAATAATCTGAGACAGCGCTCAGAAGTGAAAGTCACAATAGCCGCAATGATGGCGTCAACATAAACAAGAAATTACATGATAAATATGACCTTACCTTTGATGATCTACATCAGAAAGCACTCCAGGAATCCTAGGTCCACAATAAATGTTTGTTTTGTTCGATAATGTCCGTTATTTATGTCAAAAAAACCTTCTTTTGTTAGCGTGTTTGGTATACATATCCAAACACTTGTTCTGGTCAGCATTACGTTGGACAAAAACTTCAAAAAGTTATATTACAGATCGAGGAAACATTTCAAACTGAGGACAATCAATCATTAGGATGTTTTTAACATATAGCTTCAATAAAGTTCAAACTGGAGTATTCCTTTGTGTCTTCATGAGCAATGGAACGCAAGTGGATACCATGAGGAACAAACGTGATCAGAAAATGGCTGACTGCCAGACACCGGATAGATTCTGCTCTCATTCACTCCCACAACACAGGATAAATCTCATTCAAATTTCTATAGATGGTTGACATCTAGTGGAACCCCCAGGCAGTGCAACATCATTAATATCTCAAAGGGATTTCATTGGGGACTGTGGTGAATACATACAAAGCTCAGATTTCTCACTTCCTGTTTTGATTTCTCCTCAGGATTTTTCCTGCCATATGAGTTCTGTTATACTCACAGACATCATTCAAACAGTTTTAGAAACTTTAGCGTGTTTTCTATCCAATACTAATAATAATATGCATATATTAGCAACTGAGACTGAGGAGCAGGCCGTTTACTTTGGGCAACTTATTCATCCAAGCTACTCAATACTGCCCCCCAGCCATAAGAATTTAAAAACGGATTGTTAAAATGATTTTTTTCTTCATTGAATCATTTGTGCTCACAACCAAGTCAAATGTGAGAGGGCAGCTCAGATGACCAAGTGCCTGAACAACATGTGGCCGGCAAACCAGGTTGCGGAGTATATGAAGGAGACTTGCTATCCAGAGGGAGTGCTCCAGACAGAATGGGGCCAAGACAGTCGAGATAGTCCGAGAGTATCCGCGTCTGCTGGATACTCCAGGCATGGTGGGTTCAATATTTAACTAAAATGCTAGACTTGAATTGGATTCTGTTTGCTTTGATTAACTGGCCTGGCTGATTCAACCCACGTGACTCACAGCACAGGGAGAGCTTTGACCACACTGGTCTGGAAAGGAAGCTGTTTGTTAATGCAATATTCTCTTATAAATTATGTGACAGGGTTTGATTGGTTCCCAAAAAATATAAAAATTCTACGGGTTTGAGACATCTCATTGTTTGGATTTTAAAATCCAACAATTATAATAGAAGGGGGCGTCGATCGGTGGCTGTGTGGATGTGGGTGTTTGAGTGAGAAAGACACAGAAGACAGCCAACCAGTAAAAGCACAACCCCCTTCATTATCAACGCATTGTGCCGACATCAAAGAGCCATTCCAAACTCTGAAGTCAGAAGGACTTGTTAGGCAAACTAGTGATTAACTGCAATGGAAAAGTAATTGTTTTTCTTGCTACAAAAACAGCATTGGGTGTGGGATACAGTGGGAGCATGTGGATCTGAGTGTGATGTCATTAATGTTTGTTGAAAGGTATGTAAATGTTAAGTTGTCTATTGTTTTTGTCAATGTTTGTTTTTGTTTATTGTCAAAACCTTTGCTTCACCAGCCTAGAGAAGCAGGCCCAAGATCTTCTCTTTGAAGTGCAGATATAGTTTGAAATGATCTTGCTTGTGGTGCCTCAGATTCTCATACTTTTTTAGACTGAAACAATCAAGTTATTCACTGAACATTCTTCTTTCCAGATACAAGTTTGACTTCTGCCAGTGATCTTCCCAACACCAGTCTACAAGATAGGCAGGAAGACATTCCGACCCAGCTTTAATGAAACCAGATAGTCCTTCATTGACTTGCAGCCTGTAATTTTAAACAGTGGATACTGTAGGCATAGGGAGATTGATGGGGAAAGAGGATGCATTTGTAAATCTTGAATGAAAGGAAAAGCATTCCAAAATATGTTAGGCTTAACTGCACAAGTCAAGACATTAGTTAGGTTTCCATCCAATTTGCGACAGATTTTCATGCGAATGCATAAAACAATGTGCTATTTTCCCACCCGAGAAAATACGGCAGCCAAGCATCTATCATCATGTCACCAGAATAAGACACTCAATATTTATTGGAAAGGAGCATCAAGCTCATCACCTTGCACATTAACCACCCTGTGTTGTGAAAATTATGTTCGTCATAATTTATTTAATCTGTAGCCTAATAAATTGCATGCTTTCCTGAGTCGTAGTGGGAGGACCACACACCATATCATCGCGTGACTCCAAGTTTCTTCAATACGATGGTAATTGTATCAATATTTGCGAATAAAGAAGTTTCCAACTCCATTTCTCGCATAATCCATTTTAATGACACAAAAATAACACCAGGTCGAATGAACAAAATATCTGTAGGCATTTATGAAATTGTATTGGCATTTCACGTTTCCATCTGCCCAGGTAATTCATCAGCATGAAATGGTTGGAGAGAAATGTAATTAGTGTTATGTAAATTAACCTATGAGATCCAGCCTCAAATGAATGGAAGATGTAGGCATCAAACAGGGATTTGGTGTTGACTGATTTAAATGACTGTCGCTGTCAGGCCAACTCCCGCTCCCGCCCCCTCTCCCTCTACAGCACTTGACATCGCTGGTCTACTAACCACTGGTCCTGGAAACCTTTATTACGCACACCTGCTCCCAATCATTACACACACCTGGACTTCATCATCACCTTGATTACCTTCCCTTTATTTTGCCCTCAGTAGCCTCAATCATCCGGCAGTATTGGTTTGTTTTCACAGTTAGTACGCGCCTCCCGTTTTGTTTATGTGCCTTGTTTTATTATTAACTCTCTTTCTGCACCGGCTTCCTGACTCACTGCATATTTGTCGCAATGGCTATAAAGTATACAAAATACATTGTGTGGGATGGCATTGTCAGTATGGCTCCATGCTTTGCACAAATCCTCCGATTGTGGAAGTGTGTCAGTGAATGTGTATCGACTAGCTCTGGCTCTGTCATATAGATCTGTCTTAATACCACTTCCTCTTAAGACTCTAGGGGCATTTTTGGATAAAAAGACGTGCCCGTTTTAAGCGCAATATTTTGTCACGAAAAGATGCTCGACTATGCATGGAATTGATAGCTTTGGAAAGAAAACACTCTGACGGTTCCAGAACTGCAAATATTTTCACTGTGTGTGCCCTAGAACAAAAGCTTCAGGCAAAACCAATATGTTTCTGCAAACAGGAAATGAACAGGATTTCTGAGGCTACGTTTTTCATTATCTCCTTATATGGCTGTGAATGCGACAGGAATGAGCTTACCCTTTCTATCGTTTCCCCAAGGGGTCTGGAGCATTGTGACGTATTTGCAGGCATATCATTGGAAGATTGACCATAAGAGACTGCATTTGCCAAGTGTCCGCACAGTGTCCTGCGTGGAAATTGGTGCGCAAAACTCAGCTGCTGGTATTTTTCCATGGGATTCTGAGAAAAACCATGCTTCCACGAACGGCATATCAATGAAGAGATATTTGACAAAACACCTTGAGGATGGATTCAAACAACGTTTGCCATGTTTCGGTCGATATTATGGAGTTAATTCGGAAAAAAGTTCGACGTTTAGGTGACTGAATTTTCGGTTAGTTTCGGTAGCCAAATGCGTAGAAACAAAACGGAGCGATTTGTCCTACACAAAGAATCTTTCAGGAAAAACTGGACATCTGCTATGTAACTGAGAGTCTCCTCATTGAAACATCTGAAGTTCTTCAAAGGTAAATTATTTTATTTGATTCCTTTGCTGGTTTTTGTGAATATGTTGCGTGCTAAATGCTACGCTAAATGCTAAGCTAGCCATCAACACTATTACACAAATGATTGATTTTCTATGGTTCAAAAGCATATTTTGAAAATCTGAGATGACAGTATTGTTAAGAAAAGGCTAAGCTTGAGAGCAGGCATATTTATTTCATTTGATTTGCGATTTTTTAGAAATCGTTAACGTTGCGTTATGGTAATGAGCTTGAGGCTGTAGTCACGATACCGGATCCGGGATGGCTCGGTGCAAGAGGGTTCAGCTGAAGCTTTAGTCTGATGTTTGGTTCATAAAATAATATAAATACATCCTAATAATCAATCCTATTTTATGAAAACTTATCTTGTGAATGAACACATATTTAGACAATAGGGCTTTGTTTCAATGTGCTATTTAGAAATGTATATATTCTTGTACATTGTGGACAATTCTGAGTGTATGTTCTGAAATAAAGGCAATGCAAATTAATTATTTGAAATTCAACATTGTATCTTCATTTTTGAGTGTAGGAAAAGGAGGGGTGGGATGGACTTTTACATGGCTGTCATCTCAAGTTCACTTAAAAAGGCAATAGTTTTGAATCGGTTTTGATTTTGTTTTTGATGTTATAATTATTTAAATGTTGATTATCTTTTACATTCCCATTGGTTGAAATATTTTGCTCAGTTATCACTTGGCTCATGTAGATAATTATTTAGTTGTCCCTTTAAACATAAGGTCAACATCCCAATAGTGTTCAATTTTCTCTCAGGTAAAAGATTAAACAAAAAGATTAAACAATTTTGGGGGGAAATATTGAGTCTTTGCTATTTTATTCATGATCATTCTGATAATTTGAAGCTGCATTGGATGTGTTTTTATATGTTGAAGACATTGAATACATGTTAAGTATATTCACTACAGCATATTTCATTTTTTCTCTGTGAAGTAAGTTCATTTAAAGACATGTATTTTAGTTAGTGTAGATACCTTACAATGTTAACACACGTTAACCAAAAACCTGATCTAATTTAAGTTTGCGGCAAACAGAATGTTAGTCACATGTTTCCCAGAATTGTTTGCCAGAAGTTCACAAGTTGCCATAAATTTACCGCAACAGTTTACCACAAAACTAATTTGCATGTGAAAAATGTGCCGCAAATTGGCCAAAGGTTTGCCACAACTGTTTGCCATTATCCTGTTGTTTCTTTTTATATAAGGGCAGCCCATGTTTGAATATAAACAAAATAAGATCCCATTCACATTTTCTCACAAACAAATGGGCTATAAATACACAACTCTGCAACATCAATCAATCAAATGTATTTATAGAGCCCTTTTTACATCAGTAGATGGCACAAAGTGCTATACAGAAACTCAGCCTAATACCCCAAACAGCAAGCAATGCAGATGTAGAAGTACAGTGCCTAGGAAAAACTCCCTAAAGGCAGGAACCTAGGAAAACACCTAGAGAGGAACCAGGTGCCGGGTGGAGATTATAAGAGTACATGGCCGTTAAGGCCAAATTGTTCTTCAAGATGTTCAGAAATGACCCGCAGCGTCAAATAATAATCACAGTGGTTGTAGAGGGTGCAACAGGTCAGTACCTGTCAGTTGGCTTTTCATAGCCAAGCATTCAGAGTTCAAAACAGCAGGTGCGGGAGAGAGAGAATCGAAAACAGCAGGTCCAGGACAAGGTAGCACGTCCGGTGAACAGGTCAGGGTTCCATAGCCACAGGCAGAACAGTTGAAACTGGAGCAGCAGCACGACCAGGTGGACAGGGAACAGCCAAGAGTCATCAGGCCAGGTAATCCTGAGGCATGGTCCTAGGGCTCAGGTCCTCTGGGAGGGAGAGAGAGAGAGAGAGCATACTTAAATTCACACAGGACACCAGATAAGACAGAAGAATTACACCAGATCCTGTCCACCGCACAAGCCCGGTCTCCAACAGAACACAATTTCTCTCGCATTTTAACTCTTAAGGATCATCCTCTCTGCTCCAGTCCCTGTCTATGATTTATTTCATTGGGATAACGCTGTCATTTGCTGCCAGGATGATTAAAAGTAACTTGGAAATTAAATGGCTGATGAAATATAGTCTAATTAGATTCATCCTGAGTTTTAAAAAATTGAGACGACACTGAGGCAGCAAAATAGTGATGAACAGCCCAGTATTGTCTCTCTGGCGTACTGCTACCATCGCCGTTGCTGCATAGGAGAGATTGACCAACACTGGCGGACTATCAAGACCAGACAGACTGTCTCTACTATTATCCTTCCCTATCTATATGTCTGTCTGTCAGTCCCCTTGTTTCTCTTTTCATTTTACTCTCCATTGTTTTCTCTTAAGATAGTTTTACTCCGTCCCTCTGTCATCTCCCTCCAGACCCTTTCGTTCTCTCTCGCACTGTCATCTCCCTCCCTTGCTGTGTCTCTCGCAGTCGTCTCTTAGTCCTCATGTTGAAACAGTATTTTATATGTCCCCCCTGACTCTATAGTTCCATCATTGTCGTTGAGTCCTGCATTTAATGAGACCCCAGGTTGCAGCCAATATGTATTTAACAACCGTATTGAGCCTGGCCTGAAAAGTGGTGTTTTCCCACAGCGAGCCTGTTTAAATCTCCTGTTTAAATCCCCCATGAGTAGCCTAGACCAACACAACAAGACTGTAAACATTGCACAGAGCTTGCTCTGGCCAACTCCACAATGAAGATTGTTTTGTCTGGCATGAATGTGCTACAGGGTAAAATTGGTATTCATTTCAAAGTTCTACTGAGACCCAAATGTTATGTTTGTGAGAGATGGTTAAGAGAGGTAAGAGATCCCATTCGCAGCAGTGCACAGTTTGACTATTTTACCAGTTTAACAAAAAAAATCAGGAGGAGGGCATGTGAATCAACATAACCACCACCACCACAGAGCAATTTAATATTAAAATATTCCCTCTCACCTCCTTCCAAATCCACATCCAGCAGCACTACACTTTTGGCCTTAGTTTTCTGTGTAGACACTTGATTGGAAAATGAAAGGAGCCACAACGTCAGCATACTACTAATAACCTCAAGCAGAGTCAGAGTCAACATTAGAGTTGCAAACAGGGGTCGATAACCTTATATCACCCCTTCAAGACAGCACTGTACACTAACATGCAAAATGAGAGAGAGGAACAACAACAGCTTTTCTCCAGCGTGGCTTACAATATGGCCATTCCATGACTCAGTGATAGAGTGATGATCCATGCCCTAGGGAGCCAATCTAATGGCTGAGAGCTCCATGTGTCATGGATACTTAATTGTGTGAGTTTGCAGTGGTGTGTGTGCACGTGTGTGTGTGTGTGTGTGTGATGGGTGTATATGATGGGTGTGCGGTTATGATGGGTGTGCATGTGTGTGTGGGTGGGTGTGGGGATAATGATTATGTTTGACAGATGTGCGTGTAGGTGTGTGTGTGTATGACTCTGCCACTGCTGGTCTTAATCAATAGGATGATGCACGTCACACAGAACCTCATTAGAGACATATGATCATCTGTCAGCACGAAGCCTGTCACAGAGGCCGTTAAAGTCAGGCCCACTACAACCACAACATGACACATTACAGTCACCCATAGGAACAACTGACATTTCCATAATGACTGAACTGGTGATGAATCATTTAAGATGGACCCCCTAAGGAATACCATAGGGCTATGTCCAAATGGCACCCTAATCCCTGTTAAGTGCGCTGCTTTCGAAAAGCCTCTACGAAGGGTAGGGACCCCATATTACCAAACACTCATATCAGTAGATTATGCACAGTGGGAAATTAATTGTAAACTGATGATCAGTATGTGTGAGTTGTGGTGTTATGATGATTACACTAATTGATTGTGAAAGGATTTCTGGCATGTCTATTCTGATGAAGGTTTGACCCCTCTAAAGTCCACAGTGGGAATCTACGGAGAACTGAGAAACCGAGGGATGCTTCCCGGGCCAAACTGACTTCCCCCGAAGATGAAGAGAGACAGAAAGAGAAAGAGGCAGAAAGAGAGATAGAGAACCTGACTCATAGATTACACACAGTCCTGATGCGTGTCACCACGTTTAATTTGTGCAGCAATGTAGTTAGAAGCAGCTGTAGTGGAAAAATAAGAGCAAGTGAATGAATTTGAACTATGATGGTCAGTGATGAAGATGCGTCTGCGACTAGCTGGCATCAAGGCCAAGCGTGATGACTAATTGTCCAGACAGATGGCCGAATGTTTGCATATCACTAGAATTAAGCACACCTACGTCGTGGTATTCTCCAGAGCGGGACATTCCCATGGAGCCTTGGAGATTACTGACGCCGTCGGTGGTGTAAAGACTTGTATTGACAAAAGGAATGTTACTATGTGAATTAAATTTTCATGTTTGGATTGTTTCAGGATTTCATAAAGATATATATGTATATGTATATGTATGTATATATATATATATATGTGTATATTTTGATATGTCTTAATACTGTATGTGTTATGGATTTCTTTTTACAAAGTTTCTGTACTAAACTGGTCCCGGACGGCGGTCATTTCAAAGTGGGAACAACCCAGATTGTATGCTTCTATTAGGAAAAGTTCAAAATTTACTGGGTTGGGGGGGCCTGGTCCAAAATAGGCCCCAAAAATGTTTGCTTTGGGGAGATTTTGTGTGATAAAAAAAAATTGGGCACAGGGTAGGGATGTGAATTGTTTTGGTGGTTTATGTCCCCATTTTTAGGTTTTACGATATAATTTCGACATTTCCTCATCTGCTTGCATACGCCTCCCCTATAAAGGTGTTTTGGTACTTCCCTTATGCCGCATACTATGCAGTCAACTCTGTCCTGCCCTCTATCCATAGTGACAATAGTAGTAGGTGGATCGTTTGTCCAGATCTTCAATAGGTTAACTAGCAACCATAACACACATAAAATATTTCAAATCTGCACCAATTTTTAATATAAATCCACAACGATAGAGGAATAGCTGATAGGCAACAGAGAGGCTAGGTGCCTCATTGCGCATGAAAGAACAGTCAAGACATGAGACACTCTGCTGTAATGATCTTCGTCTGTTGTTTGTAGAAAGTCAGACCGAAATGCAGCGTGTAGGTTACTCATGACATTTAATGAAGCTAATACGGTACATGAAATAATGGAAGAAGAAAACAACAAACGAAAGAAACTAATACAGCCTATCTGGTGACTAACACTAAGACAGGTACAATCACCCACGAAATACAACGCGCACTCAGACTACCTAAATACGGTTCCCAATCCGAGACAACTAGAATCAGCTGACTCCAATTAGGAATCGCCTCAGGCAGCCAAGCCTAACTAGACACACCCCTACTAATACACACTCCCAATACTACAAACCCCAATACGAAATACAACATATAAACCCATGTCACACCCTGGCCTACCCAAACATATAACAAAAACACAAGATACAATGACCAAGGCGTGACAGAACCCCCCTAAGGTGCGGACTCCGGGACGCACCTCAAGAGCATAGGGAGGGTCCGGGTGGGCGTCTGTCCATGGTGGCGGTTCTGGCTCGGGACGTGGACCCCACTCCATAAATGTCCTAGTTCCTCCCCTTCGCGTCCTAGGATAATCCACCTTTTCCGCCGACCATGGCCTAATAGTCCTCACCCTGATCCCCAAATAACCGAGGGGCAGCTCAGGACAGAGGGGCAGCTCGGGACAGAGGGGCAGCTCGGGACAGAGGGGCAGCTCGGGACAGAGGGGCAGCTCGGGACAGAGGGGCAACTCGGGACAGAGGGGCAACTCGGGACAGAGGGGCATCTCGGGATAGAGGGGCAGCCCAGGACAGAGGGGCAGCCCGGTACTGAGGGGCAGCCCGGTACTGAGGGGAAGCCCGGTACTGAGGGGAAGCCCGGTACTGAGGGGAAGCCCTGTACTGAGGGGAAGCCCGGTACTGAGGGGAAGCCCTGTACTGAGGGGAAGCCCGGTACTGAGAGGGAGCCCGGTACTGAGAGGGAGCCCGGTACTGAGAGGAAGCAAGGTACTGAAAGGAAGCTCGGTACTGAAAGGGAGCCCGGTACAGAGAGGGAGCCTAGTACTGAGAGGAAGCTCAGTACTGAGAGGAAGCTCAGTACTGAGAGGAAGCTCAGGCAGGTAGTAGGCTCCGGTAAATCCTGGCTGGCTGGTGGACCTGGATGATTAAGGTTGTCTGGCCGATCTAGAAGATCTTGGTAGACTGGCACTTCTGGCGGATCCTGGCAGACTGGCACTTCTGGTGGATCCTGGCAGACTGGTGACGCTGGGCTGACTGGCGGCGCTGGGCAGACTGGGAGCACTGGTGGCGCTGAACAGACAGGAGACTCCGGCAGCGCAGGAGAGGAGAAAGGCTCTGGCTGAGCTGAACAGGTGGGAGACTCCGATAGCGCAGGAGAAGAGAACAGCTCTGGTTGCGCTAAACAAGCGGGAGACTCCGGCAGCGCAGGGGAGAAAAGCACTGGCTGCGCTGAACAGGCGAGGCGCACTGGAGGCCTGGTGCGTGGTGCTGGAACTGGTGGTACTGGCGCGAGGACACGCACAGGAAGCCTGGTGCGGGGAGCTGCTACCGGAGGATTGGTGTGTAGAGGTGGCTCTGGATAGACCGGACCGTGCAGGCGCACTGGAGCTCTTGAGCACCGAGCCTGCCCAAGCTTACCTGGCTCTATGCCCACTCTAGCCCGGCCAATAGGAAGGGCTGGTATGAGTCGCAGCTGGCTCTGCACCCGCACTGGAAACACCGTGCGCTCCATAGCATAACACGGTGCCTGCCCGGTCTCTCTAGCCCAACGGTGAGCACAGGGAGTATGCGCAGGTTTCCTACCTGGCATAACTATTCTCCCTTCTAGCTCCCCCCCAATACATTTTTTGGGCTGTTTTTCCGGTTTCCAACCGCGTCGCCGTGCTGCCTCCTCATACATACGCCTCTCCGCTTTAGCTGTCTCTATTTCCTCCTTGGGACGGCGATATTCTCCCGGCTGCTCCCAGGGTCCTTGACCGTCTAATTCCTCCTCCCATGTCTAAATCTCCAAATGATGCATTCTCTCCCATTGCAACTGCTCTTCACGATTAACAGGGAGAGTAGGCTAAGGTCTGTTTCCTGACTCAGCCACTCTCTCTCTGCGCTTTCCCCTGTTACCTTCAGTTTTCGCTCCGTATAGCAATGCTTTCCTTCTCGATTCCATACGTGTATAGCCCTCTTCGCATTGCTGTAGGGAATCCCAGGCGGGCTCTTGCACTCGCTCTGGGTTGGCTGCCCACCTGTCGATTTCTTCCCACGTCGTATAATCCCTGCTTCTGCCGTCCATATCGTCCTCCTTTAGCTCCTGCCAGTTCACACGCTGCTCGGTCTGTGAATCTTGGTGGGTGATTCTGTAATGAACTTCGTCTGCTGTTAGAAGAGAGGCAGACCGAAATGCAGCGTGTAGGTTACTCATGACCTTTAATAAAGATAAAGCGGTACATGAAAATAATTGAAAATACAAAAACAACAAACAAGTGAAACAAATTACAGCCTATCTGGTGACTAACACAAAGACAGGTACAATCACCCACGAAATACAATGCGCACTCAGGCTACCTAAATACGGTTCCCAATCCGAGACAACTAGAATCAGCTGACTCCAATTAGGAATCGCCTCAGGCAGCCAAGCCTAACTAGACACACCCCTACTAATACACACTCCTAATTAATACAAACCCCAATACGAAATACAACATATAAACCCATGTCACACCCTGGCCTACCCAAACATATAACAAAAACACAAGATACAATGACCAAGGCGTGACATCTGCTTTAAAAGCTCTTCTATTGATCTTGTTTAGGCCATGCAAATTGAATTTACTATATAACCGATGCCCCTCTTTACATTTCTCAAAATAGTAAAAAATGAATAAAAATAGTGATTCATCTAATTGATTTGAAACTATTATTTAAAAATAATTATTTTTGATGAATTTAATGATGTGCTTTGCCATATTAGTTAGTGTTCGGTTTAATTTCAGTGAATCGAATCCTTGCAATCAGTAAAAGGAAAACAAGCAATTAATCACTCAATCACTCAATCAATCAATCAATCAATCGATCACTCAATCAATCACTCAATAAATCAATCACTCAATCAATCAATCAAATGCATTTATGAAGCACTTTTTACATCTGCAGTTGTGCTTATACAGAAACGGTGTCTAGAACCCCAGAGAGCAAGGAATGTAGATGTAGCAAAACAGTGCCTAGGGAAAAAACTCCCTAGAAAGGCAGGAACCTAGGGAGAGAGAGGGTCGAAACAGAAGGTCTGGGACAAGGTATCATGACCGGTGAAGAGATCAGCGTTCCGTAGCAGCAGGCAGAACTACAGAAACTGGTTCAACAGCACAAACAGGTGTCCAATAACCATGCAAGCCAGAGCATAGGGCAAAGCAGTGGCATAGTGTACCCTGCGCAGCCTGACATTTATCACACATAGGGGATGTATCAGGAAATATCCTATGCAGTTTAGTTTTGGAATAGTGTAATCTGTGTAATACCTTGAATTGTATGAGACGATGTCTGGATTTAATGGAGCATGTGTGGATATACTCCAAGCTCTCTTCCCAGTCTGACACCGAGATGTCAGTCCCTAGTTCTTCCTCACATTTTGCCTTAATGGGATCTGTAGACACAAGCATCATATAGACACGATATCAGTTTGTCTGAGGTGGGGTATATTTTTATGCATCCGTCAAACATGGAAGGTTTAGCATTCCCAAATGTTGGGAGGTGTTTTCTAACGTAGTCTCTAATTTGTAGGTATCTGAAAAATTACTTCTGGGAAGATTATAAGTTTCCCTCAGCAGCTCAAAGGAAGCAAAGGTCCCTTCTATGTATAAATCCCCTATGGTACTTATCCCCAACTCTCCCCATTGCTCAAAGGTGTTATCAAGGTTAGAGGGGGCAAAGGAGGGATTCCTGGCAACAGGAAGCATGAATGACATTGGTCTAAGCTCAAAGTGGACTTGAATTTGCTTCCAGATTCGGACTGTGCTATGTATAATAGGATTGTAACAAAGTGACATCTCCAGATTGACAGGCGACAAAATCACAGCGCCAATAGAGAAGGGGTGACACTCCTCACGCTCCATACTAAGCCAGCTTGATGACGGATGTGTGTCATCCAGCAGAAACGTAACAATGCGGAGGTTAGCGGCCCAGTAATACAATAGAACATTTGGGAGAGACAATCCTCCTTCCATCTTGGATTTACAGAGGTGTTTTTTACCTATCCTGCGTGTTTTATAATCCCAGATGAAAGGATTGATAATTGAGTCTCGTTGTTTATGAAAGGATTTAGGTATGAATACTGGGATGTTCTGATATAGGTAGAGCAGTTGTGGGAGGAAGATCATTTTAATGGCATTAATTCTTCAGAGCAGAGAAATTGGGAGAGTTCTCCAAAATAGTATGTTTGCCTTGAGTTTTTGCATAAGAGAGGGGAAATTCTCTTTAAATAGTAAGGAGTATTGTTTGGTAACTACAATTCCTAGGTAGGTACATTTTTCTAAAGATAACTTAACTGGGAGATGTTCTAGCCAGGAGGTGTTTTGCGACCGTATGGGCATTAATTCACTCTTGTTCCAATTGATTCTATCTCCCGAGAAGGTACCAAACAAATTGATCACATCAAGAATAGCTGGGATACTAGCCTGGGGTTCTGTTACATAGAGGAGGATGTCATCTGCGTATAGGGAAATCTTATTTAGAGTATCTTTAGTATTATAGCCGTGTATTGCTGCATGAGATCTAATCATCTGAGCGAGCGGTTCGATAATTAGGGCGAAGAGCATAGGCGACAGCACAACCCCGCCTTGTCCCTCTGTAAAGGTTAAATCGCGGCGACAATGTTAGTGAGTATTCTGGCACAGGGGTTCCTATATAAAAGCTGGATCCAATTTATGAACCCATCTCCAATATTACATTTCTGTAGGACCATGAATAGATAGGGCCACTCAACTTGGTCAAAGGCCTTTTCGGCATCAAGAGATATGATGACAAGGTCCACGTTGGGTAACCTCTGAGAATACCTAATGTTGAAGAGGCGCCTGAGATTGAAGAATGAGTTTCTGTTAGGGATAAAGCCGGTCTGATCTGAATGGACCAATTTGCCAATTAAACTTTTCTCAGGGAGAAGAGTTTTTGCTAAAATCTTTTGGTCTGTATTAAGGAGAGATATTGGTCTGTATGACCCTACCTCTTCCGGATCTTTACCCTTCTTATGTATAACTGTAATGAACGCTTCATCCAAATTAGAAGGGAGAGCTCCATTCTCATTGGCCTGAACCAATATTTTGTGCAGGTAGGGAGGGAGCATGTTGCTGAATGTTTTATAGAATTCACCAGGGTATCCATCTGGGCCCGGGGTCTTGCCACTCTTTAGAGAATTAATTGTTTCTCAAATTTCATCAAGAGATATTTCCTTATTCAGGAAGTTAGAATCTTCCTGGTTCAGGGCATGTTTGCATAATTAAGGGGTTAGGATCCGCTTTAGATGTATATAGAGTCTCATAAAACTGACGGAATCTGTCATTGATGTCTTTGGGGCAAGAGAGTAATTCCCCAGATACAGATTTAACTTTGTGAATCATTCGGTCACTCACATTTTTTCAAAGTTGTCTGGCGAGTAATTTGTGTGGTTTGTCACCAAAC